>NW_026731682.1:0-328089 GCF_028476545.2 Physella acuta | reverse complement strand
AAAATGTACACACTGCTACGCAGTTCGCCCACAAGTAAATTTAAATATAGATCTATAGGTGCTACACGAGTTGTATTTGTGTCTGTATTGTCATTTTTTTAAAAAACGTAATTACACAATTCAAACTTTATATATAAATATAAAGTAATTATTTGTGAAAAGTTATGTATAATATTTTCTTATTCAATTATTCGTAAGCAAACAATTAAACAGTGGACTGTAACTTAACATTCCCCTTTTCAAGTGGTATTACCCGTATATTTTTTTTTTAAATAGCAGTGCATGGTAATGGTTATTTTTAGAATGGCAAACCAATACAGCTGTTAACACGTGTTGTAAACAAAGACGTTTCATAGATGGTATCATGATTTAATACTTGTCTAGATCTAGTACTAATGCTTAATTTCTGCATGAAAAGAAATCTTGTAAGCAGTGCTTCTTCTAGACTTTTTCTCGGGGGGGGGGGGGGGGGGGGCTTTGAAATTTTCGGGGCGGTCTACATTTTTCGGGGGGGGGGGGTAGTAAAAGTGTATGTTTACTATATAAAATCCATCTCGTTCGGGGGGGGGGGGGGGGTAGACTTTCTTCGGGGGGGGGGGCGGAGCCTGGAAAATGCCTGGAAGAAACTCTGCTTGTAAGCGATTTACATCGATGTGCTGACCAAAAATGAATTTCCGACAAATATTTTTTAAAACTTGAGTTTAAAAAGTTTCCAAATAGGCGCCACTTTTCTGAAAATCCCCCCCCCCCCCCCCCCCCCCCCCCCTGCGTACGCTACTGATTTTGTTGTCACAATATGGCGCCTCCGTGTATGTTCAAATTGTTTTCACTTTAAAATTTGTTGTTTTTTTCTGCTGGTAGCCCCACCCTATTCTCCACTGTTTTGTCAAATTCTGCACCTTATTTATAGTATTTATTTATTCACGCGGATGAAGCATTTTCACCGTTAAATCTGCAATTTTTCTCTCTTTGTGTCAATCCCCCCTCCCCCCATTCACCCCCGCTCTTTTACCACTCTCCCATACTATAGAAAGGCGATAATCTGTGCTCAGTTATGAAATTAAATCAAACAGTAATAATCTTCGACTACAGAAAGTATTGTTTTCCCTATAAAGTTGTCACGCAACCCCTTCCCCAATCTTATTTCTTGGAAAATAATATTTGCGAATGCAATTTTCTACGTCGTCCGGTGATCAACCAATCCAAATTGTTGTAAATTAATGGCCGCACCGCTTTGTGTAGCAATAGCGGAAGTAACTTATATTAACCGAAATGTTGTATCTTGAAGATTATTTAGAACGTACGTTGATCTTATTTACTTTATTATTATACATATTTTGAGTAAACAAATGTATACTGGACTGTAACTTTATTAATCAATATATTTTATAATTCGTACGATTATGGTAAAGTAAAGCACAACTAAACGTAAAGCACCGAAAAAATTCAACTTTCACTTCCTGTTGTTACTTTCTTAGCTTTTTTTTTGTTTACACATAGTAACAAAGAAAATTTATTTTAACATTGAGAATATTTCTCAAACTTAGCTTAATTATGTTTCAAATAGGCCTTCATAATGCCTAAAATGCCTTATTTATTAAATAATATTTAATAGGCCCCTATTTAATATTAGTTTTATTAGGCAAACTTAACGGTAATCTATCGTTTTAGGTACGTAAAATCGCCCGCGACTAGTAATGTGAAAAACAGGTGACTCCTTACATTTTAATAATTATTTCACATTTTGAAGCGCATTTATGTTTTGAAAAATACAAAAATGTTTCCTTGTTTCATTTATGTACCTGTTTCTAAACAATTGAATTAAAACTTTTCAGTAATAAATGAACACCAGCGATGTTTCCAACAGATGCAACCATGCTCATTTACTTTAGCAGCCATCTTGTTAAAGTTTTATTTTTATAGACTTATAGCGCAAGATTCAGGCGGAAGTCATTCTATTTTACAAATGGCTGCTGTTTATATAGCAAATCTTGCTTGCAGACACTGCTGTTTAAAGTTAATTTCGGGCCTATATTGATATATTTAGCCATTGATTTAGGTTTATTATTCATTTATCTATAATATTTGACACAAACATATCACAATATACTTCTATTACAGCCTTGACAATGAGGTAACGTTTTCGTACATTAATAGCCGCGGGCGATTTTACGTACCCAAAACGATAGATTACCAACTTAACTTAGCTAAATTCTAGTGTTGTAAATGTAATGTATACTGATACTCAGTGTATAGTGTATAATAGTCACTGTATAGGATCTTCTAAGTATTAGTAAGTATACTAGTATTAGTATAGTTTAGTATATGCCCTGCCTTAGGCCTATTATTAGGCCTACTTATTCCCCTTAACTTAATTATTAATACTAAAGTAATAGTCTACTAATAGTGCCTATTAAATTATTTAATTATCAGGCATTAGGCTACTAGTTACTTTAGACCTAGTACTAGAATAAATAAATAGATCTACTACTAGATCTATCTGATAGTCTAATAGTAATATGCTGGCTTACTAGTACAATTTAATATAATAAATAAAAAGGGATCTAATAGGCATACTACCTAATACTATTAGTACTATTACTAGTTCACTAGAGAGTGAGAGGCACTAGATATACTATTTGTGTATTTTTTATTAGGCCTAATAATAATATACTTTGCAAAAGAATAAGTTTAACTTTTTTTGTGAGACTGGAGTATTTTGATTATCATTTTTTTTATTATACACCTATATATTATATTATTAGTTGGGATTCACACTCCAAGGTGCTTTTTCTGGTCGCAAAAAACACAGCCTGAGATTGGATGAAGTGAAAGAAAATGAAGACTTTGGCAGCATGCTGCATAATTGATTGCCACATAAATCAAATCAACAGCAACATCATTTTAGGCATAGGTTCTTGAATCAAGCAGTTATCATTGAGCAAGTGTCATTCAAAGTTGTTAAAATGTATGAAACTTAATATGCCTATATTATTATTAGCACCTAGCTTAAGCCTGAAATTTGGTGTTTAATGAATATTTTATGGTATTGTTCAAATCAAGAATGAAGTTAATTAAAACTTTGAGAGAATTCCTAATTTAAATTATGCCTATAATTTATTATGGTTTTGGCAGGCCCTTACTAAAAATTAATAATTTGGCCTTATTACTTACTAAATTAATAAGTAAAATAAGTAGGCCTTGTAAGTAATAACTAAAGTCTTATTTATATGTGTTGCTCATTTGATTTTCCCATTGAAAGAAATGTGAATAAATAAGTAAATTCATGTTGTTTACAATTTTACATGTTTATTTAATCAGTTACATAATCCACTCTAATGAACAACAATCCCAAATACTTTATAAATGTCAGTGTTATATCATATTTCATCCATTTGCAATGTGAGTACGCTTAAAATGAAAATACTTGACGGTGTTAAAGAATTTGATTTGAGGCTAGACTAGCCCAGCAGCAAGTTTCTTGTACACACCATAAATAATTGTTTATAGCCCAATTGTTTAACATCTTCAAATGAGAATCACTGTCTAATAATACTTTCAAAGAGCATCCATTTCTAGTAAATAAAGACCAAAATGGTCGTCTGATTTTGCAACTGAAATTCACTGAGCAAAAAGCGGACACTACAAAACGGAAACTCACATTATTTGAATAGGCTTATTTTCCACAGTTTATTGATTTATTATAACATTACTGAAGAAAAAAAAATGCACATGCCTGGTCATAGTTTAAATGTATCCAGACACAAAAGTTGCTCTTCGCAGCACTTAACCTTCTCACTAACTGTTTCCCTCTCAAGTCTCTTCTATTTCTGTCTGGACAAACTGTAGTAAACAATGCTTGCTCTAGTCTCAGTCAGTATAGGAACATTAGCTGCTTCTTTTATTCAACAGTAAGAGTCAAGGGAACATTAGCTGCTTCTTTTATTCAACAGTATCAGTCAAGGGAACATTAGCTGCTTCTTTTATTCAACAGTATCAGTATAGGAACATTAGCTGCTTCTTTTATACACCATTCTCTGTCAAGGAACATTAGCTGCTTCTTTTATACACCATTCTCTGTCAAGGAACAATAGCTTCTTTTTTTATTCAACAGTATCAGTCAAGGGAACATTAGCTGCTTCTTTTATTCAACAGTATCAGTATAGGAACATTAGCTGCTTCTTTTATACACCATTCTCTGTCAAGGAACATTAGCTGCTTCTTTTATACACCATTCTCTGTCAAGGAACAATAGCTTCTTTTTTTATTCAACAGTATCAGTCAAGGGAACATTAGCTGCTTCTTTGGGGGTTGGCGTGGTCGAGTCGGTAAAGCTCATGGTTGCTAAACCGAAAAGTCTCGAGTTTGAACCCTCGGGCAGATGAGGCTCGCTAGCTTGGGACAGCCACTCTTCTAGGAGAGACAACTCCAAAATCAAACAACTGCTGCCTTGTAGTTTGTTCTTGGTTGGACAAAGGCTATGAAAGCAAATCCATAAAGAAAAGCAGGCTGAAATCGGAGTCAATGGCCTCAATGGTGCATAACCAGTTGACATGTAATCCTTAGTTGTGATGGAAGCATGGTCGAGTCGGCAAAGCTCATGGTTGATAAATTCGAAAAAAAGTCTTGAGTTCAAAACCTCTGGCAGATAAGGCTCGATCCCTCCCAACACTAAAAATTAAGAACGAAGAAGAAGAAGCTGCTTCTTTTATACACCAGTCAAGGGAACATTAGCTAGTTTTTTTATATTCATCCAAGCTATAGTGGTCTAAAATAGCTTATTGTCATATGCTATTAAGTGCATATTTTAAAACGCAAACCCAAGTTGTTGATCCCATTTAACATGTGTAATTCTATTCATTAAAATTCTGAATATCAATTTGGGTAATAGTAAGCTCAGTTTTACTTTTTTTTTAGAAAGCATTTGATTAGAAAGGCCAGGTAGATATTAGACCCAGACTAGGAAAAGGGAAAAATATGAAATTTGAATGAAATCAGAATTTTTATTTTTTTCAGTAATTGAGAATCTGCCTATGGAAATGAGAGAAAAACTAACAGAAATGAGAGAGATGGATTTACAAGTTTCAAGTTTGTTTACATTTTTTAAATTCCTGAATGAAATAAGTGAAGCATTTGTAGTATTCTTGTTAGACTTTATTTTTGTGGTTAAAATTAATTTTAGCATCTTAAAAAATGGGCGTAAATGTTTGTATTCAGATACCTTTACATGTTTGTACTTAGATAACTTTATACTTTAAATATTGTATTCAGATACCTTTAAATGTTTAAATTTAGATAACTTTAACTGTTTGTATTTAATTTAGATACCTTTAAATGTTTGTATTTAAATACCTTTAAATTTTGTACTAAGATACCTTTATATAAATGTTTGTATTTAGATACCTTTGAATGTTTGTATTTAGATACCTTAGATACACTGGAAGAGAGCGTGAAAACATTTTTCAAGAAATGTCAGCAACCTAATAGCAAGAAGGAATGGAGAGAAGAGCAATTTAAAAAGATTAAAGAGGTATTTGTCCAGTTATTCACTCAATCAGTTTTTAAACTACAGGGCAATATGTCCTTCATATAAGATGGTGGGATTATTTTATCTTTTAAATTGAAGGAGACACCTGCATGGCATTTAAAAATTTAATTTGAATAAATCGTTTTAAAGAGATTTAGAAACCGGTGTTTGACTAAAATTGATGGAGAAAATTTTATTTATTAATAACTGTACAAAACATTTCAATCTAAAACTTGCGGAAATGTAAGACATTTTCAGTTACCTTTATTTAAATTGAAAAATTTGGTTAACTAGTGGTAATTTTTTCTCTTATGTAGCCAGTATTATTAATTAACAAAAGTAAACTTTATATTTTAATGAATCAATATCAGGAATATTACAAGGCATTAGAAGATACAGATGAAAAAGTCCAGTTGGCAAATCATATTTATGAGCTGGTAAGTCTACTTAGGTTCACTGCAAGTCATGATAATCTCTTGATACTATCTAACCTGGTTTTTATTTTTTTGGTTTGTTTTATAGGTGGATAGACATTCCAGAAGACTCGACCAAGAACTTTCCAAATTCAAAATGGAATTAGAAGCTGATAATGCTGGAATCACAGAAGTTTTAGAAAAAAGTAATCATGATTTTACTCAACTCATCATTTTACTCAACTCATCATTTTACTCAACTCATCATTTTACTCAACTCATCATTTTACTCATGATTTTACTCAACTCATCATTTTACTCAACTCATCATTTTACTCAACTCATCATTTTACTCAACTCATTTAAGACTGTTTCTGTCAATTTAAAAATAGTAAAAAAAACGTTTACGTAACAAGCTTTTTATCTAATTATGCGCTAAAAAGAACATACATGATTTTCTTAAAATATATAAAAATGCACCATTATTTCACAAACTTAAAAGAAAACGGGTGATAAAGTATTCAGTGCATAATATAGCAACCCACACTTTTCTTTTTAGTTATTGACATTAAATATTTGTGCCTTTTTTATATATTAAAAGGAAAGAATTAATTTTTTAAAGTGCGTAATTAGATAAAGGCTTATGATTAAAACGTTTTTTTTTTAAATTGATGCTTTTAAAATTTGTATGGCATGAATCACTAGGTAAAAAGAATGGCACACCAAATGAATGCAAACTGTGTATGATAGCGCAGAAAATTAATACTTTATATAGGTAGCTTTAATTAATCCTTAAACATCCAGATAAATCTAATATTATGTCACACTGTATTGTCATTGAGCTTTGACTGACATTTTAGGTTTTGAAAGAAATCAGTTTGGTAGAAGTGGTCAAAATTTTCTTTGTCATTTTCTACCCATGACAAAGACAGACGAAGGGAGGAAGTTAACTAAAAACATGCTCAAATCTGTTTTGTTTCTTCAACAGGATCATTAGAACTGGATAAGCCCCCACCTAATTTCACAAATCACAAATCAGAAAGTAAGATATTTTTTATCTAGTAATTGTCTACCAGCCAATAGTATGCAGGGTGTGTATTGAAATGTGTAATTAAAGACAAATAATTTTTGCTTTATTTTATGCAGCTAATTATTTTCTATATTTACATATTACATCAGAGAGGCGTTTAACCCATTCCCAGTCATCAGCTCCAAATCCAACAGATAAGAGACCAGTCACTGATGTTTTGTCATCCCTCGCCAATGAAGTTGTTAGAGAATCTTTAGGCCCAAAACGGCCCAACTCTACCTCCAGTTCACCTGCCATGAAAATGTTTGGCTCTGGCTCCAGTTCAGGATTGTCCTATACATTAGGAAACCTTGGTGCTGGTAACCCTGCAATAGCAGCAGCAGCATCACAAGCCATTGCAGCCACACAGCAGGTTTGTCTATTCTTCTCTTTAAACTTTTTGCTAAATCTTTATTTGAGAGAGCACTCAATTTTTCCTATATTTCTCTAGTTGGCTCAAGGTCGACGAACTTCAAGTATGAAAGCTAGTTACGATTTAATGTCAAAAAATCCAGCAGCATTGTCAAAAGACATCAGCTTAAATGTTTCCCAGCCTGCCTCAGCACCTTCCACGCCAGAACCTGCCCCTAGATCACAGCGCACAAAAAAGTAAAGTTGTATTTTAAGTTCTTTAAAAAGTGTATCTCATATAAACAGGGTTCTTGCTGCCTCGTCAAATTCACCATGTTTTGGAATTCTTCTGGAATTTTATTTCATGTGTTATAGGTAATCAGATATGACCCTCCCAGTAAGATTTTCTGCTTACGCTCTTTGTTGATTCTGCACTTACTAGGCATAAACTGAAACATAGATATAAACTGGTCACGTCTCCCCACAAGTGCAAGTAAATTTGATAAGTTCATCTAGTTTTAACCCAGCTAATTTGATAAGTTCATCTAGTTTTAACCCAGCTAATTTGATAAGTTCATCTAGTTTTAACCCAGCTAATTTGATAAGTTCATCTAGTTTTAACCCAGCTAATTTGATAAGTTCATCAAGTTTTAACCCAGCTAATTTGATAAGTTCATCTAGTTTTAACCCAGCTAATTTGATAAGTTCATCTAGTTTTAACCCAGCTAATTTGATTCCATTGTCCACTAAGTCATGGGTCTACTTCCTATTTACATGCATGTGGTAATACAACCAGCCTCCCCTCCCGCAGTTTCTCATCGAGGGAGGGAATTGCTGGTTTAACCCACTAGAATAATTAAAGTGATGTCGTCATCATTCTCAAATAGCATTGTTACATCCTATGACAACCGAAAGCTTGTAAGCTTAGGTGTGAACTCAAAGTGACCTCTTGACCGTCTCTTGTTTGGAAAAAAATATGTTACACACAATTTAAAAAACTATGAGCTTTCTAATCAGGATATCTATTTTTGGCTCAAATATTTTGTATTTTCAATTATCATCTTCAAAATAGTTTCTTGAAAATTTATAGCAGGTGCTAGCTAGTTTCAGCTATTCAGGTTGATGTCATTGTCCATCACTGATGTTAGAATTAAAGCTAGGATATTTATTGTAGAAGACTTCCATTAAACAAAATCATAATACCATCTCCATCTTTAAAAGTTAACCATGGTTTACTAAGTGAATTGACTCTTACTGTTTCAGTAATCATTGAATTGAAAACAACAGTGCAAACAGATTAATGATTTACAGTTTCACTTAGTTTTTATTGTTGAAAAAATATTTTCTTAAACTTTTCAAATATTGTGAAATTAAAAACTGTTTTTTTGGGGAGGGGGTGGCAATAAAAAAAATGACTGTCATCTCTGTAGAATTGTCTTCTTTTGAGGTAGGTTAGGGGAGGGAGTAAGAGGTGGTGATGTGAGGGTCTAAAAACAGACTCAGATGACAGACAATAATTGTATAAGAAAAGTGTCAGTCTAATAGAGAATCTACTTTAACTGAAGTATCCGGTTTAGAAAGTTTCCTTTTTAAAAAGACAAGCTATACCACATAACATTTAATATATCACAAATGTCAAACTTCCTTCCATTTAGTAGAGGTTGAGGTTGATTTTTTAATACATTACATTATGTCCTAAAATCTCTCGTTTTACTCCTGGAATTCTCCTGGGATTTCAGGTTCACTTTGGAGCAGGAACCCTGTCAAAATTTATGTACTAGCTCTGCAATTCAAAATATAACCTTTTGAAAAGGCATTATCAATATAGGAAAGTTACATTTTTTCATTTGTTTCTAATTAAATATAGTGTTTATAAGCCAAAAATTGTTTTCTCTAAATAGACAAACATCTAAAGCAGCAGCATTGGCTGCACAACAGCAACAACAACACACAACAACAGCTGCAGCAGTGTCTGGCACATCCAGACCAGCAACTCCTCAAGTAGCAAGTGTGGACACAGAAGATCCATCAGCTGATGTGCAAGTGGATGAGTGGAGTGCTGATCCGAATGAACCGCGATACTGCCTGTGTAACCAGGTCTCATACGGAGAAATGGTCGGCTGTGATAACAATGATGTAAGTATTCCTGCAGAAGTTAGGCAAAAATAAAAAGTTCTATAATACTAGGCTTGATGTTAATAAATGTTTTTAATTGTGCGAATAGCTTTTAAAGCAATTATTTCTGCTTGTACCAGTGTCCTATAGAGTGGTTTCATTATGGCTGTGTGGGACTGTCACAAGCACCAAAAGGAAAATGGTATTGCCCTCAGTGCACAGCAGCCATGAAGAGAAGAGGCAGGCGATGACGTGTGTTTGAGATGATGTTATGTAAGTGAATATGTGAGGCAGATGACGTGTGTTTGAGATGATGTTATGTAAATGTAAGTGAATATGTGAGACAGGTGACGTGTGTTTGAGATGATATGTAAATGTAAGTGAATATGTGAGACAGGTGACGTGTGTTTGAGATGATGTTATGTAAATGTAAGTGAATATGTGAGGCAGATGACGTGTGTTTGAGATGATATGTAAATGTAAGTGAATATGTGAGGCAGATGACTTGTGTTTGAGATGATATGTAAATGTAAGTGAATGTAAGTGAATATGTGAGGCAGATGACGTGTGTTTGAGATGATGGCATTTAAGTGAATGTGTGAATTAATATGTATTTCTGAATGGGTTTTAATATGGATGCATTGTATATGTAAAAATAGTCATATTGTTTGGTGGACTGTGAAATTTGCTTGATTAAATCGTTTTATATTTGAACTTCAGTTTTTGGTTATTTTTTGGTTGTGATTTTCTTGTGAAAATTTATTATTTAATGAGTTGAACAATGAGTCCAATTTAATCAACCTTTTGATACTTGCACAATTTATCCCTCGCTCGTTAGCATACACATCATGAGATAATTTAAGGACAGGCTGCTTAATGAATATATTTAATAACAGTAACCAAGGTGCCTAGTTTTTTAAAGAATGTTTGTCACTACTGTCTTTGTTGTGTCAGCTCTCTATGGGTAGTCATGGGTCAGTTCATAAGTGGCCCATAAAAAACCTATATGGCAGTAGCAAAAAAACTTAATAGCACAGCGGAACTTGAGTTGCCTATGTTGGTTTAACTGTAAACTCATTCAAGTTTGTGACTTGTAAATCGAGCACTTCTAACTAATTTAGCTTCAAACTTTGCATGTGGTTCACAACCTTATGACATCAAATTTGACTTGGTTGGATATCTAATCAATTTTTTATATATTAATTAAAATTTACTAAATAAAGTAGGGGGTCCTACTATTTACCGAACTATTATATGCACATTTTCATGTTCATTTAGATTTAGAATTTTTGCCAGAATAAAATAAGTCCCCTATACGCTGTAAATGATGAAGTATTGATGTGTACAACAGTGAAAACTGTCAAAATTTCATGTGATTTTTGTGCATGATTACAATTTCTTCTCTATACTGTGTAGATCTATATGAGAAAGTAAAAATGCATGAAAAACATTTTAATAACAAGCTTTTATGTAATAATGCACTAAAAAAGAGAGGATAAATGATTTTCTTTAAATATGTCATTTTAATAACTATAAAGAAAAGCGTGGGTCTCTTCCTAAATATTTGTAAAGGTATTCAATCGATAATATAGTTAGTAACCCACTCTTTTCTTTATAGTTATTTAAATAGTAGTGAATTATTATATATTGAAAGAAAATAATTTATTTTCTCCTTTTTAGTGCATTTTTACATAAAAGCTTTATGCATTTTTAAAATTATTTTTAAAAATACTTTGTAGAATAGAATAGAGTATAAAAAGAATTGTGCACCAAATGAACTTAAATAATGTGTGCATATTGAGAAGAAAATTGGTACAAACTTTGATTCTTTGATTCATTCTTTAAAAGTTAAATAATCATCTAATTAAGTCACATCTTATGTCACAGTGCAATGTCATCTAGTCTTGATCAACGTGAAAAGTTTGACAGACATCGGACCGTCATAAATATTTTTTTTGAGGACTCGGAAATACCATAAAGAACTATTTTCGGTCACCGGAAATCACTCAAGAGAAAAAGATATTGTACATATGTATTCATTTTTGTTACCTAAAAGGTGCTAATATCGTCTCTATTTTAGAAACCTGAAATTGGAGATTACTTAATATTTTAGAGCAGTGGCGTAGCCAGGATCGTCTCAAGGGGGGGTTCCAATTTTTACCCGGGGACAAACTTTCGATTTGCACCCCCCTCATACTATATATATATATATACACCGAGGGGTCTATGTGGGGGGGGGGGGGGGGTTATGACCCCCCTAACCCCCCCCCCCCTACCTGCGCCACTGTTTGAGAGTAATCTAGGTAGTAGATCTTATGTCATTCTTATGTGTATTATTAGTATTATAGCTCTAGTCTAGATCTAGATGAAATTTCGTCTAGCCAGGTCAAACAGCACTCAGACTATCGTGTTACCACAAAAATAAAGTTCCATTTCTATTTACTTAATATTTACCTGAAATCGTTCAAAAATCTGCAGAAACATGCGCATATAATCTAATACTAAAATTTGAAATTTCGTCCACAAAACTTTAAAAGCTATGGGCTGTTGAGTAGAGTAAGTTCCACTTTCTTTACCAGAAATCGCCCAAAATTTTATTAAATAATACTAATTTGATATAATATTATAATATATATATATATATATATATATATATATATATATATATATATATATATATATATATATATATATATATATGTGTGTGTGTGTGTGTGTGTGTGTGAAATTCGGTAATCATAACTGAAACAGTACTAAATTTAGCGTTTGTATATACACAAACAGTCAAACAAACACATGGACAGGACTGAAAAACACAGATTTTGCGGCTACTTGAGGTTATAAACATCAAAATTTTCCAAAATCTTGATTTAGTTTTGTGCACGATTACAACGCATCCTTTATATTCCATAATAGATGAAGTGGGGAGATGTAAAACGTCAAAAACTGTTAATCTCATATAATTTTGCACACGATTACAATATTTTATACTCAGTATACGATACGAGAAAGTAAAAAGAAGGGGGAAAATGGGAGTGATCTCCCCTAAACTTTCTCGAATATACTTATATAACACTACGTGGGATGGCAACTCGGTATATATAGACATGATTTTTTAATCTATTTTTAATTACTTAAACTTTTTAAAATATACATAAAGTACTATTTCCGGTCAATGGAAACTACTCAAAATTTAACAGAAGGTAGAGAATTAGAACTTTCACTTGTATGTGAAATTTCGTTTATCTATTTGAAACAGTACTCAAGTTATAGGCTTTTGAAAAACAAAGTAGAATAAGTACCACTTCCGGTTAGTGGTCATCCATAAATAAACTCCCGCTTTTTGACGATTTTTACCTCCCCCCTCCCCTCCGTCACACATTGTCACAAAAAGCCAAACCCCCACCCCAAAATGACGTCAAACTTTAGGCTACAACCCTCCCTCAAAATTGCTGTTGAATTTATCTTAAACAACGATATTTTTCCAAAAGGGGCAGAGGCGTAGCGACCCTTCCCGGCGCCCGGGGACATACTTTCAATTTGGCGCCCCCCTCGGGAGCAAATTTTCGATTTGCACCCCCCCCTCGAACTTTTCATTTGCCCCCCCCCCCTCAAACTTTCAATTTGGCGCCCCCCCTAAGGTCGGCGCCCGGGGACATATGTCCCCCTCGCCCCCCCCCTCGCTACGCCTCTGAAAAGGGGTCATCATCGTAGGGGGGAGGGGGGTCCGTAATTCTGTGACGATGTGTGATGAGGGGGAGGGGGGGGGGGGTTCAGATGTTGCGACGTCACATTTTTGCATTATAAAAAGCAATGTTAGAAAACGAATTTTAGACGTTGTTTCGCATTTTAGATAACTGTTTTAATAGATTGTAATAGTTTAGTCAAGATTTTTATCGATGTTTTAAAAAAATTCAACTGCAATTTTGAGGGGGGTTGTTGGTTGAGGTGTGACGTCATTTTAGTGGGGGGTCTGGCTTTTTGTGACGACGTGTGACGAAGGGGAGGGGGGGAGGGAAAAATCGTCAAAAAAAGCGTGACGTCATTTATGGATGACCCCAAAACTCTGTCAATATAGAGTATTTTAATCAATTCCTATTACAATTTATTAAAAACCGTTTCTAAAACGCGAAATAACGGCTAAAACTCGTTTTCTAACATTGCTTTTTTATATCTCAAAAGTTTAACGTCACACCATCTGAACCCCCCCCCCCCCCCCTCACAAAATTACGGACCCCCCCTACCCCTACGAGTGTGACGTCATTTATTGACGACCTCTCACCGGAAATCGCTGAAAAGTTGTTACAGAACTACAAATTTGATATAATACTTATATATGAAATTTCATCAACCTATAGAGTTGCCAGATACCTTTTCCGAAATTACTGGACACCTTTCCATCCTTCCCTTCTCAGGTATGCCGCAAAGCAGAAGAAGGGGGGGGGGGGGGGTAACAGAGTATTATTTCATATACTTGTCCAGTATTTATATTTATTTTATCCTGGACAGTCTGCTCAAACACTGGACTGTCCAGTTCAAAACTGGACACCTGGCAACCCTATCAACCTAGCTGTAAGAGTACTCAAGTTATCGTGTTCACAGACATACATACATACACACACACAAGCATCCACACACACACAGACAGAGCCGGCGTTAGAAATACGCGGGGCCTAGTGACAACCATCCGCGCGGGGCCTGCTTTTTTCCATTATATAAATAACCCATATATATATATATATATATATATATATATATATATATATATATATATATATATGCACACATAATAACACATACATGTTTTGGAGTTTATAAGCTAATGCCAAACTTCTCACTATAATAACAGATTTTTACCTCTCCCACGTTTTAACCCAACGTTCTTAGTTGTTTTGTTTTTCCTTGCTTAGATATTAAACCATTTTTTATGAAATCGATACCAAATAACTAAAGAAAATTCAATCACAAGCCCAAAAATTTGGACAAAGTTGTTTAAAATGTTTGTTAATGACCAATCTATCTATCTATATAATTCTCTTCTTGGAGAAGTGAGAAAACAAGCTGTAAGCGCGCCTTGCAGTACCCTCTCTTCCTCTCTAGGAAGTCTGGTGAGCTGTGGTTCACGCTAAATATTTACAATCGTAGAGCCGGGTTTAGTGACGGCTATTAGGGGCAGATAATTTAATTTGAAACTCTACTTCACCTGCCCAGTGTCCTCCCAACTCAGACATGTTTTTGTCTGTGAAAACACAGATTTGGTCTGACCACACTATCTCTTCATATGCTGTCGTCACAGGTGAACTTTACACCTACCCAACACTACTTCACCTGCCCAGTGTTTCGCCAAGTCTCAGACAACATGTTTAATCTTTAAAACAAGTTAATAAAAAGTCTAGTGACAATTTAAGCGCAATTTCCTTAATTATTTTTTTTGTGACCGAACGAAAGGATATTTTTGAAAACTTTCTTCGGCAATATTGTTTAAATTATGGCAGGAATCGATTGGTAAATGTTTCAAGTCGCTAAGTGGTCTGGTTGCCGAGATATGGGCCAAAAACTGCATTTTTTCAAGTTTTTTTTGGCTTTTCCGGGAAATCCAGGAAGGAATTCCGGGAATTTTTTTGGCCCACAATCATCCTCGGAACTTGCTTAACATATTTGCTTTGGAACTAGTCCTCGATATTGCTTCGTTGAGGAGGAGATACGACTTAAAGCTGCGGACACACATCCATCCATCACCAGAAATGACGAGTTAATAATCGCAATTGTCCAGTATGGAAATTGCGCTAAAAAAATATTCCGGCCGAGTATGGCTCTGACGACACTATCCCCGTTATATACTGAGGACAAAGAAACAGATGAACTCTACTTCACCTACCCTGTATCCAGCTAAGTTCCAATAGGCAAAGGCAACATTATCATTCACAACTAAAAAAAAAAATTAAATAAAAAAAACAACAACACTGGGATGCCTAGAACCCATGCCACCCGCATGGTAACCTAATGTGCTAACCTCTTAGTTATCTAGGCTCGTACTCTAGAGACGTTAATAACTTATATTTTTTACTTCTAAGCGGCGTAACAATCTACGCGAATCAGCCCTAGAATTAGATCTAGAATGATTTCAAATTAAATGTATTGTATAATAGAATAAAAAGAAGTGTTAAAACATTGATAATAGTGGTGAAACGTAATAAAAATAGCAAACGGACGTATTGTTAAAACTATAGCCGACAGAAAATTAGTTTAAGAACGCGTTAAACATCTGAATCGGCAACTAAATCTTGGATTGAAGTCGCCATTTATTGTACTAAAAAGTATACACATCATGTGACGTCACTATTCCCACAAAAGTTTAGTCATTGTTTTAAAATGTTAAAATTAATGTGGTTAATCTACCTATGAATAAATCAATAAATTAATTAACGTCTTTAAATAAATTTGTGATTAACAGTCAGTCTGAAAACAAAAATTGTTCTCTACCTAATACTATTTTACAGTTCTCCATATAGCGTAGATCCTCTACAGTAGTAAATCAGACAAACAAATAAATATTCAAACATGTAAACAAAGTTGAGATTTAGTAGCATAGAGATAGATAGATCGATGTTTCAAAGAAATTGAAACTTGAAGGGGTTGGAGGCTAAAGCGTGATGTTATTTTAGGGGGGGGGTGGCAATTTGTGACGATGTTTCAAGTGTTCCAATTCATAAATGGGGTACATATCTTTTTTTTTTAAATAAATATTTTATTTGTTCCATGCTGTTTCCGTACCCCGCTGGTTTCCGAGGTAATGTTTTTTAAATTTACTTTTTCTACAATCACATGATATATCACATGCCCAGATCATCAAACAAAATGGCCGGAAACGCTGCTCATATTTTTCAGCTTCTTTTTCTTGTGTTCTGTGCATTTATTCCTGGAGTGGCAGCTTTTGATGCCGGAGACGCTATTGCTTTAGTGATAGGTCTCATTGTTGGGATATTAGGCGTTTGTGCGTGTCTTGGCTATTATGCACGTAGACGGGCTCAATAAAATATTACTTGACCTAGATCTACAAATCAAGTAAAACCAGATTAAAAATAAATATTAAAAACTTACATTCCTCCGCCTTACATTTACAAATACTACAACCAATACAAACTGATTTCTGCCAGAATTGATGTAGATTCTACCTGCCAATCTACAGTGCATTCGATTTTCTAAATATTATAATCTTCAGGCTTCCTTAACACAATTGACTTGCCAAAAATCCAGCAGTTTGAGACACAACTTGAGATGTACTCAAAAGTGCCCACAGCTTTTAGGCCACTAACACCACAGGTTGGTCAATGAACAATCTCTTCAGCACCACCTATCTGGCATGAGCTACACTTCAAGAATTAGGAGTAAATGTATTTCAACATCTGGATCCCTTAATACATGTGTAATTAATATTATTAGAAATAGTTTAGGCCTATAAAACTTAATGTTCTTAATTGTTTCATGTGAAGAAAAATCATGCAGTTGGCTGATTTTTACAGTGTCAAATCTGTAGGCCTTGTGCCTAATAATCTGGAGAGCATATTTTATAGGCCTATATCATAAAAATGTGACATTTTGACTCAATAACTATTCCATATAATATTGACTACCATCTTTCATATTATTAGACTTAGAAACACCCCACAGTTTGGTAGGCCTACTACAAAAATATTTTTTATATAAGAAAAATAACTCATTTTTCTTTAATTGAAACAATTATGCTTTATTTTGTGTTAAAATGTGAATTCAGTTTTTCCAACATCAACAACCTTTCCCAAAAACAAAAAAAACAACAAAAAACTGAAATTTAATATTTTGTAATTCCTAACTCTCATAACAATCTAATAAAAGGAACAAAATGACCCCCATACCTTCTTCACATGTGCAAAAATAAATTTCAAGTTATTGATTATCAATGTGTGTTTTTTTAATAAATTATTGCTCATGTAGGTATATTTTATATTATTAATGCATGTATAAGTATCCAAATATTTCTAGATTTGACATTTTTAAAAATAGCATTTGTTGAACTAAAAGTAAAGTAAATTCTGTTAAATCTCCTTTTTTAAACAACTTTTTTAGTTGAATATTATCAAAATCAATCAACAGACGGCTATTTAAAAATATCCAAATCTAACATTGTTAAATTATTGTTAAAAATGTGACTGCATGCAGTCAATGAGTCATACAGCAAGTTTTTAAAGTGAAATGTAGCAGATCTACTTCTAACAGTACTTTCCCTGTAACAGTTTAGCGTAGAGTTTTTTTTTTTTTTAAATTGACATAATGTAACTTTGTAGAATTTATATACACATTTTTCATTTTTAGTATTAGATAAGTAAATTACTTTTAAAACTTTAAAAAATTTCCTACATGTGAAAAGTAGACTTTATTGTAAATAGTATTGACAATTTAAACATTAACAGTGTGATTTCCTTGGGTGGCTCTTTGTTGCTATTTGCTCATTATAATTAAATCATAATACAGCATTGAATGAGTTGTGATGTTAAGCTTTGGTTTGTGCAATATGTA
This sequence comes from Physella acuta, assembly GCF_028476545.2. Classification (NCBI taxonomy): domain Eukaryota; kingdom Metazoa; phylum Mollusca; class Gastropoda; family Physidae; genus Physella; species Physella acuta. The sequence goes on along the minus strand of NW_026731682.1, from coordinate 310,058 downwards.
ACATGCATTGTTTAATCTTTCTTTGTTTTTTTTAATGATTAAAATAATGTTCTAATTCTCGTGATAAACTTTATTAGATACAGTAAGAATAGTTTTTTGTCTATTAGTTTAAACTTTAATAGTCCCCTTATTGGACTTGACAGTACAAACACATCCAAGGTTTGTGTAATTGAAGTTTTTAGTCAAACTATGAAAGCAATTATTTGCAATGCTAAAAAAAATGTGCCTTATTTAGTTCTTAGATCCATATACAAATTTATATATGTGGGCAGATTTTAAAATTTTTCTACTGAGGTAAAAACTGACTTTTGTTTTAGTTAATGTTTGAAGTTGGTACTGGAGTTTGTAATTTTATGTAACTTAGATTGTGTCAACAGTTAAGATTTGAAATGTGTTAGGATTTGATGAAAGCAAAAATGAACAATATGTGATGGTTTATTGTAGTTTAAATAAATTCTTTGTTAAATGATATTAAATTATTAACACACTACTTTATCCTGATTTATTTAAAGTAATTTCACCTGATCCAAAGATTTAAAATAAGAATAACTTAGTTCCCTCTTTACCATGACCTCCTAGATGATACGGTTTGAATTCTAGAAAACAGTTATGTCTAAGCTTGTCAGTTTGCTTTAGCATCTAGAAGGATAAAAACCTTTCAGCAACTCAAGTTTTCATTCTTGTTTTTTTATTTAAAAAAAATGAAACCAAAGACTTGGGTGAACATAATTTAATCTTGGGCTAAACAAATCCAAAGCTCCCTTTAAAAAGGTAGTAAAAGGAAAAAAAGTGCATGAAATGGAGCAGGCTTATAAAAATCAAACAAGCTATACAATACATACAAATATAAAAATTGCACAATCCCAAAAAAAGATGGAGCTGTGTTACCAGCATGTTCACCTGGGTAGTTTTACACCAGCACATTCACCTGGGTAGTATCACAACTCAAACATTCAAACAACAAATAACTAATTTACAAAATACTTTTAAAAATAAATCATTACAATTAAAAATTGCTTTTCTCTTTCCATCAATAATTATGATTCATGATTGGAATATAGATCTAGTTAAGATGAAATAATTGTTCAATACTAAAATAAAGAAATTAACCACTTTGCTTAAAAAAATTTGGTATAAATTTAACTTATAATTAGCTAGATCAGATAATGAATTAGCAAATGTTGAAACACAGCACTGGATTCAAATATATTGCCACAAAAAGAAAACATGTTCATACTTTGACCAACTTAAAAAAATTATGGAAGTAACTAAGAAATATTAATGCTGAATAAAACCTGAAACTAGATCCCAATAAAACCAATGTTTACAACCAGCTCTGCTGGGCACAAAATTGCCAATGGAAAGTGGCTGGGTAGAGATCACATAACCATTGATCAACTCTGCAATTTACACCATCAGAATTGTCCAATTAGATTAAAGATCAGATAGTATTGCATTGTCATCAGAGATGAAGGTAACTGGAAAGTTTGAATGAAATCTCTGCATTAGCAGTTAGTCAAGATAAAAAGGTTTGCCACATCCCATAAAGAGACATTGCGAACTAAAATAAAACCCGCTTAGCTATAAATCACGATTTCTGACCCCAATACCCACTCTTCATTCAAGTTTGAATCTCTCCCCATTACATGACCAGAATTTTGTTTACACATTTTTAAATTGGCCATTGTTGTATTAGATTAGATCTAACTGTATTTTTATCTATTATCTGTCTATATATATAAAATTAAAAAGTTTCTCAAGGGTGACATCCCAGTAGGGCGCGAATTAATTCTTCTCTATATACAGTATTAAAAAATGAAAATCACATGCAGTTTGACACTGTTCATCTGAGTGCTATGATACTTTGGGGAGTTGATGAGTGTACTCCAGAGAAAGTTTCTGTAAAAAAAACTTATATAGGTGGCGGCCTGGAGGGTGTGATTTTCATCAATACTCTCTTTTGCGCCCCGAGTTCTAGAGTGGCTATCTTAGCACTTGTTGTCCGTTAATTTGGTGTCCTGCATAGCTTGTAAGTGGTACTACTATATTCAGTGGGAAATCTGCAACAGGTGCAGCCACCGTTGGCCCAGAGATTGCGTGACCTGAAGCGCCAAGGCTCCCCTGTGAGCACTATGGCGCCTAAGTCCGTTTTAAAAAAAAATGCCATGAACTAAATCATGTTTGGCAGCAAAAATTTTGACTATATCGAATCAGGCACGTCCTCAGGTGCCCCGCCCTCACCTGTGGGGGTTTCCTGACACCTGAGCAGTCGATGAAGTGTGTTCTACCTCACTATTACGGAGAGTGATTAACATACACCACAACTTGGGTCGTGCTGGTTATTAGTGTAAGTAAATATGTGCCACGGCAAATATGATCCAAGAAATATGGCGCAGGCATTGTTTAACTCAGTTTTAGAAAACAAGATCACACATCTAAGAATATAGAATTGGTAACACATTGATGGAACCCTCTTAAAATTTTTCGCCAGGTTTTCTACTAACCCAACAGCAACACGCAGAGACGGGCAGGTTAGTATACCTTAATATCAAATGATTCTGGCCTACAGGAATGATTTTGGTGGGTCAAATGGAATATAAAGAAGCGCTATAAATCTTTAAAAGTAGGCCTACATTAGTATTAGCTCTTTCTCTTTGGAATTGAACCTGAATAAATGTAGTGAAACAAAGATTTCTAATCTAATATCATTTTAAGATGTGAATCTGATGTGAGATTTTTATTCATGCAGAAACATCTTTAACTTCTTTCCATGACTTCTTATACAGATAAATTTAGAGCCAGTTTAAAAACTTTCTTTAAAAAATGAGTGAAATAACAGGTTTATGCTCTTCATATTGAGAGATAAGATTTTGCCAGTCTAACTCAACAAAACCCTTAGGTAAAAACTGTTCAACACTTAGCTGCATGAAAATGTATGTTTTTTAAAAAATTTGAAACTATATGATCAGCTGGTATTTAAAAATGTTTGAAATCTTGGGCCTGTGACAGAATAAAACTCAAGGAACCAGTACTGCTGTCTTAAGGTTGGCTATTACAAGCCTTTTTAAGGTTAGATTGCCTTCAAATGATGGGAATTACTCCATTCCTGTTTCACTGCATTTCTTCATTTAAACCCAATGAATTAAATCCATGCCCCCTGCTATCAGAGCCGGCGTTAGGGGGTGGCAAACGGTGCGTTCACCCCAGGCCCTGCACTTGAAGGGGCCCCGCGCTTCACCACTGTCGTTATCTGAATTAGTTTGTAAATTAAAATAATTGTAGCTGAATTCAATTGGGGAAAACTAAATGGTCGAATGCCGACGTTGTTGATTGCTATAACTGAGACTTGATGTTAGTAAGTTATCACCCACCTGAACTGGGACAGGCGGTAATTCAATACAAAAACAGTGTCACACCTCGCTGTGTGCCATGTACAGCCGCCTCACATTTGACCTGAGGTGACTGGAGATGGCAGTCGAGAATTAGCCCACGACTTGACATGGATGTAAATTTGGGAAACACGTAAAGATATACTCTATTGTATGCGGACTGATGAAGACGTCCTTTTAGTGAGCAGATAGGATGCCTGTAGTAGACAGTAACCTGATGAACACTAGTCCTGACTTTCTTGTTGTAGTTGTCGTATATGTACTTGTCTTGGTATAACAAAATTAACATTCAGTTGCATGTGGGGATCTACATCAGTTGGACATTAAACAGAGTGATTTATTATTTATTTATTTTTGGGAAGAAAGTTAAAAGTGTGTCTTCTTAAGGATTCATCCGTTCTAAGATGAATTGTACTCGTCGCACAACTTTTATGGAGGGAGGGGAATCGTTGAAGGCAATGAAGGGTAGCGAATCATTTCTTTTGGATATCCATAAACATAGAGTTTGTTTTCACACTTTCACAACCACGATTCAAGCAAAGTCCAAAAGCTATCAATCCATTTCATTTCAAAGTAAAGAAAATTTTCATTACTTTAGTTTTGTTGATATTGTAATTGGTCTACAATTCTGTGCTTACTAGCACTCTTTTTTTTTTTTTAGATACATCTCAACGCATGACTTTTATATTAACTATTAGTCATTAACAATTTAAACAACTTTATTGTCCTAATTTTTGGGCATTTAATTGAATTTTTTTTTCGTGATTTGGTATTGTCTACATAGCTGTCAAAAGTGATTTAATATCTTAGCAAACAAAATCAACAACTAAGAACATTGGGTTAAAATTAAAACGTTTGAGAGATAAACATCTGTTATTAAAGTGAGAAGTTTGGCATTAGCTTATAAACTCCAAAACATTTATGTGTTATTATGTGTGTTTGTACATTATATATATATATATATATATATATATATATATATATATATATATATATATATATATATATATATATATATAGGCTATTTATATAATGGAAAAAAGCAGGCCCCGCGCGGAAGGTTGGCCCTAGGCCCCGCGTATTCCTAACGCCGGCTCTGCCTGCTATCTTTACATCAGGGGTATTAACCTTATATTATACAACCTCTTCTTACCAGAAAAAATACAGAGCATGGAAAACTAATCTCCTGTCACCCTTTATTCAAATAGCTACCGTGTGTGTAGGCCTACATTATACTAAAATACAATTTGTTATAAAGCGTGGTACATCAGGCTGTCAAATAGACAAAAGAAGGGGATTTATCCTTGGATTTGAATTGTACATCTTCTCCAACCATTACACTAATACAGGGATTACACCAGCCCACCATTACACTAATACAGGGATTACATCAGCCCACCATTACACTAATACAGGGGTTACATCAGCCCACCATTACACTAATACAGGGATTACATCAGCCCACCATTACACTAATACAGGGGTTACACCAGCCCACCATTACACTAATACAGGGATTACATCAGCCCACCATTACACTAATACAGGGATTACATCAGCCCACCATTACACTAATACAGGGGTTACATCAGCCCACCATTACACTAATACAGGGATTACATCAGCCCACCATTACACTAATACAGGGATTACATCAGCCCACCATTACACTAATACAGGGGTTACATCAGCCCACCATTACACTAATACAGGGATTACATCAGCCCACCATTACACTAATACAGGGATTACATCAGCCCACCATTACACAGGGGTTACACCAGCCCACCATTACACTAATACAGGGATTACATCAGCCCACCATTACACTAATACAGGGATTACATCAGCCCACCATTACACAGGGGTTACACCAGTTGTAACAGAGGGCATACCTAACACATTCTATTAGAATAATAAATTGATTTTTATTTTGTTTTTAACATGTGGGGAATTATGCTAAATAAAAGATAGATTTCAAATGTCATGTTAAAAGATTCATATAAATTAAGGTTGGGCAGTCATTGAAATTTTCCATACATGCAACTCAAATATAAAATGACAGGCAAAAAGACTTATCAAAAGTCAAAATAAATAAATGCTTTTAAAAATGTTCACCAAGGTTATAAAAAAGAAGAAATGTTGATTATTTTAATAATGTTTTACATTTTAAAGTAAGTGACAGCATTTTAAATGGGGGAAAGATAAAAAATGCTAGGTGTGAGATTCAGATTTGAGACGGTGGTTACTATTTACAAAAAAGGGCAAAGTTATCAGACTAGACATGAGTGTAACATAAGGTCATCCCCATACCAACAGGCAGACATTGATACACACCCAAGTTATTTCTCAAGGTCATCCCCATACCAACAGGCAGACTCTGATACACACCCAAGTTATTTCTCAAGGTCATCCCCACACCAACAGGCAGACATTGATACACACCCAAGTTATTTCTCAAGGTCATCCCCACACCAACAGGCAGACATTGATACACACCCAAGTTATTTCTCAAGGTCATCCCCACACCAACAGGCAGACTTTGATACACACCCAAGTTATTTCTCAAGGTTATCCCCACACCAACAGGCAGACTCTGATACACACCCAAGTTATTTCTCAAAGAGTGACTTGACAAGGGTGTCTTCAGGTTTAAGAGGATTAGTACAAGGAAAATGAAATAACTAAACAAATGACATTCAGTGGCAACCCCACACATATCTTAATGTCAAAGTTTGTAGATCTTTGGACTAATTCAATTTTGAAATGACTTTGATATGTGTAATTATATTTCAAGGCACAGTTGTTCAAAAGATGACATGAGACAAATCATTGATTTATCAACAGACACTACACACCCCTTGGTTGAAATGAACAAGTATTTGTGGAGCCACCAGCAGTTTCTGATACATGCTGCAATCGGCTCAGTTTCTTATCAAATATATTTCAAATTAATAGGTTCATTGTTTGACTTTTTCCCTGTTGAATCTTTCTAAAAACTAAAGCAAGATGTTTTAAAGGGCCCAAGTATTTTTACTTACATTGTTGCAGGTCTTAGAGGTATACATTCAGCATTTGTTGTTGTTGATCTAACAGAAACTATTTCCAAATTTAAAGCAAATGTTGCCAACTATGTGGAATCAACTTTACACTTATATACTAGCCTAGCTATATTAGACAGTGTAATGGTCTAACCTGGAGGTTGGATCCAGACTATGTATCTATCTGTGGGTTGGCACTAGACTATGTATCTATCTGGAGGTTGGCACTAGACACTATCTATCTGGAGGTGGGCACTAGACACTATCTGGAGGTTGGCACTAGAATATGTATCTATCTGGGGGTTGGCACTAGACTATGTATCTATCTGGGGGTTGCCACTAGACAATGTATCTATCTGGGGGTTGCCACTAGACAATGTATCTATCTGGGGGTTGCCACTAGACAATGTATCTATCTGGGGGTTGGCACTAGACAATGTATCTATCTGGGGGTTGGCACTAGACTATGTATCTATCTGGAGGTTGGCACTAGACACTATCTATCTGGGGGTTGGCACTAGACTATGTATCTACTTGATTTGGTTCCCTGCACAGTGTTGGCCAAGCTCTGGTGCAGCAACATGTTCAACATTGATGCTGCAGTGTCTGTCCACATGTTCAACATTGATGCTGCAGTGTCTGTCCACATGTTCAACATTGATGCTACAGTGTCTGTCCACATGTTCAACATTGATGCTGCAGTGTCTGTCCACATGTTCAACATTGATGCTACAGTGTCTGTCCACATGTTCAACATTGATGCTGCAGTGTCTGTCCACATGTTCAACATTGATGCTGCAGTGTCTGTCCACCTGTTCAACATTGATGCTGCAGTGTCTGTCCACATGTTCAACATTGATGCTGCAGTGTCTGTCCACATGTTCAACATTGATGCTGCAGTGTCTGTCCACATGTTCAACATTGATGCTGCAGTGTCTGTCCACATGTTCAACATTGATGCTACAGTGTCTGTCCACATGTTCAACATTGATGCTGCAGTGTCTGTCCACATGTTCAACATTGATGCTGCAGTGTCTGTCCACATGTTCAACATTGATGCTGCAGTGTCTGTCCACATGTTCAACATTGATGCTGCAGTGTCTGTCCACATGTTCAACATTGATGCTGCAATGTCTGTCCACATGTTCAACATTGATGCTGCAGTGTCTGTCCACATGTTCAACATTGATGCTACAGTGTCTGTCCACATGTTCAACATTGATGCTGCAGTGTCTGTCCACCTGTTCAACATTGATGCTGCAGTGTCTGTCCACATGTTCAACATTGATGCTGCAGTGTTTGTCCACATGTTCAACATTGATGCTGCAGTGTCTGTCCACATGTTCAACATTGATGCTACAGTGTCTGTCCACATGTTCAACATTGATGCTGCAGTGTCTGTCCACATGTTCAACATTGATGCTGCAGTGTCTGTCCACATGTTCAACATTGATGCTGCAGTGTCTGTCCACATGTTCAACATTGATGCTGCAATGTCTGTCCACATGTTCAACATTGATGCTGCAGTGTCTGTCCACATGTTCAACATTGATGCTACAGTGTCTGTCCACATGTTCAACATTGATGCTGCAGTGTCTGTCCACCTGTTCAACATTGATGCTGCAGTGTCTGTCCACATGTTCAACATTGATGCTGCAGTGTCTGTCCACATGTTCAACATTGATGCTGCAGTGTCTGTCCACATGTTCAACATTGATGCTGCAGTGCCTGTCCACATGTTCAACATTGATGCTGCAGTGTCTGTCCACATGTTCAACATTGATGCTGCAGTGTCTGTCCACATGTTCAACATTGATGCTGCAGTGTCTGTCCACATGTTCAACATTGATGCTGCAGTGTCTGTCCACATGTTCAACATTGATGCTACAGTGTCTGTCCACATGTTCAACATTGATGCTGCAGTGTCTGTCCACATGTTCAACATTGATGCTGCAGTGTCTGTCCACATGTTCAACATTGATGCTACAGTGTCTGTCCATTTTGACCATAAAACTGTCCTACTATCTATGTGACTTAACCAGCATGTAGTACTTGTACCCATTGGTTACAATAGAAAAGGGCAATTTCTCTAATATGTTGATTCTAAAAGCCTTTACAAATATAAATTTAAAAAAAAACAGTATTTCTTTGGCTTGCTATATTATTATTAGTTTGTATAGAATTGAATAAGTCCTTTTGATCAGGGTGAGCCCCAACGCTCTACTAGACATTGAAGGAAAACAAATCAATGAATGGTGTAAAGCACAACACGCAAAGGATGGGAATGCCATTCAAATCAAAATATAATTAATAAACAAAATTTGAAAGTCGTAAGACTTGCTGCAAAAAAATGGCTCATCACTATTTCCTTAAGGGGATGACAAGTAAATCTCATCAGAAAACTGTAGCCCCCCCCCCCCCCCCCCCCCATATTACACTGTGTTGTAATGATGCTACATCAGCTTGAAATACAAAATGTCATACCACAACAATGATCATAAAACATTTTTACAAAAGACACATTTGTTACATTAAGAAATTGTGTTTGACCTTGATTCAAATATTTTGTTTTGTTATTGAGTTATTGATATTGGAACAAATAAAAAGTGTTACTGAAGTGATCAATACGAGCTAAATGAGAAGTTGGGTTTATCAGTAGTTAATTGAAACTAAAAACAACATCTTTTATGGAAACCTTGTTTTAAAAAGCTGACTAAGTTCAAGAAAAAACAACCATGAATATACAATTTTTGTGTTTGTTTTTACACTATTATTGTCTCTGTTATTTTAAAACATAAATATGAAACTATATACATATTTTTTTATGAAGGTGGATATAAAATAATGACAGCAATAAAGGGTTAAAGAAAATATTTTCTCAGCTGAGTGCTGGCCCACTTGGGACCAGGTGATATCACAGAACACAGCCATTAGGCTCAAACATTGCTTCAGACAAAGACAGGCTCAAACATTGCTTCAGACAAACAAAAGACAGGCTCAAACATTGCTTCAGACAAAGACAGGCTCAAACATTGCTTCAGACAAAGACAGGCTCAAACATTGCTTCAGACAAAGACAGGCTCAAACATTGCTTCAGACAAAGACAGGCTCAAACATTGCTTCAGACAAAGACAGGCTCAAACATTGCTTCAGACAAACAAAAGACAGGCTCAAACATTGCTTCAGACAAAGACAGGCTCAAACATTGCTTCAGACAAACAAAAGACAGGCTCAAACATTGCTTCAGACAAACAAAAGACAGGCTCAAACATTGCTTCAGACAAACAAAAGACAGGCTCAAACATTGCTTCAGACAAACAAAAGACAGGCTCAAACATTGCTTCAGACAAAAAAACACAAGAATTAAATTTGGAGTGGATCTAAATGCTCTACTTTTCCATTGGCACCTCAAGATCTTGCACTAAAGGCATTGTATCTAGCAAAAGATCAAATAAGATCTTGTACTAAAAGTGTTGCATCTAGCAAAAGATCAAATAAGATCTTGTACTAAAAGTGTTGCATCTAGCAAAAGATCAAATAAGATCTTGTACTAAAAGTGTTGCATCTAGCACAAGATCAAACAAGATCTTGTACTAAAAGTGTTGCATCTAGCACAAGATCAAACAAGATCTTGTACTAAAAGTGTTGCATCTAGCACAAGATCAAACAAGATCTTGTACTAAAAGTGTTGCATCTAGCACAAGATCAAACAAGATCTTGTACTAAAAGTGTTGCATCTAGCACAAGATCAAACAAGATCTTGTACTAAAAGTGTTGCATCTAGCACAAGATCTTGTACTAAAAGTGTTGCATCTAGCACAAGATCAAACAAGATCTTGTACTAAAAGTGTTGCATCTAGCACAAGATCAAACAAGATCTTGTACTAAAAGTGTTGCATCTAGCACAAGATCAAACAAGATCTTGTACTAAAAGTGTTGCATCTAGCACAAGATCAAACAAGATCTTGTACTTAAAGTGTTGCATCTAGCACAAGATCAAACAAGATCTTGTACTAAAAGTGTTGCATCTAGCACAAGATCAAACAAGATCTTGTACTAAAAGTGTTGCATCTAGCAAAAGATCAAACTTGTCTGGAACCAAGAGCATACAAGTTTGAGCTAGCAATATTATTTTGTAGCAATGGCTTCAAGAAACCACATCAATACATTTCTTCACCTGGAAAAGTTAGGAATACTCAGTCTGTTGATTTAGAAGCAAACTTTTTGGGGTCATACAATGAGGCAGGGGATGCATGGAGAACAGTGACCTCTAGAGCAGTGACCTCTAGATTTGAAAAGTCAAACCAAGGAGAGAAACAATGTTTAAATAATTTGTTCTGCATATTTACTTGAAGAGCGCCAGACCTCCTTAGTTTCTCTGACGTTTAGACCAGAGCATATTTACTTGAAAAGCTGAAATGTCAAGATGATGAGACCAAACACTGACAAGTAGCTGACCTTCAAACTTCCACAGCCACACTCTGCTGTATTCTCCTACAGAAGGATTGACCAACAAATTTAAATCATCAGTTATCAAAAATAAGGCAAACTAAAATTTCTTGCTAATAGTCATGTAATGATTTTGAAAGGAGAAAGAACAAAAGTCTGATCTACCTTAACATCTTTGTGATAACACTTGTAAGAACGAGCTCGCATCCGTGGGTTTTGGGCCATTCTACAAATGAGTTCTTCCTCTTCCCCTTGAGAGAGCTCTGACGGAGATTGTGAAATGATGGGATACAAACCCTCACAGTGTGGGCAGACAGTGGAGACAATCAGGAGCAGGTTACTCTCTGGGAGCTTGATGCTTGTGAAGTTGCTGGACATGAAAAGATAAACCTTACATCATTTAGCCCAAAAGTAATAGCAGGCTTTACTGTACTGAAACAGACTTTGATTTAAAGTAGTTACACAATGGAAATGGATTTAGATTTGAGACAGCTATGTAAACTTAAGGCTGTAGACTGTAGTTTACCGAGTGCAGTTCCCACAGTCAGCTGAGTCTGTGTACGGAGGCATTGAGTTGTTGATGTAGAACTGCTTCATCTCTATCACACATGCTCTGTCATTGCTTTCTTCTTTTGCTGGGGAGAACATTGGGAGAAATCAAACTATCACAGGGGACAACATCCACTGACTATCTATAGAGGTCTGTCACAGGGGACAACATCCACTGACTATCTATAGAGGTCTGCTACAGGGGACAACATCCACTGACTATCTATAGAGGTCTGCTACAGGGGACAACATCCACTGACTATCTATAGAGGTCTGCTACAGGGGACAACATCCACTGACTATCTATAGAGGTCTGCTACAGGGGACAACATCCACTGACTATCTATAGAGGTCTGCTACAGGGGACAACATCCACTGACTATCTATAGAGGTCTGCTACAGGGGACAACATCCACTGACTATCTATAGAGGTCTGCTACAGGGGACAACATCCACTGACTATCTATAGAGGTCTGCTACAGGGGACAACATCCACTGACTATCTATAGAGGTCTGCTACAGGGGACAACATCCACTGACTATCTATAGAGGTCTGCTACAGGGGACAACATCCACTGACTATCTATAGAGGTCTGCTACAGGGGACAACATCCACTGACTATCTATAGAGGTCTGCTACAGGGGACAACATCCACTGACTATCTATAGAGGTCTGCTACAGGGGACAACATCCACTGACTATCTATAGAGGTCTGCTACAGGGGACAACATCCACTGACTATCTATAGAGGTCTGCTACAGGGGACAACATCCACTGACTATCTATAGAGGTCTGCTACAGGGGACAACATCCACTGACTATCTATAGAGGTCTGCTACAGGGGACAACATCCACTGACTATTTATAGAGGTCTGGGGCAGGTCAAATCACACATCCACTGAATTTATTTTCCCATAGATTCATTAATTTGATGTGCAATTCATTAAGCAGTTTTAGTGCTTATCACTAATCAAATTGCTAAGGGTTGGGGGTCAGACAGCTTTTCAGCATGTTTAGGGTCCTCCTTTATTAAATCTACATTTACCATAGACCTCTAGAGAAGAAAGAAAGTCACTTACCATAGACATCTAGAGAAGAAAGAAAGTCACTTACCATAGACCTCTAGAGAAGAAAGAAAGTCACTTACCATAGACCTCTAGAGAAGAAAGAAAGTCACTTACCATAGACCTCTAGAGAAGAAAGAAAGTCACTTACCATAGACATCTAGAGAAGAAAGAAAGTCACTTACCATAGACCTCTAGAGAAGAAAGAAAGTCACTTACCATAGACATCTAGAGAAGAAAGAAAGTCACTTACCATAGACCTCTAGAGAAGAAAGAAAGTCACTTACCATAGACCTCTAGAGAAGAAAGAAAGTCACTTACCATAGACCTCTAGAGAAGAAAGAAAGTCACTTACCATAGACCTCTAGAGAAGAAAGAAAGTCACTTACCATAGACCTCTAGAGAAGAAAGAAAGTCACTTACCATAGACCTCTAGAGAAGAAAGAAAGTCACTTACCATAGACATCTAGAGAAGAAAGAAAGTCACTTACCATAGACCTCTAGAGAAGAAAGAAAGTCACTTACCATAGACATCTAGAGAAGAAAGAAAGTCACTTACCATAGACCTCTAGAGAAGAAAGAAAGTCACTTACCATAGACCTCTAGAGAAGAAAGAAAGTCACTTACCATAGACCTCTAGAGAAGAAAGAAAGTCACTTACCATAGACCTCTAGAGAAGAAAGAAAGTCACTTACCATAGACCTCTAGAGAAGAAAGAAAGTCACTTACCATAGACCTCTAGAGAAGAAAGAAAGTCACTTACCATAGACCTCTAGAGAAGAAAGAAAGTCACTTACCATAGACCTCTAGAGAAGAAAGAAAGTCACTTACCATAGACCTCTAGAGAAGAAAGAAAGTCACTTACCATAGACCTCTAGAGAAGAAAGAAAGTCACTTACCATAGACCTCTAGAGAAGAAAGAAAGTCACTTACCATAGACCTCTAGAGAAGAAAGAAAGTCACTTACCATAGACCTCTAGAGAAGAAAGAAAGTCACTTACCATAGACCTCTAGAGAAGAAAGAAAGTCACTTACCATAGACCTCTAGAGAAGAAAGAAAGTCACTTACCATAGACCTCTAGAGAAGAAAGAAAGTCACTTACCATAGACCTCTAGAGAAGAAAGAAAGTCACTTACCATAGACCTCTAGAGAAGAAAGAAAGTCACTTACCATAGACCTCTAGAGAAGAAAGAAAGTCACTTACCATAGACCTCTAGAGAAGAAAGAAAGTCACTTACCATAGACCTCTAGAGAAGAAAGTCACTTACCATAGACCTCTAGAGAAGAAAATCACTTACCATAGACCTCTAGAGAAGAAAGAAAGTCACTTACCATAGACCTCTAGAGAAGAAAGAAAGTCACTTACCATAGACCTCTAGAGAAGAAAGAAAGTCACTTACCATAGACCTCTAGAGAAGAAAGAAAGTCACTTACCATAGACCTCTAGAGAAGAAAGAAAGTCACTTACCATAGACCTCTAGAGAAGAAAGAAAGTCACTTACCATAGACCTCTAGAGAAGAAAGAAAGTCACTTACCATAGACCTCTACAGCAGGAGAAAACAGCCAACTGTAAAAAAAAAAGAATTTTCATAGCATTACAAAAATAATTCAATGATATTTAATATGAAAATGTTTAGTCGGTTGAGAGTTGCTTAAATGTATATGTATGTGTAACACTCACTAAGTGGGGATGCTTTTTACCCACTGAGGTGTTGTGGTTAAGATGGGCTGACCCTGAGATTTAGGACACACTGAACCGACACTGTTGTCAACTAATGGCATTACATCAAACCATAATCGGCGATGTAGAACAACAGTAGAAAACAGTATAGAAAACAGTAGACGACTTAACAAACCAAAGAAGACGACGATGACGCCTATGACGATACTTAAAGATGAATAATGAATAATGAAACCTCTGTGTCCACAGACAGCAGCCTTGGGTCTGGCTGACACGGCTAGGCACGAACTACCCATAATCCCATGGCGCATGACATGGAACACAGGTAAAAATCACTCACAGAAGAGCATGCAAAAAAACTATACATCAACAGCTGCGGTCCCATAGGGGCCGCATCCCACTGAATTACAACTTTATCTTATCCCCCCTTGGCTGGTAACCATATGTGTTACATATGTCAAATGGATAAACAATTAGAGCCCTTAGTTGGGAGCCATATTGACAGAAAGTTTTTTTTGTGTCTGACCCTTTGACGGGGTCGCAGTGTCCCCATGTTTAATGATGTGGGTCATTAACTAAAGGGTGCACCAACAGCAGAAATCAATTGCTGTTCAAACTACAAACTTGAGACTTTCATTCATGGATGCCTGCATAGCATATAGAACATTAGGTGCTCTAAACAACTGACCAAAGCCAAACTATGGAGAAAATTCTAAAGTGTAAATGGGGGATTGGACACACACCTTGTGTAAACCAACTAGCAACAATACCAGACAGGCATTAGATTGGAATCCCCAAGGATGAAGCAGGGCGGGAAGGCCAAAACAGATTTGGAAAAGATATGTGAAGCAGCAGCCAGAATTGTGTAGTATAAGCTCACAAGGTGTCCACAGTAATAATGATGATAAAACTAAGTATATGTTCACAAGGGGTCCGCAGTAATGGTGATGATAAAACTAAGTAGACCATCCATTTTACATTTAAAATCTAATATCTTTAATGCTTAGTACTTACCTATACAAATTGAAACTGGCATATAACCTAGGGAAAAAATTCAGAAAATATAAACAATCAAAAACACAATTTTGTATGTCCCTTTATACACATACTATATATGAATGGAGTAAATCACACAAAGCAAAAGCTACTGCCTAAAGTAGAGGTCTATACTTCTAGTTTTAGCTAATATTGAGATCTAAATGCAATATGGGCAGATGAAGCCGAGTCAATCTGTTTGAGCAGTGTAGTAGTGTCACCACCAATATTTGCATGTCAAAGTTGAGGATGATTTGATCCAATTCACTATTTTTTAGAGTGTTGTTTTGATCCAATCCACCTATTTTAAAAATGTGTTGTCTGCTGTGGCTCCTCCCATTTTAACACATGGTGGACAAATAGCCTAGTTGGCTGTTGTCTCAATCAAATTTTTGAGTCAAATTGACTTCAATCTGCGGGATGTTCTGAATGATGACAATTTTAGCATCTGATCGAAATGATGTTCCCATGTCCTCTGCCAAGATGATAAAACAACTCTAACTTCCAATCAATGGTGCTGAGCCTCACCAGCATTTGCTGAACATCTCTACCTTAAACTTCCACATTTACATTTTTTTTATACTTGAGCTACACAACCTAAATCTAGGTCTACCAATACAATAGCTATACAATCTAAATCTAGGCCTACCAGTACAATAGATACAATCTAAATCTAGGCCTACCAGTACAATAGATACAATCTAAATCTAGGCCTACCAGTACAATAGATACAATCTAAATCTAGGCCTACCATCATCAAGAAAATTATCAATACAACAAGAGAAAAAAAAACCTACCAAGATACTTTACTTGTCCACCATCCAGCAGATAATACATCAAATAACAAATTCAATGTGGGCTGAAAAATTTTTCAAATAACTCAATGTTGGCTGAAAAATTTTTCAAATAACTCAATGTTGGCTGAAAAACTAAATAGCAAAACAAATTCAATGTGGGCTGAAATTTTTTTTTAATAACTCAATGTAGGCTGAAAAACTAAATATCAAATAAAAAATTCATTGTTGGCTGAAAAACTAAATATCAAATAATAAATTCATTGGCGGCTGAGACAAGAGATCTGGTAAAGAAAATTTTTATTTTTAAAAATCCAATATGGACTAGAAAATAAAAATAGGTAAAAATAAACTGGGAGTGATCTCCTCTAAACTTTCTTGAATATTCTTATATAAGACTACGGGGAATGGCAACTGGGGATATAGACATGATTTTTAATCCATTTTTAATTACTTAAGCTTTTAAAAATAGAATAGAATCTCTTCAAAAAAAGAATTGTGCACCAACTGAACGGCAAACAAAATGTGTGTAATAGTGCAAAATATTATTAGTACTTTTTAAATTCACGTTAGTTTTTTTGAGAAATTGTAAATAGCGTAAATTACTACTTCCGGTCAACGGAAATTACTCAAAATTTGATAGACAGCAGAGAATTAGATCTTTTACTTACATTTGAAATTTCATTTATCTATCTAAAATAGTACTCAAGTTATATGCTTTTGAAAAATTGAAAGTAGAAAAAGTTCCACTTCCGGTTATCTGAAGAAATCGCTCAAAAGTTGACACAGATCTACAAATTTGATATAATATATATGAAATTTCATCAACCTAGCTGTAACGGTACTCATGTTATTGTGTTTACAGACACACACACACAGACAAGATTGCAAAACTATGTTTTTCCGACTCAGGTAGGTGTAAAAATCTTTAATTTTTTTTTTGCACAATTACAATACTTTCTCTATACTTTGTATACGTCGAGAAAGTAATTTAAAAGAGAGAGTTATCTCCCCTTAGGGGCCATCCATTTATGATATCCACAATTTTTTTTTGGATTTTGGACCCCCCCCCCCTCCCCCGCATGTGGACGTCATAAATGGATGACCCCTTAACTTTCTGGTATAATTATTCTTATATTATAGTAAGTGGGATGGCAATTTCAGTGCAATCAGGCTATAGAAATATTTGTAATTAATTTTTTTATTCCTTTTTTTTTGAATTGATTAAAATCAAGTAGAAAAAAGAACTGCGCACCAAACAGATGTAAACCAAGGGTGCATAACATAATGGAGTAGAAAATGTGTGCTTTATAAAGGAAACATCCATTAATTTTTAAATAGTTAATTAACATCTTAATAAGTCACATTAGAGTAAAGCACCACTTCCGATTACTGGAAATTGTTCAAAAGTTAACAAAAGTCTTGGCATACAATCTAATACTTTTACGTGACATCTTATTCACCTTACTTAAAAGGTACTCAAGTTATAGGCTTTTGAGAAACCAGAAGAGGGCAAAGTACCAAGTTTGGTTACAGGAAATCACTTTCAAGCAAATGGAAACTACATATGTGATATAATACTTAAATATGAAATTCGGTTAAATGAAACGGTACACAAGTAATTGTCATTACATACATATACAAAGACAGGATTAAATAAACCGGGAGTGATCTCCCCTAAACTTTCTCGAATATTCTTATATAAAATAACAGGGGATGGGAACTCAGGCTATAGATATGATTTTTAATCCATTTTAAATACTTAAAGTTTTAAAAATAGAATAAAATCTCGTAGACAAATTAATTGCACACCAAGTGAACGCCAAATAAAAAAGCGCATAATAGTGCGCAATATTATTTTAAAATTTACATTAGTTTTTGAGAAATCGGAAATAGCGTAAATTACTACTTCTAGTCAATGGAAATTACTCAAAATTTAACAGAAGGTAGAGAATTAGATCTTTTATTTACATGTGAAATTTCATTTATTTATCTGAAATAGTACTCAAGTTATAGGCTTTTGAAAAATTCAAAGTAGGAAAAGTACCACTTCCGGTTATCGGAAATCGCTCAAAAGTTGATACGGATCTACGATTTTGATAAAATACTTATATATGAAATTTCATCAACCTAGCTATAACGGTACTCAAGTAATCGTGTTTACACACGGACAGACAGACAGACAGACAGACACACAGACATACGGACAAGATTGCAAAATTATGTTTTTCCGTATCAGTGAGGTGTAAAACGTCTTAAAATTCTCGATTTTTTTTTTTTGCAAGATTACAATACTTTCTCTATACTTCGTATATACAAGAAAGTAAAAAACTAAACATACACACACACACAGGAATGAAAAACTAAATTTTTCCAAGTCCAAAAGGTTATTAAATGTCAAAAAATCAATTTAGATTTTTCCACGATTATAATGCATTCTTTATATTGGTTCAATGACAAGTGGGGATAACTGTCAAAATACCTGTAAATTATGGTGCCCTGTCAAAACGGCCTAGGACAAACCGGCCCCGTCAAAATGGCCCCGTTAATATGACCCCGTCAAATCGACCCCCGACAAAACGACCCAGTCAAAATAGCCTCGTCAAAAAGGCCCCCACTTATTGGCTCCCGTTATATTGGCTCGCGACATATAGTCTCCTGACAAATGAGCTCCCGACATTTATGCTCCTGACACACGTACTCTTGACATATTGGCCCCTGACAAATGGGCTCATGACATATTGGCTACCAACAAATGGGCTCCCGACATACTGACTACCCACAAAATGACTCCCGACATATTGGCTCCAGACAAATGAATGGCATGACCACTATTGGCATAAAAGTAACCATTTTGTCCTACCTCCACTACTACTATAACCTCTTTTTAATGCCTGAATGAAATTGTTTTTTATGAACCAACATCAATTCACAAACAAATCAAGCCCTTAACAGCTAAAATCTACCAATTCTAAAATTTTGATAATGTTTAATTTACAACAGTAAAGATCTGTTGCATAAAAGCGAGCACAGAAGTGAAAATGTACGATAATATACATGATGTTTACAGGACAACGACATTTTGTTTTGATAACCTACAAGCTGTTGGAACAGCCTATAACCGACTCAATTATGGATGTCATAGATAGATGACCCTTAAATTAAAACATACAATATTTTATAATAGATAAACTAATATAAAAATAAGGCCTGCCGAACAAGAGATGCATACGTTGTATTACTTAAGAGTGTTGGATAAGCTACTCTAAAGAATATTGATGAAGGGGTCCCACTGGCAGGTGTCATATTCAATGAGACCGCTTTGTAGGGAGACTTAGTCTCTACAGTCACTGGTCCTTTTGTCTGGAGCCAAATTGACAAGAGCCTTTTTGTTGTGAGCCAAAATGACGCTAGCCTATTTGTCTGGAGTCGTAATGACGGGGGCCGTTTTGTGGAGAAACTAAATGGGGGGAGCCCATTTGTCGGGAGTTGTAATGACGCGGGCCATTTTGTTGAAAAAACTAAATGACGGGAGCCTATATGTCGGGAGCCTTATTGACTGGAGCCTTTTTGTCGGGAGCCTATATAATGGGAGCCTATTTGTCAGGAGCCTTTATGACAGGGTCCATATGTCGCTGGCCATTTTGACAGGGCTCTTATGTCGGGCTGATTTGTCGGGGTCGTTTTGACGGGGCCGTTTTGTCATTTGCCGTTTTGACGCCGCACGGTAAATTATTCAGCAGGATTGAAATACTTCCTCTATATTAGAAAGTAAAAAACAAGAAAAATCATTATGTCTGTTAGAAAAGAACTTACTACAGTGAAACTTCTAAATCCTGCACTAACTTCATCTTTTTTCACTGGACAAGTGGCTTGAAAGTCATGCTGAATGGCTCTGAAAAATACAGGAACAATTCATAGAGAGGACAGCTGGAAGGTCCTGGTCAGTTGGGCTGGGAGGTCCTGGTCAGTTGGTCTGGGAGGGACCTGGTCAGTTGGGCTGGGAGGGACCTAGTCAGTTGGGCTGGGAGGTCCTGGTCAGTTGGGCTGGGAGGTCCTGGTCAGTTGGGCTGGGAGGTCCTGGTCAGTTGGGCTGGGAGGGACCTAGTCAGTTGGGCTGGGAGGTCCTGGTCAGTTGGGCTGGGAGGTCCTGGTCAGTTGGGCTGGGAGGGACCTGGTCAGTTGGGCTGGGAAGGACCTGGTCAGTTGGGCTGGGAGGGACCTGGTCAGTTGGGCTGGGAGGTCCTGGTCAGTTGGGCTGGGAGGTCCTGGTCAGTTGGGCTGGGAAGGACCTGGTCAGTTGGGCTGGGAGGACCTAGTCAGTTGGGCTGGGAAGGACCTGGTCAGTTGGGCTGGGAGGTCCTGGTCAGTTGGGCTGGGAGGTCCTGGTCAGTTGGGCTGGGAGGGACCTGGTCAGTTGGGCTGGGAGGTCCTGGTCAGTTGGGCTGGGAGGTCCTGGTCAGTTGGGCTGGGAGGTCCTGGTCAGTTGGGCTGGGAGGTCCTGGTCAGTTGGGCTGGGAGGTCCTGGTCAGTTGGGCTGGGAGGTCCTGGTCAGTTGGGCTGGGAGGGACCTAGTCAGTTGGGCTGGGAGGTCCTGGTCAGTTGGGCTGGGAGGTCCTGGTCAGTTGGGCTGGGAGGGACCTGGTCAGTTGGTCTGGGAGGGACCTAGTCAGTTGGGCTGGGAGGTCCTGGTCAGTTGGGCTGGGAGGTCCTGGTCAGTTGGGCTGGGAGGTCCTGGTCAGTTGGTCTGGGAGGTCCTGGTCAGTTGGGCTGGGAGGTCCTGGTCAGTTGGGCTGGGAGGGACCTGGTCAGTTGGGCTGGGAGGGACCTGGTCAGTTGGTCTGGGAGGGACCTGGTCAGTTGGGCTGGGAGGTCCTGGTCAGTTGGGCTGGGAGGTCCTGGTCAGTTGGTCTGGGAGGGACCTGGTCAGTTGGGCTGGGAGGGACCTGGTCAGTTGGGCTGGGAGGGACCTGGTCAGTTGGGCTGGGAGGTCCTGGTCAGTTGGGCTGGGAAGGACCTGGTCAGTTGGGCTGGGAGGGACCTGGTCAGTTGGGCTGGGAGGGACCTGGTCAGTTGGGCTGGGAGGTCCTGGTCAGTTGGGCTGGGAGGGACCTGGTCAGTTGGGCTGGGAGGGACCTGGTCAGTTGGGCTGTGAGGGACCTGGTCAGTTGGGCTGGGAGGTCCTGGTCAGTTGGGCTGGGAGGGACCTGGTCAGTTGGGCTGGGAGGGACCTGGTCAGTTGGGCTGGGAGGGACCTGGTCAGTTGGGCTGGGAGGGACCTGGTCAGTTGGGCTGGGAGGTCCTGGTCAGTTGGGCTGGGAAGGACCTGGTCAGTTGGGCTGGGAGGTCCTGGTCAGTTGGGCTGGGAGGTCCTGGTCAGTTGGGCTGGGAGGACCTGGTCAGTTGGGCTGGGAGGGACCTGGTCAGTTGGGCTGGGAGGGACCTGGTCAGTTGGGCTGGGAGGTCCTTGCTTAAGCCACAACAGTGAGATATATAAAACTAACTCTGTAGTGAGATATAGAAACTCTGTAGTGAGATATATAAAACTAACACTATAGTGCATTGCAGAAGAGTTCCTATTGACCTAATGATTTTGGCCATTTGATCAAGAGACGTTTGATGAAGCTTAGATAATGGGTGCCTTTTTGTCGGGAACCATACCGAGAGGGTCCTTTTACACCAAGATAAATAAAATAAAATTTACTTGAAAAAAACTGTCCCATTTAGTTTGTTAAAAATGGCTGGGTCAACTTCTCCGAAGAAACGTCCAATCTGTGGAGCGGGTCAAGTATTTGATTAGCTTTATTAGCAACATAAACAAAATAGTCTAGTCCTATTTCATTCTCTAACAACATAAACAAAATAGTCTAGTCCTATTTCATTCTCTAGCAACATAAACAGTCTAGTCCAATTTCATTCTCTAGCAACATAAACAAAATAGTCTAGTCCTATTTCATTCTCTAACAACATAAACAAAATAGTCTAGTCCTATTTCATTCTCTAACAACATAAACAGTCTAGTCCTATTTCATTCTCTAGCAACATAAACAGTCTAGTCCTATTTCATTCTCTAGCAACATAAACAGTCTAGTCCTATTTCATTCTCTAACAACATAAACAAAATAGTCTAGTCCTATTTCATTCTCTAGCAACATAAACAGTCTAGTCCTATTTCATTCTCTAGCAACATAAACAAAATAGTCTAGTCCTATTTCATTCTCTAACAACATAAACAAAATAGTCTAGTCCTATTTCATTCTCTAACAACATAAACAAAATAGTCTAGTCCTATTTCATTCTCTAGCAACATAAACAGTCTAGTCCTATTTCATTCTCTAACAACATAAACAAAATAGTCTAGTCCTATTTCATTCTCTAACAACATAAACAAAATAGTCTAGTCCTATTTCATTCTCTAGCAACATAAACAGTCTAGTCCTATTTCATTCTCTAACAACATAAACAAAATAGTAGAGTCCTATTTCATTCTCTAACAACATAAACAAAATAGTCTAGTCCTATTTCATTCTCTCACAACATAAACAAAATAGTCTAGTCCTATTTCATTCTCTAACAACATAAACAAAATAGCGGAGTCCTATTTCATTCTCTAACAACATAAACAAAATAGTCTAGTCCTATTTCATTCTCTAGCAACATAAACAAAATAGTCTAGTCCTATTTCATTCTCTAACAACATAAACAGTCTAGTCCTATTTCATTCTCTAACAACATAAACAAAATAGTCTAGTCCTATTTCATTCTCTAACAACATAAACAAAATAGTCTAGTCCTATTTCATTCTCTAACAACATAAACAGTCTAGTCCTATTTCATTCTCTAACAACATAAACAAAACAGTCTAGTCCTATTTCATTCTCTAACAACATAAACAAAATAGTGGAGTCCTATTTCATTCTCTAGCAACATAAACAAAATAGTCTAGTCCTATTTCATTCTCTCACAACATAAACAGTCTAGTCCTATTTCATTCTCTAACAACATAAACAAAACAGTCTAGTCCTATTTCATTCTCTAACAACATAAACAAAATAGTCTAGTCCTATTTCATTCTCTAACAACATAAACAGTCTAGTCCTATTTCATTCTCTAACAACATAAACAAAATAGTCTAGTCCTATTTCATTCTCTAACAACATAAACAAAATAGTCTAGTCCTATTTCATTCTCTAGCAACATAAACAGTCTAGTCCTATTTCATTCTCTAACAACATAAACAAAATAGTCTAGTCCTATTTCATTCTCTAGCAACATAAACAAAATAGTGTAGTCCTATTTCATTCTCTAGCAACATAAACAGTCTAGTCCTATTTCATTCTCTAACAACATAAACAAAATAGTCTAGTCCTATTTCATTCTCTAACAACATAAACAAAATAGTCTAGTCCTATTTCATTCTCTAGCAACATAAACAATAAAACAGTCTAGTCCTATTTCATTCTCTAACAACATAAACAAAATAGTCTAGTCCTATTTCATTCTCTAACAATATAAACAGTCTAGTCCTATTTCATTCTCTAGCAACATAAACAGTCTAGTCCTAGTTCATTCTCTAGCAACATAAACAGTCTAGTCCTATTTCATTCTCTAACAACATAAACAAAATAGTCTAGTCCTATTTCATTCTCTAGCAACATAAACAGTCTAGTCCTATTTCATTCTCTAGCAACATAAACAAAATAGTCTAGTCCTATTTCATTCTCTAACAACATAAACAAAATAGTCTAGTCCTATTTCATTCTCTAACAACATAAACAAAATAGTCTAGTCCTATTTCATTCTCTAGCAACATAAACAGTCTAGTCCTATTTCATTCTCTAACAACATAAACAAAATAGTCTAGTCCTATTTCATTCTCTAACAACATAAACAAAATAGTCTAGTCCTATTTCATTCTCTAGCAACATAAACAGTCTAGTCCTATTTCATTCTCTAACAACATAAACAAAACAGTCTAGTCCTATTTCATTCTCTAACAACATAAACAAAATAGTCTAGTCCTATTTCATTCTCTCACAACATAAACAAAATAGTCTAGTCCTATTTCATTCTCTAGCAACATAAACAAAATAGTCTAGTCCTATTTCATTCTCTAACAACATAAACAAAATAGTCTAGTCCTATTTCATTCTCTAACAACATAAACAAAATAGTCTAGTCCTATTTCATTCTCTAACAACATAAACAAAATAGTCTAGTCCTATTTCATTCTCTAACAACATAAACAAAATAGTGGAGTCCTATTTCATTCTCTAGCAACATAAACAAAATAGTCTAGTCCTATTTCATTCTCTCACAACATAAACAAAATAGTCTAGTCCTATTTCATTCTCTAACAACATAAACAAAATAGCGGAGTCCTATTTCATTCTCTAGCAACATAAACAAAATAGTCTAGTCCTATTTCATTCTCTCACAACATAAACAGTCTAGTCCTATTTCATTCTCTAACAACATAAACAGTCTAGTCCTATTTCATTCTCTAACAACATAAACAGTCTAGTCCTATTTCATTCTCTAACAACATAAACAAAATAGTCTAGTCCTATTTCATTCTCTAACAACATAAACAAAATAGTCTAGTCCTATTTCATTCTCTAGCAACATAAACAGTCTAGTCCTATTTCATTCTCTAACAACATAAACAAAATAGTCTAGTCCTATTTCATTCTCTAGCAACATAAACAAAATAGTCTAGTCCTATTTCATTCTCTAACAACATAAACAAAATAGTCTAGTCCTATTTCATTCTCTAGCAACATAAACAAAATAGTGTAGTCCTATTTCATTCTCTAGCAACATAAACAGTCTAGTCCTATTTCATTCTCTAGCAACATAAACAAAATAGTCTAGTCCTATTTCATTCTCTAACAACATAAACAAAATAGTCTAGTCCTATTTCATTCTCTAACAACATAAACAAAATAGTCTAGTCCTATTTCATTCTCTAACAACATAAACAAAATAGTCTAGTCCTATTTCATTCTCTAGCAACATAAACAGTCTAGTCCTATTTCATTCTCTAACAACATAAACAAAATAGTCTAGTCCTATTTCATTCTCTAACAACATAAACAGTCTAGTCCTATTTCATTCTCTAACAACATAAACTTCCAGCATTAGCAATGAAATATCAAACCTGCTGAAGAGGGCTTTCAATATTAGCAGCCACAAGAAATCCCCCATCGTCCACCAAGTAACAGGCAAGTGTGTTCCCGTCTTCACATGTCATGACATCTGGGCTGCCAGAACTGGTGGCATTTTTCATCTTGGCCAGGACCTGATCATGGGTCAACCAGTCCCCCACAACTGTGGAGTTTATTTACAATTTACATCTGTCTCAACATGACACCCAGCTCTAATGGTTGGCAAACTCATATAGGGAAAGTACGGGTGGCTGGGCATAGTGCTGACCACACTATCCCTTCATATGCAGAGTAACAGAAACAGGTGAACTCTACTTCACTTGCCCCATGGACCGTGAGGTTCAAAACCTATGATAATAGAATGTTTCAAAAGTCATAAAACCTATGATAACAGAATGTTTTAAAAGTCATAAAAGTTATCACGAAACTATGTAGGCTACCATGTATATATTATAGTATCTAAGAAAGCATAATTTAAATAAGCAGGCCTATATTTTCTACTGAGTTTTTAAAAATGTGAATTTTTCCCAAAAATTTTCGCAATCATATTTAACCATCTCCCTAGTAGCTGCTCCATGCTCATCTTTTGAATGAAAATTTCGTACACACAACAAACACGTGAAGATTTCTTACACACAACAAACACGTGAAGATTTCTTACACACAACAAACACATGAAGATTTCTTACACACAACAAACACATGAAGATTTCTTACACACAACAAACACGTGAAGATTTCTTACACACAACAAACACATGAAGATTTCTTACACACAACAAACAGATGATTTCTTACACACAACAAACACATGAAGATTTCTTACACACAACAAACACATGAAGATTTCTTACACACAACAAACACATGACGATTTCTTACACACAACAAACACATGACGATTTCTTACACACAACAAACACATGACGATTTCTTACACACAACAAACACATGAAGATTTCTTACACACAACAAACACATGACGATTTCTTACACGCAACAAACACATGACGATTTCTTACACGCAACTAACACATGAAGATTTCTTACACACAACAAACACATGAAGATTTCTTACACACAACAAACACATGAAGATTTCTTACACACAACAAACACATGAAGATTTCTTACACACAACAAACACATGAAGATTTCTTACACACAACAAACACATGAAGATTTCTTACACACAACAAACACATGAAGATTTCTTACACACAACAGACACATGAAGATTTCTTACACACAACAGACACATGAAGATTTCTTACACACAACAAACACATGAAGATTTCTTACACACAACAAACACATGAAGATTTCTTACACACAACAAACACATGAAGATTTCTTACACACAACAAACACATGAAGATTTCTTACACACAACAAACACATGAAGATTTCTTACACACAACAAACACATGAAGATTTCTTACACACAACAAACACATGAAGATTTCTTACACACAACAAACACATGAAGATTTCTTACACACAACAAACACATGAAGATTTCTTACACACAACAAACACATGAAGATTTCTTACACACAACAAACACATGAAGATTTCTTACACACAACACATGAAGATTTCTTACACACAACAAACACGTGAAGATTTCTTACACACAACAAACACGTGAAGATTTCTTACACACAACAAACACATGAAGATTTCTTACACACAACAAACACGTGAAGATTTCTTACACACAACAAACACATGAAGATTTCTTACACACAACAAACACATGAAGATTTCTTACACACAACAAACACATGAAGATTTCTTACACACAACACATGAAGATTTCTTACACACAACACATGAAGATTTCTTACACACAACACATGAAGATTTCTTACACACAACAAACACATGAAGATTTCTTACACACAACAAACACATGAAGATTTCTTACACACAACACATGAAGATTTCTTACACACAACAAACAGATGATTTCTTACACACAACACATGAAGATTTCTTACACACAACACATGAAGATTTCTTACACACAACAAACACATGAAGATTTCTTACACACAACAAACACATGAAGATTTCTTACACACAACACATGAAGATTTCTTACACACAACACATGAAGATTTCTTACACACAACAAACACGTGAAGATTTCTTACACACAACAAACACATGAAGATTTCTTACACACAACAAACACATGAAGATTTCTTACACACAACACATGAAGATTTCTTACACACAACACATGAAGATTTCTTACACACAACACATGAAGATTTCTTACACACAACACATGAAGATTTCTTACACACAACACATGAAGATTTCTTACACACAACAAACACATGAAGATTTCTTACACACAACAAACACATGAAGATTTCTTACACACAACAAACACATGAAAATTTCTTACACACAACAAACACATGAAGATTTCTTACACACAACACATGAAGATTTCTTACACACAACAAACACATGAAGATTTCTTACACACAACAAACACATGAAAATTTCTTACACACAACAAACACATGAAAATTTCTTACACACAACTAACACATGAAGATTTCTTACACACAACAAAAACTTGAGCTGTTTTTTGTAAGCTGAGTCTCACCCGCAGCCTTGTCAATGAGTGTTTTATTTTTTTCTGTTATTTCCACTGGACAAGCAGACACCACATAAGGGTGGGAAGATGAATTGGATCTTTCACCTGAAGGTCAATAAAATAAAAAGTCTGAAAAAATCAAGTCATTTTAAAAGCATGAAATAATATGTTCATTACAAACCTACCATTTGTATATTCAGCCATAAAAATACACTTGGATCTGAACAGAGCACGCTTGTAGAGGGAAGAATTTCTGGGGTCCCAATTATTTTCAAAATAAGATGCCTTACTGGAAAAAAGAGTGAAATATGGTTGTTATGTAACTTAATGGAAGCAATAAAATAATCAGATACACCTTGAAAGCTAGTCAAGTTACAAAGTTATTTTTAAAGTTATTTCCTTGGAAAATGTATTAAGTTAAGAACATTTTTAAAAAAAGCAGTCTTAGTAAAAAACAATGTGTTGGAATACATGAGTGAGATTTAAAAAATTTGATACAGGAAAAGTCATTGAGCATGAGCCTCACCTTGATGGATATACAAATGTCAAGCCTCCATTCGTCATCACAAAAAAGGGATTTCTGGCAACCAACAAAGAAAAGTGGTTAGCAATTCAATTCTCACACACCATAGAGATCAGCCTTATATCACACATAAGTTAATCCTATGGGTTAGCCTTATATAACACACTTAATCATAGAGATCAGCCTTATATCACACATAAGTTAATCATATGGGTTAGCCTTATATCACACACTTGATCACATAGATCATCCTTATATCACACACAACTTATAGTCACCACACTAGCATTGAACATCTCATATAGTAGCTAGTTGCACAAGTAAATAAAATATGACGTCACAGGCTCTAAACCTTTCGTGCACAATAAAATCTAATTCAAATGTAGTCGTTCGCATTGCTATGTTAACCATTTAAAAAACGATAGAACGTGGTTATGATTCCAATCATATATGCCCTCCTTATTAGCAGCGGTTATTGACCGTTACCGCCGTATAATTTTTATTTCAACTTTTTACTTGTTTTTGTTAATCTCATATTGAGTTTAAAAGGTGAGTTTTCAAAAATTTACATGAAATAGTAAAACATTGAGACTAACTCTGTTTTTAGTGGGATTATCTTTATTTTTTTATTATACTTTCTAACTAGCATTTTTATTTTAGGTTTATCCATTTAGCAGACTATGCAAAATGTCTCACAAACTAGGTATCCTATTAGCGGTATCGATACCACATTTTCATGTTCCTTCGTTTTATAGGAATTATGTCACCAATTTTTATACATTTTTTTCTTAAAGAATATTAATAATTAAACTAGTAAATGAGTAGATTCAAAGATAATAAATTAACCTTTTTAAAATAATAAAAGTTGTATTTGTTGAGCATATATGTTGCGGCCTGTCCTGCGTGCTACTAATGATTGAATGAGACATACGATAACTCAACACAAAGTTAAAATTAAGTTATACATAGAATGATTTAAAACTAAAAATAATGACACTAGAATCGATTTGAGTAAGACTATATGATTTTCAGTTTTATTTTTTAACAACGAAAATTATCTTTTTCGTAATGCATTATAATAATAGAGGCTTAAATCTAAAAATCGAGAAAAACGGTATCGATAATGTTTTGTCGCTATATCCGTTGGTATTTTGATCAACTAAAATGAGAAAACATTCAGACTTAAAATTTGAATTTAGTGTGAGTCGATACATTTTTAATGATATTTTCACAAATGTTTTTACTTTCTTCTTCAGACGTTCACAAGCTGTAAAACCCGACTAACAAAATAGAACCCGTAGGCCTAAGTATTAGCGATATCGATTCTACCTTTCTCCGCTTTCGTATTCCGTTATATTTGTATTATATTATTAGACCATTAGGTCTATTTAAAATGTAAAATAAAGATGTATCTAAGCTGTCTTAAACATTCTTATATTAATAAGATTTGGATCCCGCACAGTCTATTTGGTGAATTTAATCAACCACTGTTCAATTAATAATTTCCACCTTTGGCTTATAAATAGTTAAAAACACAACATTTTACGAGTGTGTTCATTCTATTGTACCAAGCTGAATGTGTACACTGATAGTCTTCATTTATTTCATATCCCATTACTTTATCTTGCTAAAGAATAAAACATACCCTTGTAAACAAACGCCTATGTTTATTTGCTTGATACCCACTCACACTCAAATAACGATTGTATCAGGAGGGGGGGGGGGACTTTCTGAGTAAAAGACCTTTGAGTCGGGTGTTAATTGAGTTGGTTTTGTTAAGTTAGTGTGATTGATTTTTTCGAATACTACATCTAAAAATGAAGTTGAAAGTATGTAAAGTATGGTTGATAAGTTAGCTATGTATTCCTGGGGTACTTTTTGCTTTTATAAACGTGGTACGGAAATAAATCCGTCCATCATCGTCCGCAAATAAAGTCACTCTTTTTTACACACATTTCCCTCCCCATTCATAGCTCATTGTTGCCAGATGTTTTTTCAGACACCGTATCCACAAGTTTTGTAAAATGTTATCACAACTGGACAGTGTGGTCTAGTATGTAGTACGCCCGCTAACTAAACTGATAGATCGGTACCCGGCCTGGTAATCGTAGGTCATCGCACGAACAAACTTTCCCTCACGTTCAAAACCAAGTGGCAAGATGTCATATTTGAAACTGGAGGTACTCTATGCAGTTGTAAATACATTTAAAAATACTTATTTGAAAATTTTATTATTGTGCGCCTACGCAGAGTTATTTCCCTTTCGCCTTTTTCTACGCTCTCGACGTGACCACTTTTTGCTTTCATTTTCCATAGGCTTAGTTGTCCCCACAATTTTTACACTAAAACCGTCATATCTAGAGAACCGTTTATCTTATAAACATAAATTTGGTATCATTTTGCAACATTTAGTCCCCTTAATACAACCCCGTCGTTATTTTGTCATTTTAATTATTTAAAAAATTGTGTGCAACTAGTTATTATATAGCCACCACACTAGTACTGAACATCTCATATAGTCACCACACTTTTATTGAACATCTCATACAGTCACCACACTAGTACTGAACATCTCATATAGTCAACACACTTTTATTGAACATCTCATATAGTCACCACACTTTTATTGAACATCTCATATAGTCACGACACTAGTACTGAACATCTCATATAGTCAACACACTAGTACTGAACATCTCATATAGTCACCACACTTTTATTGAACATCTCATATAGTCACCACACTAGTACTGAACATCTCATATAGTCACCACACTTTTATTGAACATCTCATATAGTCACCACACTTTTATTGAACATCTCATATAGTCACCACACTAGTACTGAACATCTCATATAGTCAACACACTTTTATTGAACATCTCATATAGTCACCACACTTTTATTGAACATCTCATATAGTCACCACACTTTTATTGAACATCTCATATAGTCACCACACTTTTATTGAACATCTCATATAGTCACCACACTAGTACTGAACATCTCATATAGTCACCACACTTTTATTGAACATCTCATATAGTCACCACACTTTTATTGAACATCTCATATAGTCACCACACTTTTATTGAACATCTCATATAGTCACCACACTTTTATTGAACATCTCATATAGTTACCACACTTGATAATATGAGTTTAGGTCATGAGAAAAGCATGAAATGAAATGGTGCAATATGGGAGGGAGGGGGGGGGGGGGGTGGGGGGGGTGAGGGGAATGTCTCACTCTTATTATACGCAATGTACATAATTATCATGCACTAGGATGAAGCGAGATTTATATCTGTTTTTCATGCCAGCATATTTAAAAAAAAATTCATACTCTTTTTTTCCCTTGATTTTTTTTTCTTTCCATTTTCATGCTATTATTTTTTTCAGGCTTCCCAAAGGTTATGTATCTGGCAAAGTATTAGAATTAGAGTAACATCTCTTTGGGTTTATGCTAATTTTAAATTCTGTCAATTTCCTTGTTATTATGTGATTACTATACAAGAAACAAGGCAATAAGTGTATGTTAGAAATCTATAACCAGCAAACTCAGTTTTTGTATTGTTTCATAAAATTGCTTCATGCTTATAACTCCATTTATTTTTTAAAAAGTATTTTATCAACATTTTCTTCATGTTATAATATTTGTTTTCTTGAAGCCTTCAAATTATGCTATATTCCAGTTCACCTCATTCAAAAAAGCAAAGCAGTTTATTTTTGCAGGGATTTTTTAGACAATAATAATGCAATGTACATAGCTTAAAAGGCTAAAGGTTAGATACAATGGCTATAGATTAGATACAAGAGGTCATTAGGTATTCAGGTTGAAGGTTACAGATTAGATACAAGCGATATGGTGTGGTATTTAGGTTCAAAGGTAAGGGTATTCCATGCTAAAGCAACCATCACCAAAATCAGAAGGATGCAGATTAAATCTTAATCTTACTTAGCTACTGTATTATTAGTTTCAGAAATATCTCCAACAGTGCTGAAATAAGGATTACATGGGTTATAATTTTTTAAAACATTGGGTTAAAAAAAAATAATTTTTTAACCTTTTTTCCCAAATGGTCAAGAAAACTAATTTATGTGATTAACCAAACCAATTAGTTTTATCATGTCATCTGATGCTGTTATCACTGTTTCATTATGTCATTTGATGCTCTTGTCATTTTGTTTGTCATTTCATATTTTGGTGTGCAAACAACTAGCAAAGTAAACAAAAAATTGTAGTTGAATTTAATGTCATGTGATGTCTTGTATATGTTATGTCTTGTGTATGTTATGTCTTGTGTATGTTATGTCTTGTGTATGTGATGTCTTGTGTAGGTGATGTCTTGTGTAGGTGATGTCTTGTGTAGGTGATGTCTTGTATAGGTGATGTCTTGTATAGGTGATGTCTTGTGTATGTGATGTCTTGTGTAGGTGATGTCTTGTGTATGTGATGTCTTGTGTAGGTGATGTCTTGTGTAGGTGATGTCTTGTATAGGTGATGTCTTGTGTATGTGATGTCTTGTGTACGTGATGTCTTGTATAGGTGATGTCTTGTGTATGTGATGTCTTGTGTAGGTGATGTCTTGTGTATGTGATGTCTTGTATAGGTGATGTCTTGTGTATGTGATGTCTTGTGTAGGTGATGTCTTGTATAGGTGATGTCTTGTGTAGGTGATGTCTTTTGCTCTACTATTAAATCATGTTGTGTACTACAAGATCCTCTAACAGCTGTGTATGACCTCCTATGGTAAACCCTAGCTGTGTATGACCTCCTATGGTAAACCCTAGCTGTGTATGACCTCCTATGGTAAACCCTGGCTGTGTATGACCTCCTATGGTAAACCCTAGCTGTGTATGACCTCCTATGGTAAACCCTGGCTATGACCTCCTATGGTAAACCCTAGCTGTGTATGACCTCCTATGGTAAACCCTGGCTATGACCTCCTATGGTAAAACCTAGCTGTGTATGACCTCCTATGGTAAACCCTGGCTATGACCTCCTATGGTAAACCCTAGCTGTGTATGACCTCCTATGGTAAACCCTGGCTATGACCTCCTATGGTAAACCCTGGCTATGACCTCCTATGGTAAACCCTAGCTGTGTATGACCTCCTATGGTAAACCCTAGCTGTGTATGACCTCCTATGGTAAACCCTAGCTGTGTATGACCTCCTATGGTAAACCCTAGCTGTGTATGACCTCCTATGGTAAACCCTAGCTGTGTATGACCTCCTATGGTAAACCCTAGCTGTGTATGACCTCCTATGGTAAACCCTAGCTGTGTATGACCTCCTATGGTAAACCCTGGCTGTGTATGACCTCCTATGGTAAACCCTGGCTATGACCTCCTATGGTAAACCCTGGCTGTGTATGACCTCCTATGGTAAACCCTGGCTATGACCTCCTATGGTAAACCCTAGCTGTGTATGACCTCCTATGGTAAACCCTAGCTATGACCTCCTATGGTAAACCCTGGCTGTGTATGACCTCCTATGGTAAACCCTGGCTATGACCTCCTATGGTAAACCCTAGCTGTGTATGACCTCCTATGGTAAACCCTGGCTATGACCTCCTATGGTAAACCCTAGCTGTGTATGACCTCCTATGGTAAACCCTAGCTGTGTATGACCTCCTATGGTAAACCCTGGCTATGACCTCCTATGGTAAACCCTAGCTGTGTATGACCTCCTATGGTAAACCCTAGCTGTGTATGACCTCCTATGGTAAACCCTAGCTGTGTATGACCTCCTATGGTAAACCCTAGCTGTGTATGACCTCCTATGGTAAACCCTAGCTGTGTATGACCTCCTATGGTAAACCCTGGCTATGACCTCCTATGGTAAACCCTGGCTGTGTATGACCTCCTATGGTAAACCCTGGCTATGACCTCCTATGGTAAACCCTGGCTGTGTATGACCTCCTATGGTAAACCCTGGCTATGACCTCCTATGGTAAACCCTGGCTGTGTATGACCTCCTATGGTAAACTCTGGCTATGACCTCCTATGGTAAACCCTAGCTGTGTATGACCTCCTATGGTAAACCCTAGCTATGACCTCCTATGGTAAACCCTGGCTGTGTATGACCTCCTATGGTAAACCCTAGCTGTGTATGACCTCCTATGGTAAACCCTAGCTGTGTATGACCTCCTATGGTAAACCCTAGCTGTGTATGACCTCCTATGGTAAACCCTAGCTGTGTATGACCTCCTATGGTAAACCCTGGCTATGTATGACCTCCTATGGTAAACCCTAGCTGTGTATGACCTCCTATGGTAAACCCTGGCTGTGTATGACCTCCTATGGTAAACCCTGGCTATGACCTCCTATGGTAAACCCTAGCTGTGTATGACCTCCTATGGTAAACCCTAGCTGTGTATGACCTCCTATGGTAAACTCTGGCTATGACCTCCTATGGTAAACCCTAGCTGTGTATGACCTCCTATGGTAAACCCTAGCTGTGTATGACCTCCTATGGTAAACCCTGGCTGTGTATGACCTCCTATGGTAAACCCTGGCTATGACCTCCTATGGTAAACCCTAGCTGTGTATGACCTCCTATGGTAAACCCTAGCTGTGTATGACCTCCTATGGTAAACCCTGGCTATGACCTCCTATGGTAAACCCTAGCTGTGTATGACCTCCTATGGTAAACCCTAGCTGTGTATGACCTCCTATGGTAAACCCTGGCTGTGTATGACCTCCTATGGTAAACCCTAGCTGTGTATGACCTCCTATGGTAAACCCTGGCTGTGTATGACCTCCTATGGTAAACCCTGGCTATGACCTCCTATGGTAAACCCTGGCTGTGTATGACCTCCTATGGTAAACCCTAGCTGTGTATGACCTCCTATGGTAAACCCTGGCTGTGTATGACCTCCTATGGTAAACCCTGGCTGTGTATGACCTCCTATGGTAAACCCTAGCTGTGTATGACCTCCTATGGTAAACCCTTGCTGTGTATGACCTCCTATGGTAAACCCTGGCTATGACCTCCTATGGTAAACCCTAGCTGTGTATGACCTCCTATGGTAAACCCTAGCTGTGTATGACCTCCTATGGTAAACCCTGGCTATGACCTCCTATGGTAAACCCTAGCTGTGTATGACCTCCTATGGTAAACCCTAGCTGTGTATGACCTCCTATGGTAAACCCTGGCTGTGTATGACCTCCTATGGTAAACCCTAGCTGTGTATGACCTCCTATGGTAAACCCTAGCTGTGTATGACCTCCTATGGTAAACCCTGGCTATGACCTCCTATGGTAAACTCTGGCTATGACCTCCTATGGTAAACCCTAGCTGTGTATGACCTCCTATGGTAAACCCTAGCTATGACCTCCTATGGTAAACCCTGGCTGTGTATGACCTCCTATGGTAAACCCTAGCTGTGTATGACCTCCTATGGTAAACCCTAGCTGTGTATGACCTCCTATGGTAAACCCTAGCTGTGTATGACCTCCTATGGTAAACCCTGGCTGTGTATGACCTCCTATGGTAAACCCTAGCTGTGTATGACCTCCTATGGTAAACCCTGGCTGTGTATGACCTCCTATGGTAAACCCTGGCTATGACCTCCTATGGTAAACCCTGGCTGTGTATGACCTCCTATGGTAAACCCTAGCTGTGTATGACCTCCTATGGTAAACCCTGGCTGTGTATGACCTCCTATGGTAAACCCTGGCTGTGTATGACCTCCTATGGTAAACCCTAGCTGTGTATGACCTCCTATGGTAAACCCTTGCTGTGTATGACCTCCTATGGTAAACCCTGGCTATGACCTCCTATGGTAAACCCTAGCTGTGTATGACCTCCTATGGTAAACCCTAGCTGTGTATGACCTCCTATGGTAAACCCTGGCTATGACCTCCTATGGTAAACCCTAGCTGTGTATAACCTCCTATGGTAAACCCTAGCTGTGTATGACCTCCTATGGTAAACCCTGGCTATGACCTCCTATGGTAAACCCTGGCTGTGTATGACCTCCTATGGTAAACCCTGGCTATGACCTCCTATGGTAAACCCTGGCTATGACCTCCTATGGTAAACCCTGGCTGTGTATGACCTCCTATGGTAAACCCTAGCTGTGTATGACCTCCTATGGTAAACCCTGGCTGTGTATGACCTCCTATGGTAAACCCTGGCTATGACCTCCTATGGTAAACCCTAGCTGTGTATGACCTCCTATGGTAAACCCTAGCTGTGTATGACCTCCTATGGTAAACCCTAGCTGTGTATGACCTCCTATGGTAAACCCTAGCTGTGTATGACCTCCTATGGTAAACCCTGGCTGTGTATGACCTCCTATGGTAAACCCTGGCTATGACCTCCTATGGTAAACCCTAGCTGTGTATGACCTCCTATGGTAAACCCTAGCTGTGTATGGCCTCCTATGGTAAACCCTGGCTGTGTATGACCTCCTATGGTAAACCCTAGCTGTGTATGACCTCCTATGGTAAACCCTAGCTGTGTATGACCTCCTATGGTAAACCCTAGCTGTGTATGACCTCCTATGGTAAACCCTAGCTGTGTATGACCTCCTATGGTAAATTCTAGCTGTGTATGACCTCCTATGGTAAACCCTAGCTGTGTATGACCTCCTATGGTAAACCCTGGCTGTGTATGACCTCCTATGGTAAACCCTGGCTATGACCTCCTATGGTAAACCCTAGCTGTGTATGACCTCCTATGGTAAACCCTAGCTGTGTATGACCTCCT
The DNA here is from genome assembly GCF_028476545.2 of Physella acuta. NCBI lineage: Eukaryota > Metazoa > Mollusca > Gastropoda > Physidae > Physella > Physella acuta. The sequence continues at coordinate 273,026 of NW_026731682.1, read as the reverse complement.
ATGGTAAACCCTAGCTGTGTATGACCTCCTATGGTAAACCCTAGCTGTGTATGACCTCCTATGGTAAACCCTGGCTGTGTATGACCTCCTATGGTAAACCCTGGCTATGACCTCCTATGGTAAACCCTAGCTGTGTATGACCTCCTATGGTAAACCCTAGCTGTGTATGGCCTCCTATGGTAAACCCTGGCTGTGTATGACCTCCTATGGTAAACCCTAGCTGTGTATGACCTCCTATGGTAAACCCTAGCTGTGTATGACCTCCTATGGTAAACCCTAGCTGTGTATGACCTCCTATGGTAAACCCTAGCTGTGTATGACCTCCTATGGTAAACCCTAGCTGTGTATGACCTCCTATGGTAAATTCTAGCTGTGTATGACCTCCTATGGTAAACCCTAGCTGTGTATGACCTCCTATGGTAAACCCTAGCTGTGTATGACCTCCTATGGTAAACCCTAGCTGTGTATGACCTCCTGTGGTAAACCCTAGCTGTGTATGACCTCCTATGGAAAACTCTGGCTGTGTATGACCTCCTATGGTAAACCCTAGCTGTGTATGACCTCCTATGGTAAACCCTAGCTGTGTATGACCTCCTATGGTAAACCCTAGCTGTGTATGACCTCCTGTGGTAAACCCTAGCTGTGTATGACCTCCTATGGCAAACCCTGGCTATGACCTCCTATGGTAAACCCTAGCTGTGTATGACCTCCTATGGTAAACCCTAGCTGTGTATGACCTCCTATGGTAAACCCTAGCTGTGTATGACCTCCTGTGGTAAACCCTAGCTGTGTATGACCTCCTATGGCAAACCCTGGCTATGACCTCCTATGGTAAACCCTAGCTGTGTATGACCTCCTATGGTAAACCCTAGCTGTGTATGACCTCCTATGGTAAACCCTGGCTGTGTATGACCTCCTATGGTAAACCCTAGCTGTGTATGACCTCCTATGGTAAACCCTAGCTGTGTATGATCTCCTATGGTAAATTCTAGCTGTGTATGACCTCCTATGGTAAACCCTAGCTGTGTATGACCTCCTATGGTAAATCCTGGCTATGACCTCCTATGGTAAACCCTAGCTGTGTATGACCTCCTATGGTAAACCCTAGCTGTGTATGATCTCCTATGGTAAATTCTAGCTGTGTATGACCTCCTATGGTAAACCCTAGCTGTGTATGACCTCCTATGGTAAACCCTGGCTATGACCTCCTATGGTAAACCCTAGCTGTGTATGACCTCCTATGGTAAACCCTAGCTGTGTATGACCTCCTATGGTAAACCCTGGCTATGACCTCCTATGGTAAACCCTGGCTGTGTATGACCTCCTATGGTAAACCCTGGCTATGACCTCCTATGGTAAACCCTAGCTGTGTATTACCTCCTATGGTAAACCCTAGCTGTGTATGACCTCCTATGGTAAACCCTGGCTATGACCTCCTATGGTAAACCCTAGCTGTGTATGACCTCCTATGGTAAACCCTGGCTATGACCTCCTATGGTAAACCCTAGCTGTGTATGACCTCCTATGGTAAACCCTAGCTGTGTATGACCTCCTATGGTAAACCCTGGCTATGACCTCCTATGGTAAACCCTAGCTGTGTATGACCTCCTATGGTAAACCCTAGCTGTGTATGACCTCCTATGGTAAACCCTAGCTGTGTATGACCTCCTATGGTAAACCCTAGCTTTGTATGACCTCCTATGGTAAACCCTATCTGTGTATGACCTCCTATGGTAAACCCTGGCTATGACCTCCTATGGTAAACCCTAGCTGTGTATTACCTCCTATGGTAAACCCTGGCTGTGTATGACCTCCTATGGTAAACCCTGGCTATGACCTCCTATGGTAAACCCTAGCTGTGTATGACCTCCTATGGTAAACCCTAGCTGTGTATGACCTCCTATGGTAAACCCTAGCTTTGTATGACCTCCTATGGTAAACCCTGGCTGTGTATGACCTCCTATGGTAAACCCTAGCTTTGTATGACCTCCTATGGTAAACCCTATCTGTGTATGACCTCCTATGGTAAACCCTGGCTATGACCTCCTATGGTAAACCCTAGCTGTGTATGACCTCCTATGGTAAACCCTGGCTATGTATGACCTCCTATGGTAAACCCTGGCTGTGTATGACCTCCTATGGTAAACCCTAGCTGTGTATGACCTCCTATGGTAAACCCTAGCTGTGTATGACCTCCTATGGTAAACCCTAGCTGTGTATGACCTCCTATGGTAAACCCTAGCTGTGTATGACCTCCTATGGTAAACCCTAGCTGTGTATGACCTCCTATGGTAAACCCTAGCTGTGTATGACCTCCTGTGGTAAACCCTAGCTATGTATGACCTCCTATGGTAAACCCTGGCTGTGTATGACCTCCTATGGTAAACCCTGGCTATGACCTCCTATGGTAAACCCTGGCTGTGTATGACCTCCTATGGTAAACCCTAGCTGTGTATGACCTCCTATGGTAAACCCTAGCTGTGTATGACCTCCTATGGTAAACCCTAGCTGTGTATGGCCTCCTATGGTAAACCCTGGCTGTGTATGACCTCCTATGGTAAACCCTGGCTATGACCTCCTATGGTAAACCCTGGCTGTGTATGACCTCCTATGGTAAACCCTAGCTGTGTATGACCTCCTATGGTAAACCCTAGCTGTGTATGACCTCCTATGGTAAACCCTAGCTGTGTATGACCTCCTATGGTAAACCCTGGCTGTGTATGACCTCCTATGGTAAACCCTAGCTGTGTATGACCTCCTATGGTAAACCCTGGCTGTGTATGACCTCCTATGGTAAACCCTGGCTGTGTATGACCTCCTATGGTAAACCCTGGCTATGACCTCCTATGGTAAACCCTGGCTATGACCTCCTATGGTAAACCCTAGCTGTGTATGACCTCCTATGGTAAACCCTGGCTCAGTGGTTCTTAACCTTTTTGGGGGTACTGAAATATACCAGCTTCCTATGTGCATTTACTGAACTATTTTTAATTGGAAAACCAAATATGATTTTTTTTATTTCAAAAGATAGGTAAATATTTTACTGGTGAACATACTGACCGTGCATCAACATCACTGTATTCAAAAAACAAAACCATTCAAATATAATTTTTATACAAAATTAAAATCATAATATTTAGGCTACTACAAATAAGCGTGACTTCTTCAGAAAGTTCACCTTGAATCCTATCAAGTTCTGTCACTTCTGTGAATCCATATTGTACTTATTTGTCCAACCACTTTCTTTTTACTTAACATAGTTAGTATAAGGTATTCAAATATTAAGAAAGAAATCACACGACGTATCATCACCATAGTCATAAAGCAGTAGTGATCTCCCTTAAACTTTCTTGAATATTTTTATATAATACTACAGGGATGGCAAGTCGGGATATAGACATGATTTTTATTCAATTTTTCAATATTTAAAAAAATAGAATAGAATCTCTGAGGAAAACAACATTGCACACCAAGTGAACAGCAAACAATGTGTGCACAATAGTGCGGAATACTAGTAGTTCATAAATTCATATGCATTTTTTGAGAAATCAGAAATAGCGTAAAGTACTACTTTCAGTAAACGGAAATTACTTAAAGTTGGAGACAAGGCAGAAAATTAGATCTTTTACTTACATGTGAAATTTCGTCTATCTGTCTAAACAGTACTCAAGTTATAAGCTTTTTAAAAACCAAAAGTAGAATAAGTTCCTCTTCTAGTTAATCGAATTACTACAAAATAAGGAAGTAAAAATAAAACTTTAAGTATATACATTTTTAAACTTCTGCATATGTCTGCTAAATTAAACAGGACATTAAGGGAAACTATTTTCATGGTTTTGGCCTCGGAGAAGAAGAACTACTGGGGCTCACTCAAGTAGAACTATTGGGGATCACTCAAGTATAACTATTGGGGATCACTCAAGTAGAACTATTGGGGATCACTCAAGTAGAACTACTGGGGATCACTCAAGTAGAACTACTGGAGATCACTCAAGTAGAACTATTGGGGATCACTCAAGTAGAACTATTGGGGATCACTCAAGTAGAACTACTGGGGATCACTCAAGTAGAACTATTGGGGATCACTCAAGTAGAACTATTGGAGATCACTCAAGTAGAACTATTGGGGATCACTCAAGAACATTGACTGTAACATGAGAATCCTAACAAATTCTACTTGCTTGCTGTTCACTGATACATTTACGTCATTAACACTTGATGGGCAGGAGACAGAGACACTTCTAATTTAGTTGGGGCCATTGGAGAAATGGAACATTTTATCACAAGCAGCAACACAATTTGCGAGTGAGTAAACAAACAACATAAGTTTGAGATCATATGAGCATGTGAAACATTTGTACTTTGACAAAAGAGCCTATTTAAAACCAGTTATATGGCATTGACAATATTGTTTTATGGCCAATGCACAGAGTAGCAGCCTAAACCATGCTGCCGTGCATGTTATGGCCCATTCATTTTATTTTAAAGATTACAAAGAAGATTTTCACATCAAACATAAAGAAAACTGATACAACTGTCAAACACAAGTCATTCTCTGAAAAATGGGAGAAAATTGTCCAAGCAATCATTTATGTGTGTAATTGAAGAATGCACTGCAGTGCCAACAAAACTCTAAACTCATAGCTGGACAGTGGCAACAAAACTCTAAACTCATAGCTGGACAGTGGCAACAAAACTCTAAACTCATAGCTGGACAGTGGCAACAAAACTCTAAACTCATAGCTGGACAGTGCCAACAAAAACCTAAACTCATAGCTGGACAGTGCCAACAAAACCCTAAACTCATAGCTGGACAGTGCCAACAAAACTCTAAACTCATAGCTGGACAGTGCCAACAAAACTCTAAACTCATAGCTGGACAGTGCCAACAAAACTCTAAACTCATAGCTGGACAGTGCCAACAAAACTCTAAACTCATAGCTGGACAGTGCCAACAAAACTCTAAACTCATAGCTGGACAGTGCCAACAAAACTCTAAACTCATAGCTGGACAGTGCCAACAAAACTCTAAACTCATAGCTGGACAGTGCCAACAAAACTCTAAACTCATAGCTGGACAGTGCCAACAAAACTCTAAACTCATAGCTGGACAGTGCCAACAAAACTCTAAACTCATAGCTGGACAGTGCCAACAAAACTCTAAACTCATAGCTGGACAGTGCCAACAAAACTCTAAACTCATAGCTGGACAGTGCCAACAAAACTCTAAACTCATAGCTGGACAGTGCCAACAAAACAAACTCTAAACTCATAGCTGGACAGTGCCAACAAAACAAACTCTAAACTCATAGCTGGACAGTGCCAACAAAACAAACTCTAAACTCATAGCTGGACAGTGCCAATAAAACAAACTCTAAACTCATAGCTGGACAGTGCCAACAAAACAAACTCTAAACTCATAGCTGGACAGTGCCAACAAAACAAACTCTAAACTCATAGCTGGACAGTGCCAACAAAACTCTAAACTCATAGCTGGACAGTGGCAACAAAACTCTAAACTCATAGCTGGACAGTGCCAACAAAACTCTAAACTCATAGCTGGACAGTGCCAACAAAACTCTAAACTCATAGCTGGACAGTGCCAACAAAACTCTAAACTCATAGCTGGACAGTGCCAACAAAACTCTAAACTCATAGCTGGACAGTGCCAACAAAACTCTAAACTCATAGCTGGACAGTGCCAACAAAACTCTAAACTCATAGCTGGACAGTGCCAACAAAACTCTAAACTCATAGCTGGACAGTGCCAACAAAACAAACTCTAAACTCATAGCTGGACAGTGCCAACAAAACTCTAAACTCATAGCTGGACAGTGCCAACAAAACTCTAAACTCATAGCTGGACAGTGCCAACAAAACAAACTCTAAACTCATAGCTGGACAGTGCCAACAAAACAAACTCTAAACTCATAGCTGGACAGTGCCAACAAAACAAACTCTAAACTCATAGCTGGACAGTGCCAACAAAACAAACTCTAAACTCATAGCTGGACAGTGCCAACAAAACAAACTCTAAACTCATAGCTGGACAGTGCCAACAAAACCCTAAACTCATAGCTGGACAGTGCCAACAAAACCCTAAACTCATAGCTGGACAGTGCCAACAAAACTCTAAACTCATAGCTGGACAGTGCCAACAAAACAAACTCTAAACTCATAGCTGGACAGTGCCAACAAAACAAACTCTAAACTCATAGCTGGACAGTGCCAACAAAACAAACTCTAAACTCATAGCTGGACAGTGCCAACAAAACAAACTCTAAACTCATCACACATCACAACCAGGACACTCATAGCATAATATATCAGTGGTATTGTAATACTATCACAACCAGGACACTCATAGCATAATATATCAGTGGTATTGTAATACTATCACAACCAGGACAGCATAATATATCAGTGGTATTGTAATACTATCACAACCAGGACACTCATAGCATAATATATCAGTGGTATTGTAATACTATCACAACAGATTCATGGGGACCATGCGAGACACCACGTCAGCGCACGCCGTTACTCCCCCTGCTGTCTAGGCATATAGCTACCACCCCCACCAGTCTGGTGAGCTGTGGATAACACTAAATGTTTACAATTGTAGACCTGGGACGAATTAGTGATGACTATTAGGGGCAGATAATTTAGTTTTTTTAACTATATGAAACTAAGGGGAGGTAATAACAAGTTCTGCTTGATCTTTTTATTGTCGTCTGTAAACTGCTGTCACAGACGGCTGCTTTCAAGGGGGGGGGGAGTAGAAAGTGAGTGTTTTAAAGGTAAATATTTTCAGTAGCAGCATTGGTAGTGTCGAATTCATAAATTATGAATTACTGAAAAATAGAAAGTAAAACAACTGAATAGTGGCGTATGATACGTCGCGGGTCAGCTCGTATGACGTATAAGGGATCTTGATGTGATACTTTTGCAATAGGCACATGAAGAAATGCATATCTACAATTTAAATTGGTTTACTATATAACGAAATAAATATATATGAATGGAATCCACCCACGATGTACCCCAAACCCTGTAAATCACAACGTATGGTGAAGGTTAAGAACCACTGCCCTAGCTGTGTATTTCTCTGAATAAATTAAAAGTTACTTACTTATTTAACTTTTTAAAATCAGGAACAGATTTTGGGTCAATGAACTTGATGCCGTAGTACAAATGATAGAGCTTTTCAACGTTCCCTGGGAAAAGAGAGTGGTCTTTTTTTCTTTCATCATGAATTAGTGGCACAACTAAAGCTAGTTAGTGGCACAACTAAAGCTAGTTGGTGGCACAACTAAAGCTAGTTGGTGGCACAACTAAAGCTAGTTAGTGGCACTAAAGCTAGTTAGTGGCACAACTAAAGCTAGTTAGTGGCACAACTAAAGTTAGTTAGTGGCACAACTAAAGCTAGTTGGTGGCACTAAAGCTAGTTGGTGGTACAACTAAAGCTAGTTAATGGCACTAAAGCTAGTTAGTGGCACAACTTAAGCTAGTTGGTGGCACAACTAAAGCTAGTTAATGGCACAACTAAAGTTAGTTAGTGGCACAACTAAAGCTAGTTGGTGGCACTAAAGCTAGTTAGTGGCACAACTAAAGCTAGTTAGTGGCACAACTAAAGCTAGTTAATGGCACAACTAAAGTTAGTTAGTGGCACAACTAAAGCTAGTTGGTGGCACTAAAGCTAGTTGGTGGCACTAAAGCTAGTTAGTGGCACAACTAAAGCTAGTTAGTGGCACTAAAGCTAGTTAGTGGCACAAATAAAGCTAGTTAGTGGCACAACTAAAGTTAGTTAGTGGCACAACTAAAGCTAGTTAGTGGCACTAAAGCTAGTTAGTGGCACAACTAAAGCTAGTTAGTGGCACAACTAAAGCTAGTTAGTGGCACAACTAAAGCTAGTTGGTGGCACTAAAGCTAGTTGGTGGTACAACTAAAGCTAGTTAATGGCACTAAAGCTAGTTAGTGGCACAACGTAAGCTAGTTAGTGGCACAACTTAAGCTAGTTGGTGGCACAACTAAAGCTAGTTAATGGCACAACTAAAGTTAGTTAGTGGCACAACTAAAGCTAGTTGGTGGCACTAAAGCTAGTTGGTGGCACTAAAGCTAGTTAGTGGCACAACTAAAACTAGTTAGTGGCACTAAAGCTAGTTAGTGGCACAACTAAAGCTAGTTAATGGCACAACTAAAGTTAGTTAGTGGCACAACTAAAGCTAGTTAATGGCACAACTAAAGTTAGTTAGTGGCACAACTAAAGCTAGTTGGTGGCACTAAAGCTAGTTGGTGGCACTAAAGCTAGTTAGTGGCACAACTAAAGCTAGTTAGTGGCACAACTAAAGCTAGTTAGTGAAACAACTAAAGTTAGTTAGTGGCACAACTAAAGCTAGTTAGTGGCACAACTAAAGCTAGTTAGTGGCACAACTAAAGCTAGTTAGTGGCACTAAAGCTAGTTAATGGCACAACTAAAGCTAGTTGGTGGCACAACTAAAGCTAGTTAGTGGCACAACTAAAGCTAGTTAGTGGCACAACTAAAGCTGGTTAGTGGCACTAAAGCTAGTTTGTGGCACAGCTAAAGCTAGTTAGTGGCACAACTAAAGCTAGTTAGTGGCACAGCTAAAGCTAGTTAGTGGCACAATTAAAGCTAGTTAGTGGCACTAAAGCTAGTTAGTGGCACAACTAAAGCTAGTTAGTGGCACTAAAGCTAGTTAGTGGCACAACTAAAGCTAGTTAGTGGCACAACTAAAGCTAGTTAGTGGCACTAAAGCTAGTTAGTGGCACAACTAAAGCTAGTTAGTGGCACTAAAGCTAGTTAGTGGCACAACTAAAGCTAGTTAGTGGCACAACTAAAGCTAGTTAGTGGCACTAAAGCTAGTTAGTGGCACAACTAAAGCTAGTTAGTGGCACAACTAAAGCTAGTTAGTGGCACAAATTAAGCTAGTTAGTGGCACAACTAAAGCTAGTTAGTGGCACAACTAAAGCTAGTTAGTGGCACAACTAAAGCTAGTTAGTGGCACAACTAAAGCTAGTTAGTGGCACAACTAAAGCTAGTTAGTGGCACAACTAAAGCTAGTTAGTGGCACAACTAAAGCTAGCTAGTGGCACAAATTAAGCTTGAGACATTGAACCAGCATTTACTTTAGGATATTTATAAAAATTTACTGGCAACATTAAAACACTTAATTGTTCAACTCACAATCACTTTCATTAGGATATGTTTCCAGTAACTTGATGATGTCATCAATAGTTCCAGTCAAATTGATTGTTTGTGGTTTGGTCTTGTTTCGCATGTAATCCCTAAAGAAAGAAATCTTAATGTTATGTAACTAACTAATCTATATCCAATATTGTAGGGAAGAGAAACTAAAGCTTGCACAAGTATAACCATAAAACTATAGAACATCAGAAATGATATAAATACATACACATATATATATGATAAGGTTGAGCACAAACCAAACTCTTTAGAACGTGTGTGATGGATTTAAATGATCAGTAAATGATCAAGACACACACTAGCATCCAATTTTATGATCACTTCAAGTCAGCACACAACCACTTCAAGTCAGCACACAACCACTTCAAGTCAACCACTTCAAGTCAGCACACAACCACTTCAAGTCAACCACTTCAAGTCAGCACACAACCACTTCAAGTCAGCACACAACCACTTCAAGTCAGCACACAACCACTTCAAGTCAGCACACAACCACTTCAAGTCAGCACACAACCACTTCAAGTCAGCACACAACCACTTCAAGTCAGCACACAACCACTTCAAGTCAGCACACAACCACTTCAAGTCAGCACATAACCACTTCAAGTCAGCACACAACCACTTCAAGTCAGCACACAACCACTTCAAGTCAGCACACAACCACATCAAGTCAGCACATAACCACTTCAAGTCAGCACACAACCACTTCAAGTCAGCACACAACCACTTCAAGTCAGCACACAACCACTTCAAGTCAGCACACAACCACTTCAAGTCAGCACACAACCACTTCAAGTCAGCACATAACCACTTCAAGTCAGCACATAACCACTTCAAGTCAGCACACAACCACTTCAAGTCAGCACACAACCACTTCAAGTCAGCACATAACCACTTCAAGTCAGCACACAACCACTTCAAGTCAGCACACAACCACTTCAAGTCAGCACACAACCACTTCAAGTCAGCACACAACCACTTCAAGTTAGCACACAACCACTTCAAGTCAGCACACAACCACTTCAAGTCAGCACACAACCACTTCAAGTCAACCACTTCAAGTCAGCACACAACCACTTCAAGTCAACCACTTCAAGTCAGCACACAACCACTTCAAGTCAGCACACAACCACTTCAAGTCAACCACTTCAAGTCAGCACACAACCACTTCAAGTCAGCACACAACCACTTCAAGTCAACCACTTCAAGTCAGCACACAACCACTTCAAGTCAGCACATAACCACTTCAAGTCAGCACACAACCACTTCAAGTCAGCACACAACCACATCAAGTCAGCACACAACCACTTCAAGTCAGCACACAACCACTTCAAGTCAGCACACAACCACTTCAAGTCAGCACACAACCACTTCAAGTCAACCACTTCAAGTCAGCACACAACCACTTCAAGTCAGCACACAACCACTTCAAGTCAGCACACAACCACTTCAAGTCAGCACACAACCACTTCAAGTCAGCACACAACCACTTCAAGTCAGCACACAACCACTTCAAGTCAGCACACAACCACTTCAAGTCAGCACACAACCACTTCAAGTCAGCACACAACCACTTCAAGTTAACCACTTCAAGTCAACCACTTCAAGTCAACCACTTCAAGTCAACCACTTCAAGTCAGCACATAACCACTTCAAGTCAGCACACAACCACTTCAAGTCAGCACACAACCACTTCAAGTCAGCACACAACCACTTCAAGTCAACCACTTCAAGTCAGCACACAACCACTTCAAGTCAGCACACAACCACTTCAAGTCAACCACTTCAAGTCAGCACACAACCACTTCAAGTCAGCACACAACCACTTCAAGTCAGCACACAACCACTTCAAGTCAGCACACAACCACTTCAAGTCAGCACACAACCACTTCAAGTCAGCACACAACCACTTCAAGTCAGCACACAACCACTTCAAGTCAGCACACAACCACTTCAAGTCAGCACATAACCACTTCAAGTCAGCACATAACCACTTCAAGTCAGCACACAACCACTTCAAGTCAGCACACAACCACTTCAAGTCAGCACATAACCACTTCAAGTCAGCACACAACCACTTCAAGTCAGCACACAACCACTTCAAGTCAGCACACAACCACTTCAAGTCAGCACACAACCACTTCAAGTTAGCACACAATCACTTCAAGTCAGCACACAACCACTTCAAGTCAGCACACAACCACTTCAAGTCAACCACTTCAAGTCAGCACACAACCACTTCAAGTCAACCACTTCAAGTCAGCACACAACCACTTCAAGTCAGCACACAACCACTTCAAGTCAACCACTTCAAGTCAGCACACAACCACTTCAAGTCAGCACACAACCACTTCAAGTCAACCACTTCAAGTCAGCACACAACCACTTCAAGTCAGCACATAACCACTTCAAGTCAGCACACAACCACTTCAAGTCAGCACACAACCACATCAAGTCAGCACACAACCACTTCAAGTCAGCACACAACCACTTCAAGTCAGCACACAACCACTTCAAGTCAGCACACAACCACTTCAAGTCAGCACACAACCACTTCAAGTCAGCACACAACCACTTCAAGTCAGCACACAACCACTTCAAGTCAGCACACAACCACTTCAAGTCAGCACACAACCACTTCAAGTTAACCACTTCAAGTCAACCACTTCAAGTCAACCACTTCAAGTCAACCACTTCAAGTCAACCACTTCAAGTCAGCACATAACCACTTCAAGTCAGCACACAACCACTTCAAGTCAGCACACAACCACTTCAAGTCAGCACACAACCACTTCAAGTCAACCACTTCAAGTCAGCACACAACCACTTCAAGTCAGCACACAACCACTTCAAGTCAACCACTTCAAGTCAGCACACAACCACTTCAAGTCAGCACACAACCACTTCAAGTCAGCACACAACCACTTCAAGTCAGCACACAACCACTTCAAGTCAGCACACAACCACTTCAAGTCAGCACACAACCACTTCAAGTCAGCACACAACCACTTCAAGTCAACCACTTCAAGTCAGCACACAACCACTTCAAGTCAGCACACAACCACTTCAAGTCAGCACACAACCACTTCAAGTCAGCACACAACCACTTCAAGTCAACCACTTCAAGTCAGCACACAACCACTTCAAGTCAGCACACAACCACTTCAAGTCAGCACACAACCACTTCAAGTCAGCACACAACCACATCAAGTCAACCACTTCAAGTCAGCACACAACCACTTCAAGTCAGCACACAACCACTTCAAGTTAGCACACAACCACTTCAAGTCAGCACACAACCACTTCAAGTCAGCACACAACCACTTCAAGTCAGCACACAACCACTTCAAGTTAGCACACAACCACTTCAAGTCAGCACACAACCACTTCAAGTCAGCACACAACCACTTCAAGTCAGCACATAACCACTTCAAGTCAGCACATAACCACTTCAAGTCAGCACACAACCACATCAAGTCAGCACACAACCACTTCAAGTCAGCACACAACCACTTCAAGTCAGCACATAACCACTTCAAGTCAGCACACAACCACTTCAAGTCAGCACATAACCACTTCAAGTCAGCACATAACCACTTCAAGTCAGCACATAACCACTTCAAGTTAGCACACAACCACTTCAAGTCAGCACATCTAACTTACACCTAAAGGTCTAACTTATCAAGTCAACTTTTTCATCCTAAAGCTCTAACTTACCAAGTCAACTTTTTCATCCTAAAGCTCTAACTTACCAAGTCAACTTTTTCATCCTAAAGCTCTAACTTACCAAGTCAACTTTTTCATCCTAAAGCTCTAACTTACCAAGTCAACTTTTTCATCCTAAAGCTCTAACTTACCAAGGAGCAATAAAAACCTTTGACTCGGGTGGCAAGGCATCATTCCATTTCGTCAGCGTGTTGCCTGGTAGTGGGAAAACAAACATATATTTGATGATCAGTGCTAAACATTGCTGGTCATTTCTTTAATTCATGTAGAGAATCTTAAATAATAAACATTGGGGACAGACATGATGACAGACATGATGACAGACATGATGACAGACAGACATGATGACAGACATGATGACAGACATGATGACACACATGACAGACATGATGACACACATGACAGACATGACAAACATGATGACAGACATGATGACAGACATGATGACAGACATGATGACAGACATGATGACAGACATGATGACAGACATGATGACAGACATGATGACAGACATGATGACAGACATGATGACAGACATGATGACAGACATAATGACAGACATGATGACAGACATGATGACAGACATGATGACAGACATGATGACAGACAGACATAATGACAGACATGACAAACATGATGACAAACATGATGACAGACATGATGACAGACATGATGACAGACATGATGACAGACATAATGACAGACATGATGACAGACATGATGACAGACATGATGACAGACATGATGACAGACATGATGACAGACAGACATGATGACAGACATGACAAACATGATGACAGACATGATGACAGACATGATGACAGACATGATGACAGACATGATGACAGACATGATGACAGACATGATGACAGACATGATGACAGACATGATGACAGACATGATGACAGACAGACATGATGACAGACATGATGACAGACATGATGACACACATGACAGACATGACAAACATGATGACAGACATGATGACAGACATGATGACAGACATGATGACAGACATGATGACAAACATGATGACAGACATGATGATAGACATGATGACAGACAGACATGATGACAGACATGACGACAGACATGATGACAGACATGATGACAGACATGACAAACATGATGACAGACATGATGACAGACATAATGACAGACATGATGACAGACATGATGACAGACATGATGACAGACATGATGACAGACATGATGACAGACATGATGACAGACAGACATGATGACAGACATGACAAACATGATGACAAACATGATGACAGACATGATGACAGACATGATGACAGACATGATGACAGATATGATGACAGACATGATGACAGACATGATGACAGACATGATGACAGACATGATGACAGACAGACATGATGACAGACATGATGACAGACATGATGACACACATGACAGACATGACAAACATGATGACAGACATGATGACAGACATGATGACAGACATGATGACAGACATGATGACAAACATGATGACAGACATGATGATAGACATGATGACAGACAGACATGATGACAGACATGACGACAGACATGATGACAGACATGATGACAGACATGACAAACATGATGACAGACATGATGACAGACATGATGACAGACAGACATGATGACAGACATGATGACAGACATGACAGACATGATGACAGACATGATGACAAACATGATGACAGACATGATGATAGACATGATGACAGACAGACATGATGACAGACATGACGACAGACATGATGACAGACATGATGACAGACATGACAAACATGATGACAGACATGATGACAGACATGATGACAGACATGATGACAGACAGACATGATGACAGATGTGAGGACAGACATGGCAGAGAAAAATAAAAGCTATTCAAATGACACCTACCAATCATCTTGAAAGTGGTAGTAAAAGAGGGATATTTTTTCTGATATGTTGGGATCACAATTGCAATACTGAAAATAGAACCACAGAATCTAAGGTATAATAGCTTTAACATTTCATTTGGTTTAACACAGTCTCTCTTTTATATTTTGTTTTTAAACAGTCTCTCTTTTATATTTTGGTTTAACACAGTCTCTCTTTTATATTTTGGTTTAACACAGTGGTTTAACACCCCATTCTCTCTTTTATATTTTGGTTTAACACAGTCTCTCTTTTATATTTTGGTTTAACACAGTGGTTTAACACATTCTCTCTTTTATATTTTGGTTTAACACAGTCTCTCTTTTATATTTTGGTTTAACACAGTCTCTCTTTTATATTTTGGTTTAACACAGTGGTTTAACACATTCTCTCTTTTATATTTTGGTTTAACACAGTCTCTCTTTTATATTTTGGTTTAACACAGTGGTTTAACCCATTCTCTCTTTTATATTTTGGTTTAACACAGTCTCTCTTTTATATTTTGGTTTAACACAGTGGTTTAACACATTCTCTCTTTTATATTTTGGTTTAACACAGTGGTTTGACACAATGGTTTAACACATTCTCTCTTTTATATTTTGGTTTAACACAGTGGTTTAACACATTCTCTCTTTTATATTTGGTTTACAAATTCCTCTACTCAAGTTAGAACTACTTCAATTATGACTATGTTATCTATGTCAAACTATGATTATGTTATGTATGTCAAACTATGACTATGTTATGTATGTCAAACTATGACTATGTTATGTATGTCAAACTATGATTATGTTATGTATGTCAAACTATGATTATGTTATGTATGTCAAACTATGACTATGTTATGTATGTCAAACTATGACTATGTTATGTATGTCAAACTATGATTATGTTATGTATGTCAAACTATGACTATGTTATGTATGTCAAACTATGACTATGTTATGTATGTCAAACTATGACTATGTTATGTATGTCAAACTATGATTATGTTATTTATGTCAAACTATGACTATGTTATTTATGTCAAACTATGACTTTGTTATGTATGTCAAACTATGACTATGTTATGTATGTCCAACTATGACTATGTTATGCATGTCAAACTATGACTATGTTATGTATGTCAAACTATGACTATGTTATGTATGTCAAACTATGACTATGTTATGTATGTCAAACTATGACCAAAAAGGAAGCAACAAGCTGCAGAAAAATAATAAAAAATGAACTGCATGGATCAAGATTTATCCAGAAAATGAAAAAGCAAGTGATTTAGGACTCTGATATTCCTAAACAATGCGTATTTGATGAAAAATAAAATAAAAACTGCGACATTTAAGGAGAACTGTTAAAGCAAGCATAAAGTTTATGAAAACTGGGAAAAATTGAGTCTTGAAACGTAAAAACAAGACCCATCTTATAATGCTATTGAAAATCTGATTACAAAATGAGGACTTGGTTAACAGACTAAAAACAAAATAAAAAAAAAAGATTTCAGAAAGTTGGACAGGGGCAGGTGACTAAGAAAAGAGCAGGACCATCTTGGGGAGAGCTGCTATGGCAGACCCATGGCCAGAAAAGGAAAAAGATGACGTGAGGAAATAGTTGCCAGTATAATCATTTTTAAACATTCCTGTTTTTTTATGCCTGTTATTTCTATGAAATTTTACCCTTAAAAACTGACCAAGACAACTGAATCTCTAACAAAGTAAAATATATGTATGAAATAATACGGATATTAAATGTGTGCAGAGGGAGGGGGGCCAGGTGGAGGGGGCCCAGGCCCTAGGCATCCACATCAGGGGACATCCACATCAGGGGACATCCACATCAGGGGACATCCACATCAGGGGACATCCACATCAGGGGACATCCACATCAGGGGACATCCACATCAGGGGACATCCACATCAGGGGACATCCACATCAGGGGACATCCACATCAGGGGACATCCACATCAGGGGACATCCACATCAGGGGACATCCACATCAGGGGACATCCACATCGGGGACATCCACATCAGGGGACATCCAACAGGGATATTATTTTTTGGGGGAGTAAAAAGTATTGTTATTTTGTGACATTTTAATGATCCATTGTTTACCAGACTATATTCTCCAAATTGTTATATAAAATTCGCCCAAATTGTTATCTAAATTTTGCCCAAATCTAATATATATAGTTCAATTCTGTATGTATGTAACCAAGGATTACAATGGCATATAACAGGAGTCAGCAACCAATTGAGAGGGAAGAGCCAAAATTTGCAATTTACAAAATTTCCCAGTTTTCAAAGAGCCACTAACATTTTTATTTCAATATTATGATCTTTGATTGGGATTAGGTATATATATATATATATATATATATATATATATATATATATATATATATATATATATATATATATATATATATATATATATATATATATATATATATATATATATATATATATTTATATATATAAAGCAATGTATGTGTGTGTGTCTTAGGAAGTTGTTGAGAGGTATCTGCGAAAAAAAAGGCTAATTTGCAGGATGGCTCCCTGGCAAGGCGCGATTTGATTATTCTCTATATACAGTATATAAAAATGTAAGTCTCTATATACAGTATATAAAAATATAAGTCTCTATATACAGTATATAAAAATATAAGTCAATTGGGGATTGACACCGGGCACACCCATGAGCACCATGGTGCTTAAGTTCATTTTAAACAGTGTGATAGGCTATGGGTACCATGGTTGCTATGGTCGCTCATTTAATCCAATCAGGAGCGTCATACTGGCATCTCTGCAGGGTGTGATTTGGCGCCAAGGGCTATCCCGCAAGCACTACACGCCTACGTAAGTTTTAAAGAGCACCCTACAATAATGAAAATGCGGCACACGATATTGGAGGATTAAACCATGCTAGGGGCTGCACCCCTGCAGTAGTGTCATCTGGTTGACGAATGCGCCACTTTCCGTCCCCGACACAGAGAGTGATTAACGGTGATATTACTGTGAGTGATTAATGTACACTCAAGGGGGTCTGGTTTTTTGTGACAACATGTGAAGGAGGGGAGGGGGGGAGGTAAAAAATCTTCAAAAAAAGCTTTTATGGATGACTCCTATATTGAAATAGGGAGTAACTAAATGTTTTTAAATAGAATAGCGAGTGTTTATTGGTTATATTTATTACTATATCGTTCATTACTGAGTGTTGCAGACTAATATTTTTATGAGTTTTAAAAATTAAAAAAAATAATATTTATTAACATTTGTGCATGGAGCTGAAGAGCCGCATCTTGACATCAAAAGAGCTGTGTCTAAAGTGCTCATCATCTAAATTTATGGTTTTAAAAAATTAATACTGAAAGTGTTGTAAAACAATTTTTATTTTTCAAACTGATATTAATAATTGTGGGCATGTTCATTAAACAAAATATTTAAAAATATCATCTTTTACAAAAATTCTAATTATGTCTGAAAATTATTTATATTTAGTCCTTTAGCACTTATTACATCCCTTGATAAATTAGGAAAACACAATTACTTCCCTTTAAAAAAAACATTACATCAATTGGAAAAGACTTTACTTTTTATATATTAGACATAATCAGCGGGGATTGATCAAGAGAAATGTTGAAGGTATTTTTCAATACTGCCTTTTATTTATTCTATACACTGAACGTACTGTTTTTTTTTAAATCAATGACAATTAATAAGCCAGCTCCTAAATGTCCCATATCCTGTGAGTGCTATGGTGCATATTTCGCTTTTAAACATTGCTATAGACTATGGATAAGAAAGGTTACTATAGTGTTTAAGTGAATCAAATCCAGGCGTCCTCCGGCACCCCGACAGGGTGCTATTTTGCGCCCCGGGCCTTCCCGTGTTTGCTGAGTCGCCTACATTCATTTAAGTGAGTGCAATAGCACTAAGCTGAAACAGGCTGTTCCGCCGGTGCCTCAGCATGGTGCGATTTGGCGCCACGTACTAGACTGTGATCACTTTGCGTTTATGTTTGCGTTTGTGTTTTCTTTGTGTTTGGGTTAAGGTTGGGGTTGGGTTTGCGTTTGTGGTTGGGTTTGTGTTTGGATTTGGTTTGTTTTTATTTGCTTTTTTGTTTGTGTTTGTGTTTTCTTTGTGTTTGTGGTTGGGTTTGTGTTTGTAGTTGTGTTTGCATTTGTGTTGTTTGCGTTTTTTGTCTTTTGTTTTGCTATAGTTTTGGTTGGTTGTGGTTAGGGTGGGCAATGCCGGGTATATGCTGATTACTAAACACACATCATGGTCCTTTACAGATAGGTTTTTCACAGAGGCCAGTGCAGGGCCTGGCCAGGACAGCTAGTTGTTATATAAAATTTGCCCAAATTGATATATAAAATTTGCCCAAATAAAATTTGAACAAATTGTTATATAAATTTCACCCAAATTGTTATATAGAATTCGCCCAAATTGTTATATAAAATTTACCCAAATTGTTATATAAAATTAGCCAAATTGTTATATAAAATTCGCCCAAATTATATAAAATTCGTCCAAATTGTTGTATAAAATTTGAACAAATTGTTATATAAAATCATCCACAGAAGCATCTGCGAAGTAATAATGTAGATATTTACTTTAATCAATTTTGCGGGCATCCGTAGTGTATTAAGCTCATAATCATATTATATACACCAGGGGTACCTTTAATTTTATTACTCATATATTCATCATGTCTTGCTTTGTTTTCAATGCATTAAGTCAGCAGTTTAAAATCTGCAAGTAAATGGGCTCTATAGTTCACAGAAAACAATACTTACCTAAATGTTGTGTTGACTATAGGAGTAAAAGAATAGGTTGCTTCTCCATGGGTCACATAGCGCTGAAGATAAAAAACACATTTATAAGAAAACTAATGTCTGAAGATAAAAACACATTTATAAGAAAACTAATGTCTGAAGATAAAAACACATTTATAAGAAAACTAATGTCTGAAGATAAAAACACATTTATAAGAAAACCAATGTCTGAAGATAAAAACACATTTATAAGAAAACTAATGTCTGAAGATAAAAAACACATTTATAAGAAAACTAATGTCTGAAGATAAAAACACATTTATAAGAAAACTAATGTCTGAAGATAAAAACACATTTATAAGAAAACCAATGTCTGAAGATAAAAACACATTTATAAGAAAACTAATGTCTGAAGATAAAAAACACATTTATAAGAAAACTAATGTCTGAAGATAAAAACACATTTATAAGAAAACTAATGTCTGAAGATAAAAAACACATTTATAAGAAAACTAATGTCTGAAGATAAAAAACACATTTATAAGAAAACTAATGTCTGAAGATAAAAAACACATTTATAAGAAAACTAATGTCTGAAGATAAAAAACACATTTATAAGAAAACCAATGTCTGAAGATAAAAAACACATTTATAAGAAAACTAATGTCTGAAGATAAAAAACACATTTATAAGAAAACTAATGTCTGAAGATAAAAACACATCCTAATATATAAAGGCCCATGTGCGCACTTTTCTCTGTCCGCAATAATTTTGGCAACATCGTCAGCATGTTCAGCAATATATGGAGAACTTAAAGTTATGGACTTTTGTTGAAAATAACATGGTGGAATTAATAAATGTATAAACTAAATTTTCTTTAAAAAAGGAAAATAAAAGCATATTCGAATGTAGAAACAGATTTCTAGCTAAAGCGTTTATTGTCGTGACAAGAATGCATTAAACAATGATGTCACATGTCATATGTTTACATTAAGAAAAGAACACAAAACTAATGGCGTCATCTTACAATTTTAGAATATAAAGAAATGAACTATTTCAATCAAATTTGATTTAGATCTATGTACGCTATGAAATGTATACAATCCTTAACTTAGCTATGGAATTGGCTAATTTGGGATAAAATTTAATTTGAAATAATAGGACCTATTCGCCTACCTTAAGTTTTTAACGAGGATTCTACACCACTAAAACAGAAAAACCAGTATCCGCTACCCCCAATTCCCCCCCCCCCTAAAAGAAAAACCAGGTAGCCTATAAGTAAAGAGAAGAGAGCTAACAGTCACCAGAATTGCCTGTGTAACAGGTACCCATGGCTAATTTATAAGAAAACCCATGTCTGTCCTCAGGACTTGTCAACAAGTTATGTGATGTAATGTCTGACACTTTACCTGATGTAATGACTGACACGTTACCTGATGTAATGGCTGACACTTTACCTGATGTAATGGCTGACACTTTACCTGATGTAATGGCTGACACGTTACCTGATGTAATGACTGACATGTTACCTGATGTAATGGCTGACACTTTACCTGATGTAATGGCTGACACTTTACCTGATGTAATGGCTGACACGTTACCTGATGTAATGGCTGACACGTTACCTGATGTAATGGCTGACACTTTACCTGATGTAATGGCTGACACGTTACCTGATGTAATGGCTGACACGTTACCTGATGTAATGGCTGACACTTTACCTGATGTAATGGCTGACACTTTACCTGATGTAATGGCTGACACTTTACCTGATGTAATGGCTGACACGTTACCTGATGTAATGGCTGACACGTTACCTGATGTAATGGCTGACACTTTACCTGATGTAATGGCTGACACTTTACCTGATCTTCTGAGAGGAAGAGCGTGGAAATGTTGGCAGAGTTGCTTGTATTATTTATCATATCTTCTCTCAACTGAAAAACAAAGAAAAAAATTTAAAACAATTCTGATTAATTAAATCATTGTGTTAACATTTAGATATAGTGGAAATGTTTGTAGTATAAAAAGATGATATAGATATAGTGGAAATGTTTGTAGTATAAAAAGATGATATAGATATAGTGGAAATGTTTGTAGTATAAAAAGATGATACTGATGAAGTAAGGAAGATGGTGATATTTTTGTGTTGGCCCTATAAAAGATATTGCACTAGTCTGTCTCAACTCTAGCCATATGTACCTGGTTATGTCATGAATAAAACTCCAGCCATATGTACCTGGTTTTGTCATGAATAAAACTCCAGCCATATGTAACTGGTTATGTCATGAATAAAACTCCAGCCATATGTACCTGGTTATGTCATGAATAAAACTCCGGCCATATGTACCTGGTTATGTCATGAATAAAACTCTGGCCATATTTACCTGTTCTAGTTGTTGGTTTCCTTCATCAATTTCAAGCTCTAGTATATCGATATTTGGTGGTTCTTTGGTATATTTGCCCTAAAATATAGAATATATAAAAATGGCAGCATTTTTTACATAAGAATTCATGATAATTTGCCTATATAATTAAGTTAAAAGTAAAAGAAACACAGAATCTATGCACAAGCCAGAAAAATGGGTAACTAAAGATTTGTTCCTCAATTTAAAAATTTTCTTTAATAAAATGTATGTAACTGAGATTCCCAGTTAAGTAGCATAAGACTATTTCTATAACCTTTAGACGCCTTAGACAGTCTGCTGACAAGTCTTAAGAAGTCTTAGACAGTCTGCTGACAAGTCTTAAGAAGTCTTAGACAGTCTGCTGACAAGTCTTAAGAAGTCTTAGACAGTCTGCTGCCAAGTCTTTAGAAGCCTTAGACAGATTGCTGCAAAGTATTTTGACAAGCTGTTCTTTTCACAACAAGCACAACCAGAAGAGATTTTTCAATGTGTTGCTTACTGTAGTTTGTAAATTAGGGTGGAATACCACATAGCCATTTGGGTTTATAGCAAATGAATATCCATTAGGACCAATCTGCAAGAAATAAAATACCATTCCAATCAATTCAACTAACTTGTTGAAAATATCAATGTGCCTATGGCCTTAGCATAGTAACAAACTAGGAACTACTGTAGACGTTTAACTAAATACACTAGATCTATATATCAATATACTAACTGATTAAAACTGTTTTTAATATTTAAAACATTGTGAAAAAAATGCGAAACAAAATTGTTGGGCCTATATTTATGAGCAGGGTAGGGCGAAAATTTGGTCTCAATCAACTCAAATAATCTGTTGGAAATAAGTGACTAAAGCCAGAACCTTGAAAAAATATTTTCTCATTTATTTCTTATCTCACACAAGTATTAAATATTGAAGGTAGGCCTACTCAAATGTTAGTCACTTGATGAATAGAAATTGTTTGCATAAAAAGTGCAATTTAAAATTTAGAAGCACAATTTATTTTTAAAAATTTCTTATTACAAGAGAGAAATTAGAAACATAATGAAATATAAAAAATGTGTATAAAAGTGAAAACAAGTTAATAAAAAGTCTAGTGACAATTTAAGCGCAATTTCCTTATGTTATCTAAAAATAGATAGACGTATAATGCTGGTGTGCGTTCAAGCTAGGAGAACGATCAGTTTGTAGGTGTTTATGTAATTTTTAAAAAAATTTTGTGACCGAACGAAAGGATATTTTTGAAAACTTTCTTCGGCAATATTGTTCTAAATTATGGCAGGAATCGATTGGTAAATGTTTCAAGTCGCTAAGTGGTCTGGTTGCCGAGATATCGGCCAAAAACTGCATTTTTTCGAGGTTTTTTGGCTTTTCAGGGAAATCCAGGAAGGAATTCCGGGAATTTTTTTGGCCCACAATCATCCTCGGAACTTGCTTAACATATTTGGTTTTGGAACTAGTCCTCGATATTGCTTTGTTGAGGAGGAGATACGACTTAAAGCTGCGGACACACATCGGACACACATCCTTGACGAGTTAATAATCGCAATTGTCCGTATGGAAATTGCGCTAATAATGTATCAAGAGTGAATCTAATGATTCATTTTAATTGAGTTTTTTTTTTACTTTCTATCATTTGAAAATAATCTTTAGTTTGACATGTATGAAATAATTCTGCTAAGGATAGTAAGAGGTATTGATTTTTTTTCAACACATACATTTTATTTCATGAGTTAGCTTGTAAGTTTAGTTTAAAGAAGAAAAAGGTTAATGCTAATTAACAAAATAAATGAAAACCAATAGCTTTTTGTAAGCTTTTATTTCCCATGATTCCTCATGTTTAAGCTGTCTTGTGTCAAGTCCAATCCTGACCACTTCTATTGCACCAATTTGTTTCAAATCTAGCTCAAGGTGACAAATGGTTTACAATCATGGCTTAAAGATTGCTCTCTAAAGTACTTTTTTTTATCATGTCTTGAAACACACCTGCTACACAAGTCTAATGTCATTCTAGTCAAATTTTAAATAGATTTAAAAGAAAAATGTAGTTTATGTAACATGGTTTTATAAATGCACTAAAAGGAAATGATTTTCTTTAAGTATAAAATGATGCAGCGCTTGTTATACATTTAGGGTAAGGCTAGGTCATATTGTCAAATTCATGATTGCAAATTTTCTTTTTCTGTTTAGAATTGAAAATAGTGTATTATAATACTCATTATCTTTAAAAATTCAACCAGAAGTTAAAATACATCATCCAAATTTAACACATCTTCTTAATATCCTATCACAATATACAACTAAGAGTTTATATTTTTAAAATGTTACATTTGAATAATGCATGTATTATCCGCACAATATAAAACCTAATGATACAGATCTAGTAACTGAGTAAACATCATCACACAGTGTAGACCCGCGTTGGGGGAAATAATGGAATCAAATCAGTTAAGAGGAGCCTTTATGCTAATATCAAAATATGGACATAGTGGAAAAGTTTTATTTCTAAAATTAGGTTACAGACTTTTTTTATAACCTGAGACATGCTCGTTTGATATGATAGACCAAATAAATTAACCTCTTTATTTCTGACACATGTTTGTTTCATAGGATAAATAAATTAACCTCTTTATTTCTGACACATGTTTGTTTCATAGAATAAATAAATTAACCTCTTTATTTCTGACACATGTTTGTTTCATAGAATAAATAAATTAACCTCTTTATTTCTGACACATGTTTGTTTCATAGGATAAATAAATTAACCTCTTTATTTCTGACACATGTTTGTTTCATAGGATAAATAAATTAACCTCTTTATTTCTGACACATGTTTGTTTCATAGGATAAATAAATTAACCTCTTTATTTCTGACACATGTTTGTTTCATAGGATAAATAAATTAACCTCTTTATTTCTGACACATGTTTGTTTCATAGAATAAATAAATTAACCTCTTTATTTCTGACACATGTTTGTTTCATAGAATAAATAAATTAACCTCTTTATTTCTGACACATGTTTGTTTCATAGGATAAATAAATTAACCTCTTTATTTCTGACACATGTTTGTTTCATAGGATAAATAAATTAACCTCTTTATTTCTGACACATGTTTGTTTCATAGGATAAATAAATTAACCTCTTTATTTCTGACACATGTTTGTTTCATAGGATAAATAAATTAACCTCTTTATTTCTGACACATGTTTGTTTCATAGGATAAATAAATTAACCTCTTTATTTCTGACACATGTTTGTTTCATAGGATAAATAAATTAACCTCTTTATTTCTGACACATGTTTGTTTCATAGGATAAATAAATTAACCTCTTTATTTCTGACACATGTTTGTTTCATAGGATAAATAAATTAACCTCTTTATTTCTGACACATGTTTGTTTCATAGGATAAATAAATTAACCTCTTTATCTCTGACACATGTTTGTTTCATAGGATAAATAAATTAACCTCTTTATTTCTGACACATGTTTGTTTCATAAGATAAATAAATTAACCTCTTTATTTCTGACACATGTTTGTTTCATAGGATAAATAAATTAACCTCTTTATTTTTGACACATGTTTGTTTCATAGGATAAATAAATTAACCTCTTTATTTCTGACACATGTTTGTTTCATAAGATAAATAAATTAACCTCTTTATTTCTGACACATGTTTGTTTCATAAGATAAATAAATTAACCTCTTTATTTTTGACACATGTTTGTTTCATAGGATAAATAAATTAACCTTTTTATTTCTGACAAAATGAAAAAAAAACGGCTGGGCGGAAAAGATTTCTTTTCCAAAAACTGTCGGTTATCAGAAAAGGCAGAAAAACATTGATTTTCTTTCCTGTGTAAAATTTCCCATATTTTTCAGAGTAAAAATGTTCTCAAACGGAAAAAGTTCCAGAAAAAAAGCTGAAAAGTTACATGTCTGGTAGATATGTTACATGTCTGGTAGATAGTCTAAGAATTAAAAGCTGAAAAGTTACATGTCTGGTAGATATGTTACATGTCTGGTAGATAGTCTAAGAATTAAAAGCTGAAAAGTTACATGTCTGGTAGATAGTCTAAGAATTAATATCTTTACGGCTTAGTTATTTAACTAGTTCAAATGTTGTGTTTATTATATGAATATAACTGTGGCCAGCTGGTTAATACACACATCAAATGTAGATCCGTGA
This sequence comes from Physella acuta, assembly GCF_028476545.2. Lineage (NCBI taxonomy): Eukaryota > Metazoa > Mollusca > Gastropoda > Physidae > Physella > Physella acuta. Next base: position 246,775 of record NW_026731682.1, on the reverse strand, counting down.
TAGAGATACTTACATATAGAGATATGTAGAAATATTCAAATGTTATATTTTTTGGAAATCTGACCTTTTCAATGGGAGTCTTATCAGACAATGTTTTGGTGGTGACATCAATCCCCATAACTCCGAGAATGGTTTGGTTGGTCTGTAAAACAAGACATAGTTTTGTATTGAGAATGGTTTGGTTGGTCTGTAAAACAAGACATAGTTTTGTATTGAGAATGGTTTGGTTGGTCTGTAAAACAATTATTTCTTTTGCAAGGAACATTTTGTTACATCAATTTAACTCCTCAAAAAGATTTAAAATGTACTTAATAACATAACTATTATATAAATATTCAAATTTCAAAAGAATTGAAAAATAATTTTAAAAAAAAAACCATTTAAAAAAGCATGATCTTACATGTCATTTTACCCTCTCCTGTCACTTTTCTATGACCTCATTTCATCATTTGGATAATATATGATAACCAAGTATTTAGTTTTTAGTTGCCTATTAGACTATCATCTTTAATTGTGGATCTAATACAGTGTGTCAATAATTTAAAAAATGGACTTACAGAACTGAGACTTCGGTTGTAAACAGGTAATGTTACTGTTGTCATCATGCCAAGACCCTACAATATACAAACATTTCTTTATTCACTTGCGTGCACTATTTCATGGCCTCTTTAATCAGTGCTTAAAACTTGGTTACAAAATAATAGTTGACAATTTAAAGTATTTTTATGCAGGCCTTCTCAAATTATTTTTAAAATTTGATCAAATTTAACAAAAATGTATTTTTAAAATGAATATGTAAAAATGGTAATGGAGATTGAAGGAAAAACGTTTGTAGTTTGAATCTACTGAGTCATTCAAATAATGTAAACATTTCTGTTTTCAAACATTTGTAGTTTGAATCTACTGAGTCATTCAAATAATGTAAACATTTCTGTTTTCAAACATTTGTAGTTTGAATCTACTGAGTCATTCAAATAATGTAAACATTTCTGTTTTCAAACATTTGTAGTTTGAATCTACTGAGTCATTCAAATAATGTAAACATTTCTGTTTTCAAACAAGTTGGCACATCCAGGCAAACACAAATTCTGTAGCACAAAAATGAAGAAATTTTCATCTCAAAAGTAAAGGTTGCATGCCAACAAAATTTTGCTTCAAATCGGCAACCAGTAGTAGCCAAACCCTACAAGGATGATTTTTATGAAGAATATAGAAAAAAACAACACTGTTCTGTTTTACAACAACAATTTTGTGCAAACAAGATGCAACAATCATTTACAAGAGATGGTGAAACAGCAGGCTTAGTATCAGATTTGTAAAACATGGGATTTGAAAAAACACAATCCATCACTTATAGCTAACCACTTTATCATGTATACTCATGATGTGTTCACCACACACACCAGGCCACTGTACTGAACCAATCAACTGGCAAGTGTTCAACACACACCAATTTATCATAATTATAATCAGATCAGTATTGTTACATAATTTGTTGAATAATTTGGCGCTTCTATTGTTGAAATAAGGTATTTGGGTCAGCATCTTTACCAAAACAATTTTCAAAAATAGGTCGTCAAGTCTCTTCCTACTTGTAGGTGATCATGGGCAATTAAGGTGTTAGTATAATACTTCATCTAAGCATGTCACTGGAAGTGTATGTAAGTGTAATATGTCATCTAAATATGTCAATGGAAGTGTATGTAAGTATAATACTTCATCTAAGCATGTCACTGGAAGTGTATGTAAGTATAATACTTCATCTATGTTTGTCATTGGAAGTGTATGTAAGTGTAATACTTCATCTAAGCATGTCACTGGAAGTGTAGGTAAGTGTAATACGTCATCTAAGCATGTCATTGGAAGTGTATGTAAGTGTAATATGTCATCTAAATATGTCATTGGAAGTGTATGTAAGTGTAATATGTCATGTAAGAATGTCATTGGAAGTGTATGTAAGTGTAATACTTCATCTAAGCATGTCATTGGAAGTGTATGTAAGTGTAATACGTCATCTAAGTATGTCATTGGAAGTGTATGTAAGTGTAATACGTCATCTAAGAATGTCACTGGAAGTGTATGTAAGTGTAATACGTCATCTAAATATGTCACTGGAAGTGTATGTAAGTGTAATATGTCATCTAAGTATGTCATTGTAAGTGTATGTAAGTGTAATACGTCATCTAAGTATGTCATAGGAAGTGTATGTATGGCAAAAATGAATAAATCAGATAGCTAAACCACTTTTCCTACTGAAGCAACATTTGTATGGCCTATTCTCTGATAAAAAGTAAAGAATAGTGTAATAAAATATGAACTATAAAATTAACATTTGACAGAAGAAACATAAAAAAAAAAACCCCACAATGAACCAGTTGAATGAAAATACACTTTTTATATAAACACTAGAATACCCGTCATCCGTTGGATAACTGTGGGTTTCGGGGGTCATCCATCAAAAAACATCACGTCTGTCACTCAGAGGCATAGCGACCCTTCCCGGCGCCCGGGGACAAACTTTTCGATTTGAACCCCCCCCCCCCTCCCCCCCCCCCCCCAAGATTTCGATTTTCAACCCCCCCCCCCCCTCAAACTTTTGATGTGCAACCCCCCCCCCCCCCCCCCACTCAAACTTTCCATTTGAACCCCCCTCAACCTTTCAATTTATTTTTCCAAACCATTTTGGCGCCCCAACATATGTCCCCCCCGCCCCCCCTCCACCTCCCCCCGCCTCCCCTTCCCCCCCCCCCGCCTCCCCTCCCGCCCCCCCCCCCTCCTCGCTACTGCAGTGTCACTTATCGTCACAAAAAACAGACCCCACATTCAAAAATATGTTTTTTATCTTTTAAAAACACCGAAAACAACGATTTCGGACTATCCCTTCATATACTGACGTCACAGGTGACCTACTCAACTCTACTTCACCTGCCCAGTGTCCCGCCAAGTCTCAGACAACAAAAACGATTCCAGCCGAGCATGTCTCTGACCACACTATCCCTTCATTTGCTTAGGACAAAGAAACAGATGAACCCTACTTCACCTGCCCTGTGCCCCGCGAGGTCCTGATAGTCAACCTTATCATTCACATATAGGGCTTAAAAAAAATTATTGAAAACGTAAAAAAAAAAAAAAGTTCTATTAATGTTTATGACACTGACTTTAAAATTTAGCCTTCATTCTCCAAAGCAAATTTTAAAATGCTTTTCTGGCATATCTAGCCCTGGCCACCTATACCATGTTTAAATAATGTGAACACCCGCCATTTTGCTCGTGGTAAACATGGCCTAAAAAGGGTCCGAAGTCATTCGTCCGGTCCGTACGCCATATTGTTGTTAGCAGCCGACCACGCCTCCAAGCTAGTGAGTAATCCTACTTTATCTAGATATAGAACGTAGATAACAAAAAAAGCCCATGTATTCTCGAATTAGATGATCATTGAAGCTAAACAAAGATTTATATAAAATAATTAAGGCCCGAAATAGATTCTAGATGTAGAATTTACATTAATCTAGATCTAGAATTTACATTGAGTCTAGTGACCTAGATCTAGATCTAGGCCCTAGGCTAGATTCTAGATTCATAACTTTCCTTCGACAGCAGATCTTTAGATCTAGAGAAATTTATTGTAAAACTAAATGAAAAAGACAGTTGAAAATTGGTATAAGTGTTGGAACGTAATAAATACAGCAAACGGACGTATTGTTAAAGTTAAAGCCGACAGAAAATTAGCTTTAGAACGCGTTAAACATTGGAATGGGAACACAATCTTCTTCGATAGGCCGCCATTATCGATGTAAAAAAATAAACACATCATGTGACGTCACTGTTTCCGTCGAGTCTAGTGGCTTTTCAAATCTTTTTTAAAAAAATGGGTTAATCTGCATATGAATAAATCAATTAATTAATTAACGTCTTTAAATAAATTTGTGATCAACAGTCTGTCTGCATTAAAAAATTATTCTCTACCTGCATACCATTTTACAGCTTTCCAGATAGAGTCGAACATATCACAATTTTCGATCAGGCAAACAAATAAATATTCAAACATGTAAACAAACTTGACTTTTAGTAGTATATAGATAGTTGAGAATCAACTAGATCTAGATAAAGTCACACTAAGCAAAAACAATGAGTAAAAGTTGGGCTACTTCTATTCAATTGGGAAAACGAGCTGAAAAAAAAACCTGCACTATTGTGGAGTTTCAAAAGAACTAGCTAAAAAATTAAATGAACTAGCTAGAAATAAAATGAACCAGTTAAAAGTTAAAGGACTATTTAAATAGCAAATGCACTATCTAAAAAGTAAATGAACTATCTAAAAAGTAAATGAACTATCTAAAAAGTAAATGAACTATCTAAAAACAAAATGAACAATCAAAAACTAAATAAACTACTTAAAACCTTGAGGAAAAAAGCTGCTTTTGGTTGTGTACCAGTAAAGGAAACTCAAATAAAGTTGTGAAAGCATTAAAAAATAAAAACAAAGCAAACAAATTTAACCAAAATAAGGAACCAATGCTGATAATTGGTTATAATGTAAGAGACAAATCTAAATTCAACTTTGGTAACATTTTGAAATTTTTTCAAAAGAGCACTTTAAGTTTTAGTTTTAAAATGATCAAACTAAGCAAAGGCTACTTCATTACACTAGCTCAAGAAATGGAATCTAAAAGAAATAACACAAGAAATGAATGAGTATCTTTCTATTCTAAGTCTACATACTACTCTTACATTGGAGTTTTCTGAAAAGCACAATAAAATAAAATCTATTTAAAAAGCACATTTCAGTATTCCTGTTTTTTTATATTTCAAAATAATTGTAAGGACAATTTTAAAAATTTAAAATAAAAAAAATATGGGAATAAGGATAATGGCATTATGGTTTAAGAATAAAAATAGTTTGAATGGATCCACATCCATGACAGAATTGATTGTTTAATAGTCACTTGGAGCTTTACTACCACTTTCATAGAAAGAACAAATTATCAAGTCAAAGCTGGTTATCAGTTTTGAGCACAAATGATTTAGTTTTTATAGGAAATACTGAAAAATAAATGATCCAAGCACACATTTATTCTATTCTAAAACTGAATCTTCTATCATCAATAAAACAAACTGTCAACTAACTTTTCTCTAACTGGGAAAATTACTAGAATCTAGAAGCATCTAGACATAACCTAGTTGATTGGACTAGTTCAAGTAGCATCTAGACCTAACCTACTTGATTGGACTAGTTCAAGTAGCATCTAGACCTAACCTAGTTGATTAGACTAGTTCAAGTAGCATCTAGACCTAACCTAGTTGATTGGACTAGTTCAAGTAGCATCTAGACCTAACCTAGTTGATTAGAGCAGATCAAGTAGCATCTAGACCTAACCTAGTTGATTAGAGCAGATCAAGTAGCATCTAGACATAACCTAGTTGATTAGACTAGTTCAAGTAGCATCTAGACCTAACCTAGTTGATTAGACTAGTTCAAGTAGCATCTAGACCTAACCTAGTTGATTGGACTAGTTCAAGTAGCATCTAGACCTAACCTAGTTGATTGGACTAGTTCAAGTAGCATCTAGACCTAACCTAGTTGATTAGAGCAGATCAAGTAGCATCTAGACCTAACCTAGTTGATTGGACTAGTTCAAGTAGCATCTAGACCTAACCTAGTTGATTGGACTAGTTCAAGTAGCATCTAGACCTAACCTAGTTGATTGGAGCAGATCAAGTAGCATCTAGACCTAACCTAGTTGATTGGACTAGTTCAAGTAGCATCTAGACCTAACCTAGTTGATTGGACTAGTTCAAGTAGCATCTAGACCTAACCTAGTTGATTGGAGCAGATCAAGTAGCATCTAGACCTAACCTAGTTGATTAGAGCAGATCAAGTAGCATCTAGACCTAACCTAGTTGATTGGACTAGTTCAAGTAGCATCTAGACCTAACCTAGTTGATTGGAGCAGATCAAGTAGCATCTAGACCTAACCTAGTTGATTGGAGCAGATCAAGTAGCATCTAGACCTAACCTAGTTGATTGGACTAGTTCAAGTAGCATCTAGACCTAACCTAGTTGATTGGACTAGTTCAAGTAGCATCTAGACCTAACCTAGTTGATTAGAGCAGATCAAGTAGCATCTAGACCTAACCTAGTTGATTAGAGCAGATCAAGTAGCATCTAGACCTAACCTAGTTGATTAGAGCAGATCAAGTAGCATCTAGACCTAACCTAGTTGATTGGAGCAGATCAAGTAGCATCTAGACCTAACCTAGTTGATTGGAGGTCATGACATGACTGGTAAATGACTTTATAGAGTAATATCAGGAAGTGTTGAAGGTAAATGACTTTATAGATTAGTATCAGGAAGTGTTGAAGGTAAATGACTTTATAGATTAGTATCAGGAAGTGTTGAAGGTAAATGACTTTATAGATTAGTATCAGGAAGTGTTGAAGGTAAATGACTTTATAGGGTAATATCAGGAAGTGTTGAAGGTAAATGACTTTATAGAGTAATATCAGGAAGTGTTGAAGGTAAATGACTTTATAGAGTAGTATCAGGAAGTGTTGAAGGTAAATGACTTTATAGAGTAATATCAGGAAGTGTTGAAGGTAAATGACTTTAGTATTAGGAAGTGTTGAAGGTAAATGACTTTATAGAGTAGTATCAGGAAGTGTTGAAGGTAAATGACTTTAGTATCAGGAAGTGTTGAAGGTAAATGACTTTATAGAGTAGTATCAGGAAGTGTTGAAGGTAAATGACTTTAGTATCAGGAAGTGTTGAAGGTAAATGACTTCATAGAGTAGTATCAACAAATGAAATCACTCAGTAACTGCTGGGCCCAATTTTCTATATATATAATTCTCTTCTTGGAGACGATAGAAAACAAGCTGTAAGCGTGCTCCCTACCACCCCACCCCCACCCCTACATGGTTTGGTGAGCTGTGGTTCACTCTAAATGTTTACAAGCAGAGCCGAGTTTAGTGACGACTATTAGGGGCAGATAATTTAGTTTGAAACGATTTTAAACGTAGGGGGGGGGGGGGGGTGCTATGTGGAGTTTACTTTAACGGAGGTGGGGGGGGGGAGGAGTGGGGGGGGGAGGAGTGGGGAGGAGGAGGATGAGGGGGGGGTTATCGTCCATAGCCTACTTAGAGTGTTTTAAAGAAATATTTTCAGTGGCAGCGTTGGTACTGTCGAATTCACAAATTATGAATTACTGAAAAGTAGAAAATAAAACAACTAAATAGAGGCGTATGATACGCCGCGGGTCGGGTCATTATACATATCATAATAGGGTCTGATAAAACAATGGAACCAGCACAAGTAAATAATGGAGGTGTTGTACAATATTTTATCAAGTAAATAATGGATGTGTTTTACAATATTTTATCAAGTAAATAATGGAGGTGTTGTACAATATTTTTTTAAGTAAATAATGGAGGTGTTTTACAATATTTTATCAAGTAAATAATGGATGTGTTTTACAATATTTTATCAAGTAAATAATGGATGTGTTGTACAATATTTTATCAAGTAAATAATGGAGGTGTTGTACAATATTTTAAGATTTAAAAAAAAACACTATCAATTATACTTATTTAATATAAAATTTGAATAGATAATAATAAGGGCCCTAAATTCTAATTTTGTCAAAGTTTACTTTTTTCCTGAAATAAACCTTAAATAGATAGGAAAGCTCTAGTTGAACTAGAAGAACTCTAGTTGGGTTAACTAACCAAAAGAATTTGATTGTTTCTATTTATAAATCTGCCTCATCAGTACAAAGATGATGAAACATTGCAACTAAAAATGATTCTATTCAGACACAGACAGACAAATAGTGATTCTACTTACAGTGACAATAAACTGGTCATATGGGGAAAATCTAAATAACACAGCCACTTAGACATGAACTAGACAGCAATCTGAGAAAATATACCATATGATCCATATAAATGTTGCCCCATTCAAATGTTTTCTTGTTCTGGATGACCTGTGGCCGGCTCAGGACTGGAATATATTCCTTGAGGATCACAAGAACATTTCTGTCAGCAACTTTAAACAAGAACATTTCTTTCACCAACTTTAAACAAGAAAATTTTTTTCAGCAACTTTAAACAAGAACATTTCTTTCACCAACTTTAAACAAGAACATTTCTTTCAGCAACTTTAAACAAGAACATTTCTTTCAGCAACTTTAAACAAGAACATTTCTGTCAGCAACTTTAAACAAGAACATTTCTTTCAGCAACTTTAAACAAGAACATTTCTTTCAGCAACTTTAAACAAGAACATTTCTGTCAGCAACTTTAAACAAGAACATTTCTTTCAGCAACTTTAAACAAGAACATTTCTGTCAGCAACTTTAAACAAGAACATTTCTGTCAGCAACTTTAAACAAGAACATTTCTGTCAGCAACTTTAAACAAGAACATTTCTTTCAGCAACTTTAAACAAGAACATTTCTTTCAGCAACTTTAAACAAGAACATTTCTGTCAGCAACTTTAAACAAGAACATTTCTTTCAGCAACTTTAAACAAGAACATTTCTTTCAGCAACTTTAAACAAGAACATTTCTGTCAGCAACTTTAAACAAGAACATTTCTTTCAGCAACTTTAAACAAGAACATTTCTGTCAGCAACTTTAAACAAGAACATTTCTGTCAGCAACTTTAAACAAGAACATTTCTGTCAGCAACTTTAAACAAGAACATTTCTTTCAGCAACTTTAAACAAGAACATTTCTTTCAGCAACTTTAAACAAGAACATTTCTGTCAGCAACTTTAAACAAGAACATTTCTTTCAGCAACTTTAAACAAGAACATTTCTTTCAGCAACTTTAAACAAGAACATTTCTTTCAGCAACTTTAAACAAGAACATTTCTTTAAGCCATACTACCCCAATAGGGATGCAAAAATTATTTATAGATTTAAAATTTCTTCCTGTAAATAGTTTTCAAAAGAGGTTAGCATTTTCCAAAACCAAAAATCAATCTTAGAAATCATTAAATCACAATTCAGAGTGGAGGTGTAAGATAAACTAAGTGTTTTAATTGGTTGATTTATCATCAAAGTCATGTACTCATCTGTTTTTCTACTTGGGTAAGGTTTTAAATTAATTGTCCTTTTTTCTTCTAGTCTACTGCAAACGATGTCTATTTTAAAATACTTAATTCATCTTTCATGGGAAGCTAAAATAGTCTGATCAGTAGAGCCAGCAGTGGCTGCTAAAGATGGCACCAAATGTTTCCACAAGTATACACACTCACACAATCAAATGTGCACCCCCCCCCCCCCCCCCCGCACACACACACGTACATATGAGAAAATGGTTGTGTATTTGGAGACCTTTAGTACCCAGTGAGTGTTGGTTACTGGAAATCTGTAAATGTGTAGAGGACAATAATATGGGAAGTGTAGAGTGAATAGTGTAGCTAGCATGGGTAGTGTAGAGTGAATAGTGTAGCTAGCATGGTTAGTGTAGAGTGAATAGTGTGGCTATCATGGGTAGTGTAGAGTGAATAGTGTAGCTAGGATGTAGAGTGGATAGTGTAGCTAGGATGTAGAGTGAATAGTGTAGCTAGCATGGGTAGTGTAGAGTGAATAGTGTAGCTAGCATGGGAAGTGTAGAGTGAATAGTGTATCTAGCATGGGTAGTGTAGAGTGAATAGTGTAGCTAGCATGGGTAGTGTAGAGTGAATAGTGTAGCTAGCATGGGTAGTGTAGAGTGAATAGTGTAGCTAGCATGGGTAGTGTAGAGTGAATAGTGTAGCTAGCATGGGTAGTGTAGAGTGAATAGTGTAGCTAGCATGGGTAGTGTAGAGTGAATAGTGTAGCTACCATGGGAAGTGTAGAGTGAATAGTGTAGCTAGGATGTAGAGTGAATAGTGTAGCTAGCATGGGTAGTGTAGAGTGAATAGTGTAGCTAGCATGGGTAGTGTAGAGTGAATAGTGTAGCTAGCATGGGTAGTGTAGAGTGAATAGTGTAGCTACCATGGGAAGTGTAGAGTGAATAGTGTAGCTAGGATGTAGAGTGAATAGTGTAGCTAGCATGGGTAGTGTAGAGTGAATAGTGTAGCTAGCATGGGTAGTGTAGAGTAAATAGTGTAGCTAGGATGTAGAGTGAATAGTGTAGCTAGGATGTAGAGTGAATAGTGTAGCTAGCATGGGTAGTGTAGAGTAAATAGTGTAGCTAGCATGGGTAGTGTAGAGTGAATAGTGTAGCTAGCATGGGTAGTGTAGAGTGAATAGTGTAGCTAGGATGTAGAGTGAATAGTGTAGCTAGCATGGGTAGTGTAGAGTGAATAGTGTAGCTAGCATGGGTAGTGTAGAGTAAATAGTGTAGCTAGGATGTAGAGTGAATAGTGTAGCTAGGATGTAGAGTGAATAGTGTAGCTAGCATGGGTAGTGTAGAGTGAATAGTGTAGCTAGCATGGGAAGTGTAGAGTGAATAGTGTAGCTACCATGGGTAGTGAATAGTGTAGCTAGCATGGGTAGTGTAGAGTGAATAGTGTAGCTAGGATGTAGAGTGAATAGTGTAGCTAGCATGGGAAGTGTAGAGTGAATAGTGTAGCTAGGATGTAGAGTGAATAGTGTAGCTAGCATGGGTAGTGTAGAGTGAATAGTGTAGCTAGCATGGGAAGTGTAGAGTGAATAGTGTAGCTAGCATGGGAAGTGTAGAGTGAATAGTGTAGCTAGCATGGGTAGTGAATAGTGTAGCTAGCATGGGTAGTGTAGAGTGAATAGTGTAGCTAGGATGTAGAGTGAATAGTGTAGCTAGCATGGGAAGTGTAGAGTGAATAGTGTAGCTAGCATGGGTAGTGAATAGTGTAGCTAGCATGGGTAGTGTAGAGTGAATAGTGTAGCTAGGATGTAGAGTGAATAGTGTAGCTAGCATGGGAAGTGTAGAGTGAATAGTGTAGCTAGGATGTAGAGTGAATAGTGTAGCTAGCATGGGTAGTGTTGAGTGAATAGTGTAGCTAGGATGTAGAGTGAATAGTGTAGCTAGCATGGGTAGTGTAGAGTGAATAGTGTAGCTACCATGGGTAGTGTAGAGTGAATAGTGTAGCTAGCATGGGTAGTGTAGAGTGAATAGTGTAGCTAGCATGGGTAGTGTAGAGTGAATAGTGTAGCTAGCATGGGAAGTGTAGAGTGAATAGTGTAGCTAGGATGTAGAGTGAATAGTGTAGCTAGGATGTAGAGTGAATAGTGTAGCTAGCATGGGTAGTGTAGAGTGAATAGTGTAGCTAGCATGGGAAGTGTAGAGTGAATAGTGTAGCTAGGATGTAGAGTGAATAGTGTAGCTAGCATGGGTAGTGTAGAGTGAATAGTGTAGCTAGGATGTAGAGTGAATAGTGTAGCTAGCATGGGTAGTGTAGAGTGAATAGTGTAGCTAGCATGGGAAGTGTAGAGTGAATAGTGTAGCTAGGATGTAGAGTGAATAGTGTAGCTAGCATGGGTAGTGTAGAGTGAATAGTGTAGCTAGGATGTAGAGTGAATAGTGTAGCTAGCATGGGAAGTGTAGAGTGAATAGTGTAGCTAGGATGTAGAGTGAATAGTGTAGCTAGCATGGGTAGTGTAGAGTGAATAGTGTAGCTAGCATGGGAAGTGTAGAGTGAATAGTGTAGCTAGGATGTAGAGTGAATAGTGTAGCTAGCATGGGTAGTGTAGAGTGAATAGTGTAGCTAGGATGTAGAGTGAATAGTGTAGCTAGCATGGGAAGTGTAGAGTGAATAGTGTAGCTAGCATGGGTAGTGTAGAGTGAATAGTGTAGCTAGCATGGGAAGTGTAGAGTAAATAGTGTAGCTAGCATGGGTAGTGTAGAGTGAATAGTGTAGCTAGCATGGGAAGTGTAGAGTGAATAGTGTAGCTAGGATGTAGAGTGAATAGTGTAGCTAGCATGGGTAGTGTAGAGTGAATAGTGTAGCTAGCATGGGTAGTGTAGAGTAAATAGTGTAGCTAGGATGTAGAGTGAATAGTGTAGCTAGGATGTAGAGTGAATAGTGTAGCTAGCATGGGTAGTGTAGAGTGAATAGTGTAGCTAGCATGGGTAGTGTAGAGTAAATAGTGTAGCTACCATGGGTAGTGAATAGTGTAGCTAGCATGGGTAGTGTAGAGTGAATAGTGTAGCTAGCATGGGTAGTGTAGAGTAAATAGTGTAGCTAGCATGGGTAGTGTAGAGTGAATAGTGTAGCTACCATGGGTAGTGTAGAGTGAATAGTGTAGCTAGCATGGGTAGTGTAGAGTAAATAGTGTAGCTAGCATGGGTAGTGTAGAGTAAATAGTGTAGCTAGCATGGGAAGTGTAGAGTGAATAGTGTAGCTAGGATGTAGAGTGAATAGTGTAGCTAGCATGGGTAGTGTAGAGTGAATAGTGTAGCTAGGATGTAGAGTGAATAGTGTAGCTAGCATGGGAAGTGTAGAGTGAATAGTGTAGCTAGGATGTAGAGTGAATAGTGTAGCTAGCATGGGAAGTGTAGAGTGAATAGTGTAGCTAGCATGGGAAGTGTAGAGTGAATAGTGTAGCTAGGATGTAGAGTGAATAGTGTAGCTAGCATGGGTAGTGTAGAGTGAATAGTGTAGCTAGCATGGGTAGTGTAGAGTAAATAGTGTAGCTAGGATGTAGAGTGAATAGTGTAGCTAGGATGTAGAGTGAATAGTGTAGCTAGCATGGGTAGTGTAGAGTGAATAGTGTAGCTAGCATGGGTAGTGTAGAGTAAATAGTGTAGCTACCATGGGTAGTGAATAGTGTAGCTAGCATGGGTAGTGTAGAGTGAATAGTGTAGCTAGCATGGGTAGTGTAGAGTGAATAGTGTAGCTAGCATGGGTAGTGTAGAGTAAATAGTGTAGCTAGGATGTAAAGTGAAAAGTGTAGCTAGCATGGGTAGTGTTGAGTGAATAGTGTAGCTAGGATGTAGAGTGAATAGTGTAGCTAGCATGGGTAGTGTAGAGTGAATAGTGTAGCTAGCATGGGTAGTGTAGAGTGAATAGTGTAGCTAGCATGGGTAGTGTAGAGTGAATAGTGTAGCTACCATGGGTAGTAAATAGTGTAGCTAGCATGGGTAGTGTAGAGTGAATAGTGTAGCTAGCATGGGAAGTGTAGAGTGGATAGTGTAGCTAGGATGTAGAGTGAATAGTGTAGCTACCATGGGAAGTGTAGAGTGAATAGTGTAGCTAGCATGGGTAGTGTAGAGTGAATAGTGTAGCTAGCATGGGAAGTGTAGAGTGAATAGTGTAGCTAGCATGGGTAGTGTAGAGTGAATAGTGTAGCTAGCATGGGTAGTGTAGAGTGAATAGTGTAGCTAGCATGGGTAGTGTAGAGTGAATAGTGTAGCTAGCATGGGTAGTGTAGAGTAAATAGTGTAGCTAGCATGGGTAGTGTAGAGTGAATAGTGTAGCTAGCATGGGTAGTGTAGAGTAAATAGTGTAGCTAGGATGTAAAGTGAAAAGTGTAGCTAGCATGGGTAGTGTTGAGTGAATAGTGTAGCTAGGATGTAGAGTGAATAGTGTAGCTAGCATGGGTAGTGTAGAGTGAATAGTGTAGCTAGCATGGGTAGTGTAGAGTGAATAGTGTAGCTAGCATGGGTAGTGTAGAGTGAATAGTGTAGCTACCATGGGTAGTGAATAGTGTAGCTAGCATGGGTAGTGTAGAGTGAATAGTGTAGCTAGCATGGGTAGTGTAGAGTGAATAGTGTAGCTAGCATGGGTAGTGTAGAGTGAATAGTGTAGCTAGCATGGGAAGTGTAGAGTGAATAGTGTAGCTAGCATGGGTAGTGTAGAGTGAATAGTGTAGCTAGCATGGGTAGTGTAGAGTGAATAGTGTAGCTAGCATGGGAAGTGTAGAGTGGATAGTGTAGCTAGGATGTAGAGTGAATAGTGTAGCTACCATGGGAAGTGTAGAGTGAATAGTGTAGCTAGCATGGGAAGTGTAGAGTGAATAGTGTAGCTAGCATGGGTAGTGTAGAGTGAATAGTGTAGCTAGCATGGGTAGTGTAGAGTGAATAGTGTAGCTAGCATGGGTAGTGTAGAGTGAATAGTGTAGCTACCATGGGAAGTGTAGAGTGAATAGTGTAGCTAGCATGGGAAGTGTAGAGTGAATAGTGTAGCTAGCATGGGTAGTGTAGAGTGAATAGTGTAGCTAGCATGGGTAGTGTAGAGTGAATAGTGTAGCTAGCATGGGTAGTGTAGAGTGAATAGTGTAGCTAGCATGGGTAGTGTAGAGTGAATAGTGTAGCTAGCATGGGTAGTGTAGAGTAAATAGTGTAGCTAGCATGGGTAGTGTAGAGTGAATAGTGTAGCTAGCATGGGTAGTGTAGAGTAAATAGTGTAGCTAGCATGGGTAGTGTAGAGTAAATAGTGTAGCTAGCATGGGTAGTGTAGAGTGAATAGTGTAGCTAGCATGGGTAGTGTAGAGTGAATAGTGTAGCTAGGATGTAGAGTGAATAGTGTAGCTAGGATGTAGAGTGAATAGTGTAGCTAGCATGGGTAGTGTAGAGTGAATAGTGTAGCTAGCATGGGTAGTGTAGAGTAAATAGTGTAGCTAGCATGGGTAGTGTAGAGTAAATAGTGTAGCTAGGATGTAGAGTAAATAGTGTAGCTAGGATGTAGAGTGAATAGTGTAGCTACCATGGGTAGTGAATAGTGTAGCTAGCATGGGTAGTGTAGAGTGAATAGTGTAGCTAGCATGGGTAGTGTAGAGTAAATAGTGTAGCTAGGATGTAAAGTGAAAAGTGTAGCTAGCATGGGTAGTGTAGAGTGAATAGTGTAGCTACCATGGGTAGTGAATAGTGTAGCTAGCATGGGTAGTGTAGAGTGAATAGTGTAGCTAGCATGGGTAGTGTAGAGTGAATAGTGTAGCTACCATGGGAAGTGTAGAGTGAATAGTGTAGCTAGCATGGGTAGTGTAGAGTGAATAGTGTAGCTAGCATGGGTAGTGTAGAGTGAATAGTGTAGCTAGCATGGGAAGTGTAGAGTGAATAGTGTAGCTAGGATGTAGAGTGAATAGTGTAGCTAGCATGGGTAGTGTAGAGTGAATAGTGTAGCTAGCATGGGTAGTGTAGAGTAAATAGTGTAGCTAGGATGTAGAGTGAATAGTGTAGCTAGGATGTAGAGTGAATAGTGTAGCTAGCATGGGTAGTGTAGAGTGAATAGTGTAGCTAGCATGGGTAGTGTAGAGTAAATAGTGTAGCTACCATGGGTAGTGAATAGTGTAGCTAGCATGGGTAGTGTAGAGTGAATAGTGTAGCTAGCATGGGTAGTGTAGAGTAAATAGTGTAGCTAGCATGGGTAGTGTAGAGTGAATAGTGTAGCTAGCATGGGTAGTGTAGAGTGAATAGTGTAGCTAGCATGGGTAGTGTAGAGTGAATAGTGTAGCTACCATGGGTAGTGTAGAGTAAATAGTGTAGCTAGGATGTAGAGTGAATAGTGTAGCTAGCATGGGTAGTGTAGAGTGAATAGTGTAGCTAGCATGGGTAGTGTAGAGTGAATAGTGTAGCTAGCATGGGTAGTGTAGAGTGAATAGTGTAGCTACCATGGGTAGTGTAGAGTGAATAGTGTAGCTAGCATGGGTAGTGTAGAGTGAATAGTGTAGCTTCCATGGGTAGTGTAGAGTGAATAGTGTAGCTACCATGGGTAGTGTAGAGTGAATAGTGTAGCTAGCATGGGTAGTGTAGAGTGAATAGTGTAGCTACCATGGGTAGTATAGGGTGAATAGTGTAGCTACCATGGGTAGTGTAGAGTGAATAGTGTAGCTAGCATGGGTAGTGTAGAGTGAATAGTGTAGCTAGCATGGGTAGTGTACAGTGAATAGTGTAGCTACCATGGGTAGTGTAGAGTGAATAGTGTAGCTAGCATGGGTAGTGTAGAGTGAATAGTGTAGCTAGCATGGGTAGTGTAGAGTGAATAGTGTAGCTACCATGGGTAGTGTAGAGTAAATAGTGTAGCTAGGATGTAGAGTGAATAGTGTAGCTAGCATGGGTAGTGTAGAGTGAATAGTGTAGCTAGCAAGGGAAGTGTAGAGTGAATAGTGTAGCTACCATGGGAAGTGTAGAGTGAATAGTGTAGCTGGCATGGGTAGTGTAGAGTGAATAGTGTAGCTAGCATGGGTAGTGTAGAGTGAATAGTGTAGCTACCATGGGAAGTGTAGAGTGAATAGTGTAGCTAGCATGGGTAGTGTAGAGTGAATAGTGTAGCTAGCATGGGTAGTGTAGAGTGAATAGTGTAGCTAGCATGGGAAGTGTAGAGTGAATAGTGTAGCTAGGATGTAGAGTGAATAGTGTAGCTAGCATGGGTAGTGTAGAGTGAATAGTGTAGCTAGCATGGGTAGTGTAGAGTAAATAGTGTAGCTAGGATGTAGAGTGAATAGTGTAGCTAGGATGTAGAGTGAATAGTGTAGCTAGCATGGGTAGTGTAGAGTGAATAGTGTAGCTAGCATGGGTAGTGTAGAGTAAATAGTGTAGCTACCATGGGTAGTGAATAGTGTAGCTAGCATGGGTAGTGTAGAGTGAATAGTGTAGCTAGCATGGGTAGTGTAGAGTAAATAGTGTAGCTAGCATGGGTAGTGTAGAGTGAATAGTGTAGCTAGCATGGGTAGTGTAGAGTGAATAGTGTAGCTAGCATGGGTAGTGTAGAGTGAATAGTGTAGCTACCATGGGTAGTGTAGAGTAAATAGTGTAGCTAGGATGTAGAGTGAATAGTGTAGCTAGCATGGGTAGTGTAGAGTGAATAGTGTAGCTAGCATGGGTAGTGTAGAGTGAATAGTGTAGCTAGCATGGGTAGTGTAGAGTGAATAGTGTAGCTACCATGGGTAGTGTAGAGTGAATAGTGTAGCTAGCATGGGTAGTGTAGAGTGAATAGTGTAGCTTCCATGGGTAGTGTAGAGTGAATAGTGTAGCTACCATGGGTAGTGTAGAGTGAATAGTGTAGCTAGCATGGGTAGTGTAGAGTGAATAGTGTAGCTACCATGGGTAGTATAGGGTGAATAGTGTAGCTACCATGGGTAGTGTAGAGTGAATAGTGTAGCTAGCATGGGTAGTGTAGAGTGAATAGTGTAGCTAGCATGGGTAGTGTACAGTGAATAGTGTAGCTACCATGGGTAGTGTAGAGTGAATAGTGTAGCTAGCATGGGTAGTGTAGAGTGAATAGTGTAGCTAGCATGGGTAGTGTAGAGTGAATAGTGTAGCTACCATGGGTAGTGTAGAGTAAATAGTGTAGCTAGGATGTAGAGTGAATAGTGTAGCTAGCATGGGTAGTGTAGAGTGAATAGTGTAGCTAGCAAGGGAAGTGTAGAGTGAATAGTGTAGCTACCATGGGAAGTGTAGAGTGAATAGTGTAGCTGGCATGGGTAGTGTAGAGTGAATAGTGTAGCTAGCATGGGTAGTGTAGAGTGAATAGTGTAGCTACCATGGGAAGTGTAGAGTGAATAGTGTAGCTGGCATGGGTAGTGTAGAGTGAATAGTGTAGCTAGCATGGGAAGTGTAGAGTGAATAGTGTAGCTAGCATGGGTAGTGTAGAGTGAATAGTGTAGCTAGCATGGGTAGTGTAGAGTAAATAGTGTAGCTAGGATGTAGAGTGAATAGTGTAGCTAGGATGTAGAGTGAATAGTGTAGCTAGCATGGGTAGTGTAGAGTGAATAGTGTAGCTAGCATGGGTAGTGTAGAGTGAATAGTGTAGCTAGCATGGGTAGTGTAGAGTGAATAGTGTAGCTAGCATGGGTAGTGTAGAGTGAATAGTGTAGCTACCATGGGTAGTGTAGAGTGAATAGTGTAGCTACCATGGGTAGTGAATAGTGTAGCTAGCATGGGTAGTGTAGAGTGAATAGTGTAGCTAGCATGGGTAGTGTAGAGTGAATAGTGTAGCTAGCATGGGAAGTGTAGAGTGAATAGTGTAGCTTCCATGGGTAGTGTAGAGTGAATAGTGTAGCTACCATGGGTAGTGTAGAGTGAATAGTGTAGCTAGCATGGGTAGTGTAGAGTGAATAGTGTAGCTAGCATGGGTAGTGTAGAGTGAATAGTGTAGCTACCATGGGTAGTGTAGAGTGAATAGTGTAGCTAGCATGGGTAGTGTAGAGTGAATAGTGTAGCTACCATGGGTAGTGTAGAGTAAATAGTGTAGCTAGGATGTAGAGTGAATAGTGTAGCTAGCATGGGTAGTGTAGAGTGAATAGTGTAGCTAGCATGGGTAGTGTAGAGTGAATAGTGTAGCTAGCATGGGTAGTGTAGAGTGAATAGTGTAGCTAGCATGGGTAGTGTAGAGTGAATAGTGTAGCTACCATGGGAAGTGTAGAGTGAATAGTGTAGCTAGCATGGGTAGTGTATAGTGAATAGTGTAGCTAGCTTGGGTAGTGTAGAGTGAATAGTGTAGCTAAAGGTGCTAGCATGGTTTCATGTCATGAATTCTTTACAATACAGCATACAAGGTTATTAATTGACAAAACATTTCATAGTAAAATACTTGATAACAGTTTTAAAGTTGTAAATTCTGAAAGGTGAGATTTTTTTTCTTTTATTTCCTGTTAATTGTATCACAGTATAATTTTTTAGTTGAATTCATCTGAAAAAATGATGAAAAGGCTGGGCCAGTGGGGTACAAGCTTAGATGGAATCAAATATCTAAAAAAAGGTAGCTGTTGCATTCATAGCACACCAAGCAAGACTTAGTGGAGGTCAAAAGTGGGTCAAGGGTTGACCCATTAGACTCAAGCTTCAATGTTATTTCATTTTATACTTTCCAAAAGTGTTAGCTATGCATTCATAGATTTACTGTCAAAAGGTGGTTGAGACTTGAGTTATAATTATTAGTGGACTCTGTTATAATGGAATGCAAACAAGTTCAGAAGGACAACAGAAAAATGGTTGATCTTATCAATAAAAGTTAGTAAAGATGCATCAAATGCAATGGCCTAATAGATTTGGAAACCATTTACTTTTTAAAAACTACAGTTTTGACTGAGTTGAAATATAAATGTTACTTTAGGTGGGTTGCTATATGTCAAATGCATGGATTCAAATATTTAGAGTTTCTTTCATTGTTTTAGATCTGTAATATTTCAAGTTAAAACCCTCTATATTTACAAATAAGGTCCAGACAAGTGGCAGAAATCTGTACATTAAAAAAAGTATATTTAAGAAATGGAAATGCAAATAAAATAAACATCTTCTACCAAACAGCAACTTCTGGTTGTTTAACTTGTATAACTTTATAGCACAGGTCTAATTTTATGTACTTTCATTTTTTTTTCAACTTTGCTTGAAAATGATGTTCCAAATCTGCTTAGTTTTTAAGATGCATTCTCAGAAGTGCTCTAGTGCTAGCAGACATCATACCCGGGGATCTCTGGTCCCTTCCCATAAAATATCTTTAGTTTCATTTTCAGCCATGCTTTTGGAGAAGTATTCTGAATAGCCCTGTTAAATAATAATATCCATTGCGAAGTTAAATCAAAGGTCAACATTTATTTTTTTATGGGCGGAAAAAATGTTAAATCTATGCAAAGTACTTCATCCCACCATCTTTTAGAGATGAAGAGGCAACAATTTTATGAGTCAGTGTTGTAATATTTTCCCTACCAATATTTAACACAAGTTGGCCCCTCTATATTTAACACAAGTTGGCCCCTCTATATTTAACACAAGTTGGCCCCTCTATATTTAACACAAGCTGGCCTCTCTATATTTAACACAAGCTGGCCTCTCTATATTTAACACAAGTTGGCCTCTCTATATTTAACACAAGCTGGCCTCTCTATATTTAACACAAGTTGGCCTCTCTATATTTTAACAAATGTTGGTCTTTCAAAATTGAACAGTACATTCATGTTTTCTCCTGTATACAACTAGAATCTAAGACCCAAATTATTCTAAATTTGACAACAATCCAATTGACGCCAGCAAGAAAAGTCTTAAAGGTATTCGAGAGGTCCATAAATGTATTTAAAAATCATGCACAGCGTAGTTACAATTAATATGGTTATAAAATCCTGTCCGTCTGATTTTTTTCGGACTTTACTAAAAATTGGATGTATTTGATGTTTTTAATATTTTCGGTAACTAAATAAAAACTTTTAAAAATAAACCGGTAGTGATCTCCCCTAAACTTTCTCGAATATTCTTATATAAAACAACAGGGGATGGTAACTGGGGATATAGTTATGATTTTTAATCCATTTTAAATACTTAAACTTTTAAAAATAGAATAGAATCTCATAAAAAAAACATTGCGCACCAAGCAAACGCCGAATAAAAACGCGTATAATAGTGCGCAATATTATTAGTACTTTAAAAATTTACATTAGTTTTTTGAGAAATCGGAAGTAGCGTAAATTACTACTTCCAGTCAACGGAAATTACTCAAAATTTAACAGAAGGTAGAGAATTAGATCTTTTACTTACATGTGAAATTTCATTTATCTATCTGAAATAGTACTCAAGTTATAGGCTTTTGAAAAATTCAAAGTAGGAAAAGTACCACTTCCGGTTATCGGAAATCGCTCAAAAGTTGATACGGATCTACGATTTTGATAAAATACTTATATATGAAATTTCATCCACCTAGCTGTAACGGTACTCAAGTTATCGTGTTTACACACGGACAGACAGACAGACAGACAGACACACACACACACAGACATACGGACAAGATTGCAAAATTATGTTTTTCCGTATCAGTGAGGTGTGAAACGTCGAGATTTGTAAAAATCTCGATTTTTTTTTTTTGCACGATTACAATACTTTCTCTATACTACGTATATACGAGAAAGTAAAAAGCAGAAACAATTTGGTTTTCACATGTAATGGCAACATAAGCAATGGCATCCTGCTATTCGATAGGCCGCCATAAATTTTATTGTACACATTGTAAGCTAAAAAAAGAAAAACTAGGTCATGGGGCTTAAATTTGCATTGTTATTTAAAAACTTGATCTGCAAAGTTTTGTAAACAAAAAAACTATTAAGTGGGGCTGTCAGAAATCGATCACGGAGTTCCTGTACAGCCAATTAATGTCTCTCTTACGAAAGTGAAACATCGGGTTATAACTTAGGCTTGATGAAAATAAATAGAAATGTAGCCTTAAACTCAACAAATTATTTTCAAATTCTCTGGATCTGCAACTTGATTCTAAAAATATTAAATTTCTGAATTAATTTTAGGCTTAAGTTTTTAATAAAATTTTATCTTTTATTATTTTTACAGTCCTAAATCTAAAAAAGCACATTTTTTATTCGATGTCAACAACATTACCGAAGGATTTTCGTCAACTCACTGGTGTCCATTGCCAAAAACTAATTGCTCAGACCTGGTCTACTGATGGAATTTTACAGTATACATGTTAAAATATTACATTTCAAAATTGTTTTTACATTAAAATTAGTATTTCTAGACTTAGAAAACTGAAACTAAAAACTGACTTAGAATCTGTGATCATTAAGCCATATAGTGCACACATGAACAAACTCCATGTCAACTTCTTAAGATAAGATTAAGTTACCTAAACATCTTGCACCAACAATTGCAGCTCTACAGATTTTTCAAATTATTTTTAGATCAATTTTTTTATTGTTGATAATTTTTTAAACAATTTATGTTATTAAATTATTCTGAGAGATTCTGTATTTTATTTTAAAATGATTTAATGTTAATTGATTTTGCAATAAGCTATTGCCATGGCTAATGCTTTGAGCCTGAAATTACAGGGAAGAAAAACCCATACCAGAATGATGAGATAAAATAGCCCACACCAGAATGATGAGATAAAATAGCCCACACCAGAATGATGAGATAAAATAGCCCACACCAGAATGATGAGATGAAATAGCCCACACCAGAATGATGAGATAAAATAGCCCACACCAGAATGATGAGATGAAATAGCCCACACCAGAATGATGAGCTAAAATAGCCCACACCAGAATGATGAGATAAAATAGCCCACACCAGAATGATGAGATAAAATAGCCCACACTAGAATGATGAGATAAAATAGCCCACACCAGAATGATGAGATAAAATAGCCCACACCAGAATAATGAAATGAAATACCCCAGAGAGATTTTCAGGGTCAAAAAAGGTGTCCTCATGACTACTTGTCCATTGGATATGCTCAGCTTGGCCTAGTGCTAAGGGCCGGGAAAGAACTTCTTCATAGTCCTAGTGTAGATAAGGAAGCAAACTGCAGGCTTACAACCTATGCAAAGAACTTCTTCATAGTCCTAGTGTAGATAAGGAAGCAAACTGCAGGCTTACAACCTATGCCTTCCATTTTCATGCTTTAAAAGCAACTCATTTTTTTAACATTCAAGAATTGAAGTCTTTCAAATCTTAAGGGATCTCTCTATATCCTGTCTCATTAAAAATTGAAAACCAAGTTCTGATTTGATCTATCCAGTCCATTTTAAACAGCCAACTATCCAACAACTGAAAACATTTCTAAATAATTATATAATACTGGAAATTTTGTTTTTAAATGTAAGCTAAAAGAAAAATATATTATAATAAATGCTAGAATTTCTACCCTGGGATTTTATTTCATAAAAAAATAAACAAATATCAACAAGTAGTAATAATCTATGAGAAATATTTTACTGTAATGTAATATTGAAACCTTAAAAGACATGAGCCCACCCTAATTGATATGAAATAAAGATCAATTTTCACCCTAATTGATATGAAATAAAGATCAATTTTCACCTGTACTCTTGATCGTATGGCTCCCATGGCTGGAATCTGGGAAAAGTAACCTGAAAATGACAGAAGAGGGTTTCACCTCAGATCAGGGGTTCTAAACCCTGTGATGATGCAATAAATTGCAGCAATTTTTGAGAAACCATATGGAAGGGAGTGGATGTGTATTGGGCCTAAGAGTTTACCTTAACCCTTTTCTTCTTCTGTGTTCTTAATTCTTGTGGTGGAGGGATCCCCTCCAACAAAATTAAGTATTATGTGTCAACTTGTTATGTGCCATATAGGTCATTGACTCCGCTTTCAGCCTGCTATTCATTTTGGATTTGCTTCCATAGCCTTTGTCCAACCAAGAACAAACTACAAGGCAGCAGTTGTTTGATTTGCTTCCATAGCCTTTGTCCAACCAAAAACAAACTACAAGGCAGCAGTTGTTTGATTTGCTTCCATAGCCTTTGTCCAACCAAAAACAAACTACAAGGCAGCAGTTGTTTGATTTGCTTCCATAGCCTTTGTCCAACCAAAAACAAACTACAAGGCAGCAGTTGTTTGATTTGCTTCCATAGCCTTTGTCCAACCAAAAACAAACTACAAGGCAGCAGTTGTTTGATTTGCTTCCATAGCCTTTGTCCAACCAAAAACAAACTACAAGGCAGCAGTTGTTTGATTTGCTTCCATAGCCTTTGTCCAACCAAAAACAAACTACAAGGCAGCAGTTGTTTGATTTGCTTCCATAGCCTTTGTCCAACCAAAAACAAACTACAAGGCAGCAGTTGTTTGATTTGCTTCCATAGCCTTTGTCCAACCAAGAACAAACTACAAGGCAGCAGTTGTTTGATTTGCTTCCATAGCCTTTGTCCAACCAAGAACAAACTACAAGGCAGCAGTTGTTTGATTTGCTTCCATAGCCTTTGTCCAACCAAAAACAAACTACAAGGCAGCAGTTGTTTGATTTGCTTCCATAGCCTTTGTCCAACCAAGAACAAACTACAAGGCAGCAGTTGTTTGATTTGCTTCCATAGCCTTTGTCCAACCAAAAACAAACTACAAGGCAGCAGTTGTTTGATTGCTTCCATAGCCTTTGTCCAACCAAAAACAAACTACAAGGCAGCAGTTGTTTGATTTGCTTCAATAGCCTTTGTCCAACCAAAAACAAACTACAAGGCAGCAGTTGTTGGATTTTGGTTGTCCCTAGTTGTTGAGCCCAAGGTAGACCCTATATTATTAGAGAGAACCCCCGCCCTGACCCTGCCAGCACCCACTCACCTCTGTTAGCGCAGGCCATCCATCTGATTGCATGAATAGGGTTTGGGGTAGGTCCTACAGCGTAGGTGAAGACACGGATCTGAAAAATAAAGTCAATCAGTGGGGAGAAAAAATACTAGCAAGGAAGTTGGTCAGTGGTCACTCCATTGATTGTCAGACTTACTTTTGTCAGTGGTCACTCCATTGATTGTCAGATTTACTTTTGTCAGTGGTCACTCCATTGATTGTCAGACTTACTTTTGTCAGTGGTCACTCCATTGATTGTCAGACTTACTTTTGTCAGTGGTCACTCCATTGATTGTCAGATTTACTTTTGTCAGTGGTCACTCCATTGATTGTCAGACTTACTTTTGTCAGTGGTCACTCCATTGATTGTCACACTTACTTTTGTCAGTGGTCACTCCATTGATTGTCAGACTTACTTTTGTCAGTGGTCACTCCATTGATTGTCACACTTACTTTTGTCAGTGGTCACTCCATTGATTGTCAGACTTACTTTTGTCAGTGGTCACTCCATTGATTGTCAGATTTACTTTTGTCAGTGGTCACTCCATTGATTGTCAGACTTACTTTTGTCAGTGGTCACTCCATTGATTGTCACTTAATTTATATAATGTGACGATTTCTAGTGGAGCACTCTCACTAAAAACTGAACCGCCGCCAAAAACGACAGTATATCGGGGAAAAGGGCCCGGATAACACTAGATTAATATATAATTGATAGATTTTCAAAAAAATTTTTTTAATTAAAATTTTCTGTCACTTATCATATATCATTACAAACCATATCACTTAGATCTACTGGTTAATTTGAGACCAAATTTAATGGTCTAGCTTAATTAGGGGCCGAGAAAACAAACAAAAACAAAATGACCTATTAACTTCTTAAAATGCGAAACTTTTTTCACCAAAAAAGGTAAAAAGTTACGTTGGGTTGTGTTCTCTATTCTTAGCATGATGTCATGGCAATTACGACAACATTGGTTGTATTACTTCCCAAAAACACCAAAACATCTTGTTAGAAATAAACTTTATATTCATGATGTTTATTAAGGAAATATCAGAAATATTTATTATAAATTCTACGTACAATTTACTTACCTCCTTTTCCGGCCAGTTTAAAGCTTTGAAAACAGCCTCAGCTGTATCTGTGCCACCATCAGTCAACAACATGATCACTTTATTACACTTGGCTCCGGTATTTAAATCATCAGAGTAGCTGGAGTTGGCAAACTGGAATCCATGGATACATGCTCACAAATTTTGCTCCATTTTTTTTCTAAGATTTTCAAGTGAGTAAAACATTCAACCTTCCTAATAAAAAAAACATTTACCTCCTTGAGAGTTGTAAGTGCAAACTTCATGGCCTCACTAAAATCTGCTTGACCAGAAGCATCAATAACAGAGACACCTTTGGCTAGTAGCTGGGAAGAAGAAAACCCTAAACTTGTACCCAACTAACATCTCTTATACATCTACACTTGTACCCCACTAACATCTCCCACACATCTACACTTGTACCCCACTAACATCTCCAACACACCTACACTTGTACCCCACTAACATCTCCCACACACCTACACTTGTACCCCACTAACATCTTCCACACATCTACACTTGTACCCCACTAACATCTTCCACACATCTACACTTGTACCCCACTAACATCTTCCACACACCTACACTTGTACCCCACTAACATCTTCCACACATCTACACTTGTACCCCACTAACATCTCCCACACATCTACACTTGTACCCCACTAACATCTTCCACACATCTACACTTGTACCCCACTAACATCTTCCACACATCTACACTTGTACCCCACTAACATCTTCCACACACCTACACTTGTACCCCACTAACATCTTCCACACATCTACACTTGTACCCCACTAACATCTCCCACACATCTACACTTGTACCCCACTAACATCTTCCACACACCTACACTTGTACCCCACTAACATCTCCCACACATCTACACTTGTACCCCACTAACATCTCCCACACATCTACACTTGTACCCCACTAACATCTCCCACACATCTACACTTGTACCCCACTAACATCTCCCACACACCTACACTTGTACCCCACTAACATCTCCCACACATCTACACTTGTACCCCACTAACATCTTCCACACATCTACACTTGTACCCCACTAACATCTTCCACACACCTACACTTGTACCCCACTAACATCTCCCACACATCTACACTTGTACCCCACTAACATCTTCCACACATCTACACTTGTACCCCACTAACATCTCTTATACATCTACACTTGTACCCCACTAACATCTCCCACACATCTACACTTGTACCCCACTAACATCTTCCACACACCTACACTTGTACCCCACTAACATCTTCCACACATCTACACTTATACCCCACTAACATCTCTTATACATCTACACTTGTACCCCACTAACATCTTCCACACATCTACACTTGTACCCCACTAACATCTTCCACACACCTACACTTGTACCCCACTAACATCTCCCACACATCTACACTTGTACCCCACTAACATCTTCCACACATCTACACTTGTACCCCACTAACATCTCTTATACATCTACACTTGTACCCCACTAACATCTCCCACACATCTACACTTGTACCCCACTAACATTTTCCACACACCTACACTTGTACCCCACTAACATCTCTTATACATCTACACTTATACCCCACTAACATCTCTTATACATCTACACTTGTACCCCACTAACATCTTCCACACACCTACACTTGTACCCCACTAACATCTTCCACACATCTACACTTGTACCCCACTAACATCTCCCACACACCTACACTTGTACCCCACTAACATCTTCCACACATCTACACTTGTACCCCACTAACATCTCCCACACACCTACACTTGTACCCCACTAACATCTCCCACACATCTACACTTGTACCCCACTAACATCTCCCACACATCTACACTTGTACCCCACTAACATCTTCCACACACCTACACTTGTACCCCACTAACATCTCCCACACATCTACACTTGTACCCCACTAACATCTTCCACACATCTACACTTGTACCCCACTAACATCTCTTATACATCTACACTTGTACCCCACTAACATCTCCCACACATCTACACTTGTACCCCACTAACATCTCCCACACACCTACACTTGTACCCCACTAACATCTCCCACACATCTACACTTGTACCCCACTAACATCTCTTATACATCTACACTTGTACCCCACTAACATCTTCCACACACCTACACTTGTACCCCACTAACATCTCTTATACATCTACACTTGTACCCCACTAACATCTTCCACACACCTACACTTGTACCCCACTAACATCTTCCACACATCTACACTTGTACCCCACTAACATCTCTTATACATCTACACTTGTACCCCACTAACATCTTCCACACATCTACACTTGTACCCCACTAACATTTTCCACACATCTACACTTGTACCCCACTAACATCTCCCACACACCTACACTTGTACCCCACTAACATCTCCCACACATCTACACTTGTACCCCACTAACATCTCCCACACATCTACACTTGTACCCCACTAACATCTTCCACACACCTACACTTGTACCCCACTAACATCTCCCACACATCTACACTTGTACCCCACTAACATCTTCCACACATCTACACTTGTACCCCACTAACATCTCTTATACATCTACACTTGTACCCCACTAACATCTCCCACACATCTACACTTGTACCCCACTAACATCTCCCACACATCTACACTTGTACCCCACTAACATCTCTTATACATCTACACGTGTACCCCACTAACATCTCCCACACACCTACACTTGTACCCCACTAACATCTCCCACACATCTACACTTGTACCCCACTAACATCTTCCACACATCTACACTTGTACCCCACTAACATCTCTTATACATCTACACTTGTACCCCACTAACATCTCCCACACACCTACACTTGTACCCCACTAACATCTCCAACACACCTACACTTGTACCCCACTAACATCTCCCACAAACCTACACTTGTACCCCACTAACATCTTCCACAAACCTACACTTGTACCCCACTAACATCTTCCACACATCTACACTTGTACCCCACTAACATCTCCCACACATCTACACTTGTACCCCACTAACATCTCTTATACACCTACACTTGTACCCCACTAACATCTCCCACAAACCTACACTTGTACCCCACTAACATCTTCCACACATCTACACTTGTACCCCACTAACATCTTCCACACATCTACACTTGTACCCCACTAACATCTTCCACACATCTACACTTGTACCCCACTAACATCTTCCACACACCTACACTTGTACCCCACTAACATCTCCCACACATCTACACTTGTACCCCACTAACATCTTCCACACACCTACACTTGTACCCCACTAACATCTCCCACACATCTACACTTGTACCCCACTAACATCTTCCACACACCTACACTTGTACCCCACTAACATCTCCCACACATCTACACTTGTACCCCACTAACATCTTCCACACATCTACACTTGTACCCCACTAACATCTCTTATACATCTACACTTGTACCCCACTAACATCTTCCACACATCTACACTTGTACCCCACTAACATCTCCCACACATCTACACTTGTACCCCACTAACATCTCTTATACATCTAAACTTGTACCCCACTAACATCTCTTATACATCTACACTTGTACCCCACTAACATCTCCCACAAACCTACACTTGTACCCCACTAACATCTTCCACACATCTACACTTGTACCCCACTAACATCTCCCACAAACCTACACTTGTACCCCACTAACATCTTCCACACATCTACACTTGTACCCCACTAACATCTTCCACACATCTACACTTGTACCCCACTAACATCTCCAACACACCTAAACTTGTACCCCACTAACATCTCTTATACATCTACACTTGTACCCCACTAACATCTCCCACACACCTACACTTGTACCCCACTAACATCTTCCACACATCTACACTTGTACCCCACTAACATCTTCCACACATCTACACTTGTACCCCACTAACATCTTCCACACATCTACACTTGTACCCCACTAACATCTTCCACACATCTACACTTGTACCCCACTAACATCTCCCACACACCTACACTTGTACCCCACTAACATCTCCCACACATCTACACTTGTACCCCACTAACATCTCCCACACATCTACACTTGTACCCCACTAACATCTCCCACACACCTACACTTGTACCCCACTAACATCTCTTATACATCTACACTTGTACCCCACTAACATCTCCCACACACCTACACTTGTACCCCACTAACATCTTCCACACATCTACACTTGTACCCCACTAACATCTTCCACACATCTACACTTGTACCCCACTAACATCTCCCACACATCTACACTTGTACCCCACTAACATCTCCCACACATCTACACTTGTACCCCACTAACATCTCTTATACATCTACACTTGTACCCCACTAACATCTCCAACACACCTACACTTGTACCCCACTAACATCTCCCACACACCTACACTTGTACCCCACTAACATCTCCCACACATCTACACTTGTACCCCACTAACATCTCTTATACATCTACACTTGTACCCCACTAACATCTCCCACACACCTACACTTGTACCCCACTAACATCTCCCACACACCTACACTTGTACCCCACTAACATCTCCCACACATCTACACTTGTACCCCACTAACATCTTCCACACATCTACACTTGTACCCCACTAACATCTCTTATACATCTACACTTGTACCCCACTAACATCTCCCACACACCTACACTTGTACCCCACTAACATCTCCAACACACCTACACTTGTACCCCACTAACATCTCCCACAAACCTACACTTGTACCCCACTAACATCTTCCACAAACCTACACTTGTACCCCACTAACATCTTCCACACATCTACACTTGTACCCCACTAACATCTCCCACACATCTACACTTGTACCCCACTATCATCTCTTATACACCTACACTTGTACCCCACTAACATCTCCCACAAACCTACACTTGTACCCCACTAACATCTTCCACACATCTACACTTGTACCCCACTAACATCTTCCACACATCTACACTTGTACCCCACTAACATCTTCCACACATCTACACTTGTACCCCACTAACATCTTCCACACACCTACACTTGTACCCCACTAACATCTCCCACACATCTACACTTGTACCCCACTAACATCTTCCACACACCTACACTTGTACCCCACTAACATCTCCCACACATCTACACTTGTACCCCACTAACATCTTCCACACACCTACACTTGTACCCCACTAACATCTCCCACACATCTACACTTGTACCCCACTAACATCTTCCACACATCTACACTTGTACCCCACTAACATCTCTTATACATCTACACTTGTACCCCACTAACATCTTCCACACATCTACACTTGTACCCCACTAACATCTCCCACACATCTACACTTGTACCCCACTAACATCTCTTATACATCTAAACTTGTACCCCACTAACATCTCTTATACATCTACACTTGTACCCCACTAACATCTCCCACAAACCTACACTTGTACCCCACTAACATCTTCCACACATCTACACTTGTACCCCACTAACATCTCCCACAAACCTACACTTGTACCCCACTAACATCTTCCACACATCTACACTTGTACCCCACTAACATCTTCCACACATCTACACTTGTACCCCACTAACATCTCCAACACACCTAAACTTGTACCCCACTAACATCTCTTATACATCTACACTTGTACCCCACTAACATCTCCCACACACCTACACTTGTACCCCACTAACATCTTCCACACATCTACACTTGTACCCCACTAACATCTTCCACACATCTACACTTGTACCCCACTAACATCTTCCACACATCTACACTTGTACCCCACTAACATCTTCCACACATCTACACTTGTACCCCACTAACATCTCCCACACACCTACACTTGTACCCCACTAACATCTCCCACACATCTACACTTGTACCCCACTAACATCTCCCACACATCTACACTTGTACCCCACTAACATCTCCCACACACCTACACTTGTACCCCACTAACATCTCTTATACATCTACACTTGTACCCCACTAACATCTCCCACACACCTACACTTGTACCCCACTAACATCTTCCACACATCTACACTTGTACCCCACTAACATCTTCCACACATCTACACTTGTACCCCACTAACATCTCCCACACATCTACACTTGTACCCCACTAACATCTCCCACACATCTACACTTGTACCCCACTAACATCTCTTATACATCTACACTTGTACCCCACTAACATCTCCAACACACCTACACTTGTACCCCACTAACATCTCCCACACACCTACACTTGTACCCCACTAACATCTCCCACACATCTACACTTGTACCCCACTAACATCTCTTATACATCTACACTTGTACCCCACTAACATCTCCCACACACCTACACTTGTACCCCACTAACATCTCCCACACATCTACACTTGTACCCCACTAACATCTTCCACACATCTACACTTGTACCCCACTAACATCTCTTATACATCTACACTTGTACCCCACTAACATCTCCCACACACCTACACTTGTACCCCACTAACATCTTCCACACATCTACACTTGTACCCCACTAACATCTTCCACACACCTACACTTGTACCCCACTAACATCTCCCACACATCTACACTTGTACCCCACTAACATCTTCCACACACCTACACTTGTACCCCACTAACATCTCCCACACATCTACACTTGTACCCCACTAACATCTTCCACACACCTACACTTGTACCCCACTAACATCTCCCACACATCTACACTTGTACCCCACTAACATCTTCCACACATCTACACTTGTACCCCACTAACATCTCTTATACATCTACACTTGTACCCCACTAACATCTCCCACACATCTACACTTGTACCCCACTAACATCTCCCACACATCTACACTTGTACCCCACTAACATCTCTTATACATCTAAACTTGTACCCCACTAACATCTCTTATACATCTACACTTGTACCCCACTAACATCTCCCACAAACCTACACTTGTACCCCACTAACATCTTCCACACATCTACACTTGTACCCCACTAACATCTCCCACAAACCTACACTTGTACCCCACTAACATCTTCCACACATCTACACTTGTACCCCACTAACATCTTCCACACATCTACACTTGTACCCCACTAACATCTCCAACACACCTACACTTGTACCCCACTAACATCTCTTATACATCTACACTTGTACCCCACTAACATCTCCCACACACCTACACTTGTACCCCACTAACATCTTCCACACATCTACACTTGTACCCCACTAACATCTTCCACACATCTACACTTGTACCCCACTAACATCTTCCACACATCTACACTTGTACCCCACTAACATCTTCCACACATCTACACTTGTACCCCACTAACATCTCCCACACACCTACACTTGTACCCCACTAACATCTCCCACACATCTACACTTGTACCCCACTAACATCTCCCACACATCTACACTTGTACCCCACTAACATCTCCCACACACCTACACTTGTACCCCACTAACATCTCTTATACATCTACACTTGTACCCCACTAACATCTCCCACACACCTACACTTGTACCCCACTAACATCTTCCACACATCTACACTTGTACCCCACTAACATCTTCCACACATCTACACTTGTACCCCACTAACATCTCCCACACATCTACACTTGTACCCCACTAACATCTCCCACACATCTACACTTGTACCCCACTAACATCTCTTATACATCTACACTTGTACCCCACTAACATCTCCAACACACCTACACTTGTACCCCACTAACATCTCTTATACATCTACACTTGTACCCCACTAACATCTCCCACACACCTACACTTGTACCCCACTAACATCTTCCACACATCTACACTTGTACCCCACTAACATCTTCCACACATCTACACTTGTACCCCACTAACATCTCTTATACATCTACACTTGTACCCCACTAACATCTCCAACACACCTACACTTGTACCCCACTAACATCTCTTATACATCTACACTTGTACCCCACTAACATCTCCCACACACCTACACTTGTACCCCACTAACATCTTCCACACATCTACACTTGTACCCCACTAACATCTTCCACACATCTACACTTGTACCCCACTAACATCTCCAACACACCTACACTTGTACCCCACTAACATCTCCCACACACCTACACTTGTACCCCACTAACATCTTCCACACATCTACACTTGTACCCCACTAACATCTCCCACACATCTACACTTGTACCCCACTAACATCTCTTATACATCTACACTTGTACACCACTAACATCTCCCACACACCTACACTTGTACCCCACTAACATCTCTTATACATCTACACTTGTACCCCACTAACATCTTCCACACATCTACACTTGTACCCCACTAACATCTTCCATACATCTACACTTGTACCCCACTAACATCTTCCACACATCTACACTTGTACCCCACTAACATCTCCCACACACCTACACTTGTACCCCACTAACATCTCTTATACATCTACACTTGTACCCCACTAACATCTCCCACACATCTACACTTGTACCCCACTAACATCTCCCACACACCTGCACTTTACCCCACTAACATCTTCCACACATCTACACTTGTACCCCACTAACATCTTCCACACATCTACACTTGTACCCCACTAACATCTTCCACACATCTACACTTGTACCCCACTAACATCTTCCACACATCTACACTTGTACCCCACTAACATCTTCCACACATCTACACTTGTACCCCACTAACATCTCTTATACATCTACACTTGTACCCCACTATCATCTCCCACACATCTACACTTGTACCCCACTAACATCTCTTATACATCTACACTTGTACCCCACTAACATCTCCCACACATCTACACTTGTACCCCACTAACATCTTCCACACATCTACACTTGTACCCCACTAACATCTCCCACACATCTACACTTGTACCCCACTAACATCTTCCACACATCTACACTTGTACCCCACTAACATCTTCCACACATCTACACTTGTACCCCACTAACATCTCTTATACATCTAAACTTGTACCCCACTAACATCTCCCACACATCTACACTTATACCCCACTAACATCTCCCACACATCTACACTTGTACCCCACTAACATCTCTTATACATCTACACTTGTACCCCACTAACATCTCCCACACATCTACACTTGTACCCCACTAACATCTTCCACACACCTACACTTGTACCCCACTAACATCTTCCATACATCTACACTTGTACCCCACTAACATCTTCCACACATCTACACTTGTACCCCACTAACATCTACCACACACCTACACTTGTACCCCACTAACATCTCCCACACATCTACACTTGTACCCCACTAACATCTTCCACACATCTACACTTGTACCCCACTAACATCTTCCACACATCTACACTTGTACCCCACTAACATCTCCCACACACCTACACTTGTACCCCACTAACATCTCTTATACATCTACACTTGTACCCCACTAACATCTTCCACACATCTACACTTGTACCCCACTAACATCTCCCACACATCTACACTTGTACCCCACTAACATCTTCCACACACCTACACTTGTACCCCACTAACATCTTCCACACATCTACACTTGTACCCCACTAACATCTTCCACACATCTACACTTGTACCCCACTAACATCTTCCACACACCTACACTTGTACCCCACTAACATCTTCCACACATCTACACTTGTACCCCACTAACATCTTCCACACAACTAGACTTGTACCCCACTAACATCTTCCACACATCTACACTTGTACCCCACTAACATCTCCCACACACCTACACTTGTACCCCACTTACATCTTCCACACACCTACACTTGTACCCCACTAACATCTCCCACACATCTACACTTGTACCCCACTAACATCTTCCACACACCTACACTTGTACCCCACTAACATCTTCCACACACCTACACTTGTACCCCACTAACATCTTCCACACATCTACACTTGTACCCCACTAACATCTCTTATACATCTACACTTGTACCCCACTAACATCTTCCACACATCTACACTTGTACCCCACTAACATCTCTTATACACCTACACTTGTACCCCACTAACATCTTCCACACACCTACACTTGTACCCCACTAACATCTTCCACACACCTACACTTGTACCCCACTAACATCTTCCACACATCTACACTTGTACCCCACTAACATCTCCCACACATCTACACTTGTACCCCACTAACATCTTCCACACATCTACACTTGTACCCCACTAACATCTTCCACACATCTACACTTGTACCCCACTAACATCTCTTATACATCTACACTTGTACCCCACTAACATCTCCCACACATCTACACTTGTACCCCACTAACATCTTCCACACACCTACACTTGTACCCCACTAACATCTTCCATACATCTACACATGTACCCCACTAACATCTTCCACACATCTACACTTGTACCCCACTAACATCTCCCACACACCTACACTTGTACCCCACTAACATCTCCCACACATCTACACTTGTACCCCACTAACATCTTCCACACATCTACACTTGTACCCCACTAACATCTTCCACACATCTACACTTGTACCCCACTAACATCTCCCACACATCTACACTTGTACCCCACTAACATCTCTTATACATCTACACTTGTACCCCACTAACATCTTCCACACATCTACACTTGTACCCCACTAACATCTCTTATACATCTACACTTGTACCCCACTAACATCTCCCACACATCTACACTTGTACCCCACTAACATCTTCCACACATCTACACTTGTACCCCACTAACATCTCTTATACATCTACACTTGTACCCCACTAACATCTTCCACACATCTACACTTGTACCCCACTAACATCTCTTATACACCTACACTTGTACCCCACTAACATCTTCCACACACCTACACTTGTACCCCACTAACATCTCCCACACATCTACACTTGTACCCCACTAACATCTCCAACACATCTACACTTGTACCCCACTAACATCTTCCACACACCTACACTTGTACCCCACTAACATCTTCCACACATCTACACTTGTACCCCACTAACATCTTCCACACATCTACACTTGTACCCCACTAACATCTCCCACACACCTACACTTGTACCCCACTAACATCTCGCACACACCTACACTTGTACCCCACTAACATCTTCCACACACCTACACTTGTACCCCACTAACATCTTCCACACACCTACACTTGTACCCCACTAACATCTTCCACACACCTACACTTGTACCCCACTAACATCTTCCACACATCTACACTTGTACCCCACTAACATCTCTTATACACCTACACTTGTACCCCACTAACATCTTCCACACACCTACACTTGTACCCCACTAACATCTCTTATACATCTACACTTGTACCCCACTAACATCTTCCACACATCTACACTTGTACCCCACTAACATCTCCAACACATCTACACTTGTACCCCACTAACATCTTCCACACATCTACACTTGTACCCCACTAACATCTTCCACACATCTACACTTGTACCCCACTAACATCTCCCACACACCTGCACTTTACCCCACTATTATCTTCCACACACCTACACTTGTACCCCACTAACATCTTCCACACATCTACACTTGTACCCCACTAACATCTTCCACACATCTACACTTGTACCCCACTAACATCTCCCACACACCTACACTTGTACCCCACTAACATCTCTTATACATCTACACTTGTACCCCACTAACATCTTCCACACATCTACACTTGTACCCCACTAACATCTTCCACACATCTACACTTGTACCCCACTAACATCTTCCACACACCTACACTTGTACCCCACTAACATCTTCCACACATCTACACTTGTACCCCACTAACATCTTCCACACATCTACACTTATACCCCACTAACATCTCTTATACACCTACACTTGTACCCC
The DNA here is from genome assembly GCF_028476545.2 of Physella acuta. Lineage (NCBI taxonomy): Eukaryota > Metazoa > Mollusca > Gastropoda > Physidae > Physella > Physella acuta. The sequence goes on along the minus strand of NW_026731682.1, from coordinate 209,661 downwards.
ACTAACATCTCTTATACATCTACACTTGTACCCCACTAACATCTCCCACACACCTACACTTGTACCCCACTAACATCTCCCACACATCTTCACTTGTACCCCACTAACATCTTCCACACACCTACACTTGTACCCCACTAACATCTCCCACACATCTACACTTGTACCCCACTAACATCTCCCACACACCTACACTTGTACCCCACTAACATCTTCCACACATCTACACTTATACCCCACTAACATCTCTTATACATCTACACTTGTACCCCACTAACATCTCCCACACATCTACACTTGTACCCCACTAACATCTCCCACACACCTACACTTGTACCCCACTAACATCTTCCACACATCTACACTTATACCCCACTAACATCTCTTATACATCTAAACTTGTACCCCACTAACATCTTCCACACATCTACACTTGTACCCCACTAACATCTTCCACACACCTACACTTGTACCCCACTAACATCTTCCACACATCTACACTTGTACCCCACTAACATCTCCCACACATCTACACTTGTACCCCACTAACATCTCCCACACACCTACACTTGTACCCCACTAACATCTTCCATACATCTACACTTGTACCCCACTAACATCTTCCACACATCTACACTTGTACCCCACTAACATCTCCCACACATCTACACTTGTACCCCACTAACATCTTCCACACATCTACACTTGTACCCCACTAACATCTTCCACACATCTACACTTGTACCCCACTAACATCTTCCACACATCTACACTTATACCCCACTAACATCTCTTATACATCTACACTTGTACCCCACTAACATCTCCCACACACCTGCACTTTACCCCACTAACATCTCCCACACTCCTACACTTGTACCCCACTAACATCTCCCACACATCTACACTTGTACCCCACTAACATCTTCCACACATCTACACTTATACCCCACTAACATCTCTTATACATCTACACTTGTACCCCACTAACATCTCTTATACATCTACACTTGTACCCCACTAACATCTTCCACACACCTACACTTGTACCCCACTAACATCTTCCACACATCTACACTTGTACCCCACTAACATCTCTTATACATCTACACTTGTACCCCACTAACATCTCCCACACACCTACACTTGTACCCCACTAACATCTCCCACACACCTACACTTGTACCCCACTAACATCTCCCACACATCTACACTTGTACCCCACTAACATCTCTTATACATCTACACTTGTACACCACTAACATCTCCCACACATCTACACTTGTACCCCACTAACATCTCCCACACATCTACACTTGTACCCCACTAACATCTTCCACACATCTACACTTGTACCCCACTAACATCTTCCATACATCTACACTTGTACCCCACTAACATCTTCCACACATCTACACTTGTACCCCACTAACATCTCTTATACATCTACACTTGTACCCCACTAACATCTTCCACACATCTACACTTGTACCCCACTAACATCTTCCATACATCTACACTTGTACCCCACTAACATCTTCCATACATCTACACTTGTACCCCACTAACATCTTCCACACATCTACACTTGTACCCCACTAACATCTCTTATACATCTACACTTGTACACCACTAACATCTCCCACACACCTACACTTGTACCCCACTAACATCTCTTATACATCTACACTTGTACCCCACTAACATCTTCCACACATCTACACTTGTACCCCACTAACATCTTCCATACATCTACACTTGTACCCCACTAACATCTTCCACACATCTACACTTGTACCCCACTAACATCTCCCACACACCTGCACTTTACCCCACTAACATCTCCCACACTCCTACACTTGTACCCCACTAACATATTCCACACATCTACACTTGTACCCCACTAACATCTCCCACACATCTACACTTGTACCCCACTAACATCTCCCACACATCTAAACTTGTACCCCACTAACATCTTCCACACACCTACACTTGTACCCCACTAACATCTTCCACACATCTACACTTGTACCCCACTAACATCTCCCACACACCTACACTTGTACCCCACTAACATCTCCCACACATCTACACTTGTACCCCACTAACATCTCCCACACACCTACACTTGTACCCCACTAACATCTTCCACACATCTACACTTGTACCCCACTAACATCTCCCACACACCTACACTTGTACCCCACTAACATCTCCCACACATCTACACTTGTACCCCACTAACATCTCCCACACACCTACACTTGTACCCCACTAACATCTTCCACACATCTACACTTGTACCCCACTAACATCTCCCACACACCTGCACTTTACCCCACTAACATCTCCAACACACCTACACTTGTACCCCACTAACATCTCTTATACATCTACACTTGTACCCCACTAACATCTCCCACACATCTACACTTGTACCCCACTAACATCTTCCACACACCTACACTTGTACCCCACTAACATCTTCCACACACCTACACTTGTACCCCACTAACATCTCCCACACACCTACACTTGTACCCCACTAACATCTTCCACACACCTACACTTGTACCCCACTAACATCTCCCACACATCTACACTTTACCCCACTAACATCTCCCACACACCTGCACTTTACCCCACTAACATCTTCCACACACCTAGACTTGTATTGCCTTCAGTAGTCATAAAAGACTTTGATATCAAGAAAGGTACTTGACATACTGTTAAAGTAAGGTCTTGAAAGAAACTGTTGCAACAAATGTCCCAGTTTGGTTTCATGCAGACAATGGGGTAGCAGTAAAGAAATAAAACTTATCTTTTTTCAACACTTTAAACATAAAACTATGGTCCATATTTACCTTTTTGTTTCGAAAATTGGCTTGTACTAAACGAGTCTGGTTGAAACATTTAGTAACAAAATCTGGGGTTTCTGAAAACTGAAAAGTTACAAATCGTTTAATGTGTCATTCTAGATGTCATTTCATGTTTTATTGTTTAACAAAGTTATCACAATAAAAGCTGGATGAGATTTGATCAAATGAATAAAAGCAGAGGGCTGTGACTTACTGATATAATATTAACAAAATCATTGAATAAAAGCAGAGGGCTGTGACTTACTGATATAATATTAACAAAATCATTGAATAAAAGCAGAGGGCTGTGACTTACTGATATAATATTAACAAAATCATTGAATAAAAGCAGAGGGCTGTGACTTACTGATATAATATTAACAAAATCATTGAATAAAAGCAGAGGGCTGTGACTTACTGATATAATATTAACAAAATCATTGAATAAAAGCAGAGGGCTGTGACTTACTGATATAATATTAACAAAATCATTGAATAAAAGCAGAGGGCTGTGACTTACTGATATAATATTAACAAAATCATTGAATAAAAGCAGAGGGCTGTGACTTACTGATATAATATTAACAAAATCATTCTCTCCCAGGGTGTCCAGGATTGACTTGACTGCATTTTGCATCAACTGGAGGGACTGTCCATGTGTACTACCACTCCTGGAAATAAATTCTTTACTTAATCAAAGCTACTATTCCAGGTGCAATCACTCTTAATTAGCAAGAACTTCAAATACTTTTGTCTCAAGTGCTAGAAAAGTATAGTGAGTGAAAGAAAATATTTGAAATAAATGTGATATAAAGCAACATCATTGAGCCTTACCTGTCAATTAGAATGATCATATCCTTTGGTGAACTTGAACCTTGAGTGTACCTAAAGACAATTTTCATGATTAGCTGTCAAATTAAATCCTATCAGTAGCTTTGGGCAAATGAAATCTAAATGATTTTTTTTTTCTTTTTTTTAAAAGTATTTAAGTCTCATTAGTGGTGATGTTGGTAGTGAGTTTAATGGCTTTATTAATGGGTTGAATTATGCACATTCACATAATGGTGTTTTATGTGCATTTTTTTTTGTTTTCTCTGATGTAAAATATGACCAGAGAAATACAATTTTCCCACTAATAAACAGAGTTTCTTCATAATTTATATGAATCTAATAATTAATTATCTTTTTTCAAAGCAAAACCCAACATATCTCAAAAATATAAAATGTTGAGGCACTTATATATAGATACCAAAATTAATTGTCTGGAAGAAAATAAGGAAAAAGGAAAACAATATAAAATCATAAATATGTTTTCAAAAGGAAAAAAAAGAAAACTTTAGGGAAAATTAATGATAAAAATATTTTTACAGAATTTTTCAAGTATGAAAAAAAAGTTAGATATTCATGTACTTCGAATGGAGTTGCAATCATATGCAAAATTTGAAAGAATCTGATCTTTAAAAAATTAGTTATGATATTTGAACACAAATCCAGAGCAAAAGATTTTTTTATAATGTTAAACTGAGTTATGTTACGTTATGTCTTGTTATTTATAGTTACATCCCTTGTAGTATGTTTATTGTAGTTACATCCCTTTGATACTCTGTGTGTAGTGTGTACTTGTTAGGCAGTTAATTAAAGATGAAGGTACATTCATGTACTTTGAATGGAGTTGCAATCATATGCAAAATTTGAAAGAAACTGATCTTTAAAAAATTAGTTATGATATTTGAACACAAATCCAGAGCAAAAGATTTTTTTATAATGTTAAACTGAGTTATGTTACGTTATGTCTTGTTATTTATAGTTACATCCCTTGTAGTATGTTTATTGTAGTTACATCCCTTTGATACTCTGTGTGTAGTGTGTACTTGTTAGGCAGTTAATTAAAGATGAAGGTACAGACAAGACGTGTCGTCTCAGCTGTCTAACGTGAACAAGAATTAAGTACTTAAGTTAACTCTGTTCTAATTGATAGAAACTAGTAATGTAACAAGCAATGCAAGTTGACCAAATCAAGAATTCATTGAAATGCAAAAATAAATGATTTACCATGACTGTCGACGGACATCATAAAGATCAACTCCATTCAATGGCCACTGGGCAGCTGAAAATGGTAGAAAACAGTTCAAAAAGGTTTTTAACAGCAAAGTTCCATGTGTGCGAATATAATTTCTTTTTCACAAAAGTATCGTGAAGATAATTTGTGAAGAGAATTTATTTTAAACAAAGGCAAACTTGCTTTTGTGGGAACATAGAGCCGGTATACAAAATTGTTTCATAGATAAGCATACTATGTCTCACCTGGAAAAGTGCGCATAAAGCCAGTTTGTGAACCAAAATATTGCCATAGAATCTCTGGATCACTATTAAAATTGTCTATAAATTGTTCATCTAGAGCAGCAGACCAGTTGAGACCATTCAAAATATCTATGTCTGAAACATTAGGTAGGGTTGGTTTCACTTTCATTGGAGAGACAACAAGTCTTAGAGACACAAGAGGCATAACAAGTTTTACAGAAATGTACTAGATATTAATAAACTTATACAGATGTAAGTACATTTTCAAATCATAATAGCATTGTTTTCTCTCTAATTATTCAAGTTAATATTATTTTAAAAAGGACTATCCAATCATTTCCTTGCTGCATTCCAAAATTCTGGAACATTCTGGGGTTTCTGGGGTTTCCACTTAGATGGTCAGATGTTTCATAGAATTTTGAACTTTGTTTTAAAATACTTTTAAATGAATAGTTATTTCCTGTGAGAAAGTTCAAATGTAAACTTAAGATAGTATACTGTCTAGATGAAATGCTTTTAAAAAAGGCATTTGTTATGAAATGACTACTATGCTAACTTTAGCTCCTTTGTAAAGCTGACATGATTGGAGCCCCATTTAATATTTCTATGAACATTGCTTCAACCTGCATTCTTTTTACTTCCTCCTAGTGGAACTATTGTAATCCTGCAAACACTTACAAATCACTGCATTTGACACCTTCCTGAGTTTGATAAACTTAGTTTTGCAATCTTGTCTGTCTGTGTATTTGTAACATATAACTTGAGTACCATTTCAGATGTTGATATTTCATATATAAGTATTTTTAAAAATTGGAAGTTTCTATCAACTTTTGAGCCATTTTGGGTAACTAGAAGAGGTAGCCAACTTACTCTACTTCTGTTCTCTCAAAAGCCATTAACTTATACTTAGATTCAGTATAATTTCTTATACTTAGATTCAGTATAATTTCATACTTAGATTCAGTATAATTTCTTATACTTAGATTCAGTATAATTTCTTATACTTAGATTCAGTATAATTTCTTATACTTAGATTCAGTATAATTTCTTATACTTAGATTCAGTATAATTTCTTATACTTAGATTCAGTATAATTTCTTATACTTAGATTAAGTATAATTTCTTATACTTAGATTCAGTATAATTTTTTACACTTAGATTAAGTATAATTTCTTATACTTAGATTAAGTATAATTTCTTATACTTAGATTCAGTATAATTTCTTATACTTAGATTCAGTATAATTTCATACTTAGATTCAATATAATTTCTTATACTTAGATTCAGTATAATTTCATACTTAGATTCAGTATAATTTCTTATACTTAGATTCAGTATAATTTCTTATACTTAGATTCAGTATAATTTCTTATACTTGGAAGGGTTAAGTATAATTTGTTATAGGCCTACTTAGATTAAGTATAATTTCTTATATTTAGAATAATTTTTATTTTTGAATGACCTCCAATATCCAGAAGTAGTACTTTTTTTATATCCAGTTTCTAGAATAACTTGAGTGTCATTTCAGTGAGGTGGACAACACATCTATATTTTATTTGCTGCTGTATGTAAAATGAACCAGAAGAGGTATTATTTCCTTTTTAAAAAGCCAACAGAATTGGATGACAACTGCCCCAGGGGACACGCCTGCTGTAATGTAACCAAGGGCACTCCACCATGCACCTGGGCAGTCACTGAGGTGTGTTCTACCTCACTTTTACAGAGGGTGATTAATGAACACTTAAGGCATTTATACCTTTTAATTTAAGTGCTAATTTATTGAAAAACTACCAAATACTAGACATTCCAATCTAAGACTGAACCACCATGTATTTTTATCATTTGATACTTATAGAATTGTTTGTGTATGTATGTGTGTGTTCATGTGTTGTTTAGCCAGAAGTATTAAAACAGTTGGAAACCGCTGATATATGGTCATATGATATGAGAACAAATGTACTGAGAGTAAAAAAATGTGTAGGGCATTGACAGCCAAACAAATATGTTGAATATGATATGAGAACAAATGTACTGAGTGTGTTGTGGGGTAAATAGCAATATTAACAGAAACTTATATTTCAACGCCAAGGGTAGACAAAGGTACAGAAAATAGTCCAAGTAATGTGACCTACTTAGGTCTTCTTTTTTTAATTGTTTGATTTTATGATTATTTAATTGGCCTTGAGTGGTCTGTTGTTCAAACTAAAGAAATTTTCCATCACGCTCAGGTGATAGTATTCACCACTGAGTTTGTTTGGCTCGTGCTTTGGCTCCTTCCTCTCAATGGTCCTTGATATTGAGGTCGACATCCCATAATTTTGGAGTCGTATATAAGGCAGGAATTTTCCTCCTCTGAGGCAGCCCATTAGACATCTACGGTGAGAGAGAGCCACGTACGACGCCATGTTGTATTTTCTAGTTTAAGCAGCAATTATCTTTGTACTCACTATTTTTCTGTTTCTCACTTTGACAACGTGTAGGTTGTGTTGATTACTTAGGTACCGTAACCAGTGTTAGTAGTTTTAGTGTGTTATTCTTTAACTCGTAAGTTGGGTCTTTCATTATTTGTATATTTCTATTGTTTTACATAGCTATTTATTATTTAGACTTGTATACATATTAGAAGGTTGTAAATTGATTAAAAGTATTATTAGTTGCAGAAGGTCTTCGTGTTTTTACCCTAGACATTATATCCGAGTCCACGGAGAGTTTTTGTTGTCTGGTAATCTTTTAGTTTCGTAAGTCCTCAGTCTATGACCATCCAAAACGAATTCGGGTATTGGGTTATCTTTACCAGCGGTAGAGGTACGTAATAGTAAAGACAGAGCAGCCAGAAACTAAAGGGATCCGAACCTGCCATTCCACACGGCACTAATCGCCCTCCACGCATCAAGTCAGATGTGTAACCACTTCTGCCAATCAGCCCTACAAAAATAGAGCTTTCATGACAGACCACAATCACAACTGGTGCAGGGGAGACGCGGGCTGGCTTGACCTCTGAACCCCAAAGAGTGTGACCGCCAGCCTCATAAACACAACAAGGACCATTATTTGACCACACAAACGACCCACACAAATAGAGGGACGATGATACAGACAAATAGTAGCTTCCTTAAATGGGTGTAAACATGTAGAGGGGGTGGAAGCAGGCGTTGTAACTGAAAAAATAAACATGTCCAATCCATTTAAAAGGATCTACAATTAGTTTGAAAGATATTTTGTGATGACTTTAAATAATGTCAATTTTAAATGATGTGTAATTATTTTGAATGGATGTAACGATGAAATGAAAATGAATAAAATTACCTCCATCATAGATTTCAACAGGAATGTGTACGGAAGATATGCTGATGTTGACATTTTTATTAAATCTTTTGATAAACTGGGTGGGTGTTTGGTCAGTGTCCATTTCTTTTGTGTTGATATAAGTGACATCATCTTTCTGAAACAATTATTATCTTCATCTAGATACCAGCTGAAAGACAACAAAATCTTTGCCGCTAAGTATCAAAAATTTTATATTATTACTAATGTACAGGGGTGTCACTCCTTTTTTAAGCAAATCCTGAAAATCAATCCCCAAATTTTACCAACCCTGAAAACAAAATTTGAGATTTTTAAAGCCCTGAAACTTAATGTCACTCAGCAGTTTAAAATAGACAATTATTTCCATATTTTTTAGACATTTGGTTCATATTATGTTCACATTATTATATTATACTGAGTCCTCCTTTAGTGGCCTTATTATCTTAGTAACAAAATTGCAAGCAAGAATTAAGTTTTGTTTAAAATAGTTTTCATCTAATGCAATTAAGTTGCCAAATATAGATCTACTTGCCATTAAATTTTTATCCCACTTGTATTCTGCTGCCGCTATCTCAGCTGCATCAACTAATTTCTGTGGACAAATACATCTTGATTACACTTACAGGTGAAGTGTGTGTGGACAAATACATCTTGATTACACTTACAGATAATGTGTGTAGACAAATACATCTTGATTACACTTACAGATAATGTGTGTAGACAAATACATCTTGATTACACTTACAGATAATGTGTGTAGACAAATACATCTTGATTACACTTACAGATAATGTGTGTAGACAAATACATCTTGATTACACTTACAAATAATGTGTGTAGACAAATACATCTTGATTACACTTACAGATGTGTGTAGACAAATACATCTTGATTACACTTACAGATAATGTGTGTAGACAAATACATCTTGATTACACTTACAGATAATGTGTGTAGACAAATACATCTTGATTACACTTACAGATAATGTGTGTAGACAAATACATCTTGATTACACTTACAGATAATGTGTGTAGACAAATACATCTTGATTACACTTACAGATAATGTGTGTAGACAAATACATCTTGATTACACTTACAGATAATGTGTGTAGACAAATACATCTTGATTACACTTACAGATAATGTGTGTAGACAAATACATCTTGATTACACTTACAGATAATGTGTGTAGACAAATACATCTTGATTACACTTAGTGATAAACAGACTCAAGAACAATAGGTTTGGGATGTAACTCTTTCAATGTTTAGGTTGATTTAAATTTATATTCTTTTTTTGCTACCACTGGCTACTGTATGTGTGAAAAGCCATGATGATCTATACATATTCATACCAATATACTAGAGTAGACAGTATTGCAGATCATACCAATATACTAGAGTAGACAGTATTGCAGATCATACCAATATACTAGAGTAGACAGTATTGCAGATCAAATTCAACCCACCTTGAGTGCATCCATCTTCTTATTCATCATCTCAGACAGGGTTTTGCTCATGTCACTAACCAGCTTCTCCCCATCAATTTCTTTGAATTCAATGTTGAGATCTGGCATTATGTCTTTATTATATGCCTAAAGATTACAAAAACAACCAGTTCAATCAATAATTCAATAATTGTTTTGAACAATTAGCTCACATAAAAGTATAAATAGAACAGGGGACATATTCACTTGGTCACAAAACCAAGATTGTATTCCAAATATTGGTCAAAATAAAAAATAAAACTATATAAAAAAGATAAATAGATTGAGAGAGGCCTAAATGTCTAAGTCTGTGATTGCAAGATGGAAAGAAAACTTATAATGGCCAGATATTACTAGAGTATAACACATGCAAATGGAGAAAATGTTTCACACAGTAGCACAAGTTTTCCCCAAAAAAGACAACCTTATTTTCACCAGATGGTAAGTCAGAAAATCAAATCCAGTATTGTAAGCATATATATATATATATATATATATATATATATATATATATATATATATATATATATATATATATATATATATATATATATATATATATATATATAATATTTGTATATATATATATATATATATATATATAATATATATATATATATATATATATATATAGGCCTATATATATATATATATTTTATATATGTATATATATATATAAATATATATATGTATATATATTTTCAGAAAAATGTCTGGAGTAAAAACCAAAAACGTACACTGTTAGTAGCGCCATATGGGCCCTGTTCGACATCCCCCCCCCATATATATATATATATATATATATATATATATATATATATATATATATATATATATATATCAGCTAGATGCAAATGTAATAAAAATTTAACGTCACCTTATGTGAACAAAAAAATCGAATTCGAATGTTAATTGTTTAAAACAGTAACGTAGAAATAATTAAAGGTTCCAAAAAAGGCCCCCAGTCTTTTCTTACTGTTCAGGCATTGGCATTCAGCGTGTGGGGGGGGGGGGGGGGGGGGGGGTGTCGAACAGGGCCCATATGTACGTTTTTGGTTTTTACTCCAGACATTTTTCTGAAAATGTGCCTGAAAGAAACTCTGTCATTTATTTGGGAAGGTTTCTAGCATTAATTTTTTTTTTGGATGGCGGCTCCCCGGCAGTAAGGCGATGCTGTTTGCCACTCAGAGTTTCGCAGCTGCTATCTTTGCACCTGGGGTCCGCAGCGGTCGAATTGCACATGCGCATCAGCCTGCACACCGATTGTCGTGTAACCCGGTGCGCCGCCTTAAGCTTTACGATTGGTTTTAATTAGCGCCATTCACTAAGAATACGGAGGGCTACTAACATTGATAACTAAATCAAATAAGGGGTGTCCTCAAGCGCCCTGAGATAGTCAGCGGCTACCTGAGTGCAAGGGATCAGTTGATTGCCCCTCCTGCTGGGTTACTACTTATTCAAAGATCAAACTGCAACAGGGGTGGCCATTCCGGAAAAAAAAACAGTGGTGTTGTTAAACTTTTAACTATCTCTGTTTTAGAAAATATGGTAACACGACTAAAAATACACAATTATTAACGCGTTGTTGAAACCCTTACAAATTGTTTCATTACCCTGGTATGTGGGAGTACAAATTGGGTTGCTCTTGCTGACTTTGAGAGTTTTATCTGTTCAAACACTACATTTAAGAATGAAGAAGAAATTATGTAAACTATGTTAGATAAGTTTGCTATTCAGTCCTGGGGTACCCCTTGCTTTTCTAAATGTGGTACAGAATTGAGTCTGCCCCTCATTGTCCACAAATTAAGTCACTCTTATTTACAGAAGCTCACTAGGTCTTCCCAAACTGTCCCTCACATTTAAAACCAGGGGGCAAGATCTGGTATTTAAAACTGGAGGCAAAAGTCTGAAAGAAACCCTGGTGTCTTGTTGTTTGTTTCATGCCAGCAATGTTCAGTTATCTAACCACATCCAAAGATGTATTTAAATATAGGTTTAAAAACAAAATGAAAAATAACCTTACCGAATATACCAAAGCTATATGTTGATTGGAATCTTGCAGATTAGAATCAAGTGCTGTGGCCCAACGAACAACACTGAAAAAAAATTGTTCATTTCCCATGATACAATATTAACATTTTTATATAAGTGTCTGAACAGGGGTATGCCATAAGGTAGATGGTTCTATTGTAAAATCAATACGTTGGTTAATGTTTTTCTTATCAGTAATATTAATTAAAAGTTTACTACTAGCAACACATTTTTTGAAAATTCTATGATTCTGGGATTATAGAATGATAGTAAGCTAATAATAATAATATGCTGACATTAGCTAATGACATGAAAATATGCTGAGATTATATACTAATGATATGATAATTAATACAGAATGTCTCAAATGAATATTCATTTTCCATTCCTTACTTCAATCAACACTTCTAATGTTCCAGCCACCATGCTAGTTGTAACAGATATGAATGGCTCAGTGACCTCCCTTTTAGGACCTAATTCCTTCTTAATACTAGCTAGTTGCACAAGTACATAAAATATGACGTCACAGGCTCTAAAGCTTTTGTGAACGAAAAAATATAATTCAATTTATTCGCTTTCATAGATGTTAACCGTTTAAGGGCATTGGTGGGTGTACTTTTCGTCATAAATCCACCAACTCATCAATTTCCCACTTTTACTTGATCTATACAGAATAACCATTGTTGAATCTAAAAATGACATTGTTTTGACCCTAAAATCATTATGTATTTATGAAAAACCGGGTTCAAAGTAGTGTGTACAGCGTCATTTGTTTACTTTTTTGGTAAAAATAGCCATTTTTCAACCTAGAAAAATACTAGAAGCTACATGGAAGCATAGTGTTTTTCACTTCAATGAAAAGGCCTTGACCTCCTTTCTTTATTTGTTCTAAAATTAAAGGACCACTCAAAACACTTATTTTAATGCAATTCTTTTTCCTACATCATAAAGTTGTTTATTTTACTCAGTTGCATTTTCGTATATGCTAATTTTTAACCTCAATTTTTCATCTGCATTCAGCAGCGGAAGCTAGTTAGTGATTGGTCATTTCACTTTGGATGTAAACATTCCATTAGTTTCAGCGCATTGCTAAGTTTGATCTAGTTTAATTGTTTCTCTAAGCATCTGTGAAATACTTACATTATTTTAACATATAATTATTTCAATTAAATATATTATTAACAGTTTAGATTAATTTGTGTGAGTTATCATAAGCAGTGAGAGGATTATATTTGTTTCTTTTTTGATAATGGGTAGAACAAAACACTAGCTAAAAATAGATACACACATCTAACTAAAGCAAGGACACGTCCGAATGCAACTGATTGCAGCTGTACTCAATCTAGCACTATTCAGAGAAGCACTGATGCAGATGCAATATGCACATTTACTAAGAAACTGCTGCAATGTAAGACTCAGTTTTTACAGACAGAAGAAAGCACTCTTACATCTAGTACTGCTCGCATATGTTACATAACATCAGGTAACTTCTTTCAAAATCTCCATTCTTAGATGACTATACACTCAAAAAGGACATAATTCTGTTCTCATTTACTGAAATTTTAAATTTCTAATGTACCCGAACAACCACAAACATTTGATCACTTTTGCAATAAACATATTGATTTAACTCACAAAGCAACCTGTTTTCGATAATTTTCTCTTCAAGGGATACATATGTCACATGCTGTCTCTCAAAAACTTAATTTAAGATATCGGAAAAACTTTAACAATCCTTAAAATCCATGTGTCATTTTACTACTAAATGTGTCACAGATATCTGAAATTATGCGCACAATCCTTGAGGTCCTGAAAAGGTTAAACATTGCAATTATGATAACAAACAATGGTTACTGACAGTTTAATATAGTAGATTCTGTATAGATTCTATTAACTAAATTATAATCTATAGAATATAGGCCTCTCATTGTCTTATGGGGGGGGGGGTCAAATTATATATCATTATCTTTGCCACTGTTTTTACTCTTTTGCATAACGTGAAAAAAATATTAAATACATGCACATTGCTAAAACATTTTAAAAAGATCAATGTCAAATATCATTTTCGTTTATATTCCTAGAAAAAGTGGATACATTTTCATAACAGGAGGATTGAAAAAACGCATTAATTCAACTTTTTTTTTGGTAATTTTAGCATGGGAGGTAATTTTTTTTTAAATTAACTCTTTAATAATTGAAGTTATTTTTTACTTTCTCGTATATACGAAGTATAGAGAAAGTTTTGTAATCGTGCAAAAAAAAACAAATCAAGATTTTTACTAATCTCGACGTTTTACACCTCACTGATACGGAAAAACATAATTTTGCAATATTGTCCGTTTGTCTGTGTGTGTGTAAACACGATTACTTGAGTACCGTTACAGCTAGGTTGATGAAATTTCATATATAAGTATTTTATCAAAATCGTAGATCCATATAAACTTTTGAGCAACTTCCAATAACCGGAAGTGGTACTTTTTCTACTTTGAATTTTTCAAAAGCCTATTTGAGTACTATTTCAGATAGATAAATGAAATTTCACACGTAAGTAAAAGATCTAATTCTCTACCTTCTGTCAAATTTTGAGTAATTTCCGTTGAACGGAAGTAGTAATTTACGCTATTTCTAATTTTTCAAAAAAAATGCATGTAAATTTATAAAGTACTAATAATATTACGCACTATTATGCACATCTTTATTTGGCGATCACTTGGTGCGCAATTCTTTTTTCTATGAGATTCTATTCTATTTTTAAAAGTTTAAGTAATTAAAAATAAAAATCATGTCTATATTCAGAGTTGCCATCCCACGTAGTGTTATATAAGAATATTCGAGAAAGTTTAAGGGAGATTACTCCCGGTTTATTTTTATTACTACCGCATTGATTATTATATGTTAAGGTTCATAATTAAAATAGAAAAATGTTAAGATTATTTGGGGTGGGTTAGGGGGGTCACCTTCATTCACCACTGTCCAGTCACTTTAGGTCAATTATCCTACCCAGTGCATACCTAGGTGTGACATTAAAGTCGCTCTACACAATTAAGGCATGTCCCATTGTAGGTGATAAAACCAACTCAGAGTGAACTTAACATCAGTTTTTAGATTACTGTTCTAAACAGAGGCCTACATATACTATTATTTATTATACATATATATATATGGCTACAGGACATTGCCCACCTGGATATTCCCTCCCCCCCCCCCGGACATTTCCCCCCCCCTGTCAATTACCCCCCCCCTCCCCCCCAGGGAATTACCCCCCCCCCCCCTCAAGTTAAAATCCTAACTCTAACTAGAATTTTATACCTATATACTACTTTAATCCAAACCTTAAGAAAAAGACCAAAACCTAAGCATCCACCTTAGCCTAAAACTTCACACAAAACCAAAACCAAAGCTAGACACAACCCTAACCCTAAAACTAACCCTAACCCTAGCCCTAACCCTAACCCTAACCTAAACCTTAGCCCTAACCCTAGCTCTAAACCTAGCCCTAACCCTAGCCCTAAAACCTAACCCTAACCCTAACCCTAACCCTAGCCCTAGCCCTAGCCCTAACCCTAACCCTAACCCTAGCCCTAAAACCTAACCCTAGCCCTAACCCTAGCCCTAAACCTAACAACAAACCCAACCACAACCACAAACACCAATACAAACACAAAGAAAAAACAAACAAAAAAGCAAACGAAAACAAAAACCTAACAACAAACCCAACCACAACCACAAACACCAATACCAACCAATAACAACAAAAAAAAACGAAAAAGCAAACGAAAACAAACCAAATCCAAACGCAAAACCAACCAAAAACACAAATAGAAACCCAAAGAAAAAAACACAAACAAAAACGAAAAAAGAAAGAACAAAAACGAACCAAATCAAACCGCAACCACTAACGCAAACCCAACCTAAACACAAAGAAAACACTAACGCGAACATAAACGCAAAGTGCTCACAGTCTAGCCCGGGCGGAATCGCCTGTTTTAGCTTAATAAACGACTATAGTACCCCAACTTATTCATAGTCTTTTGCACTCACTTAAACGAACGCGCCTGTTTCAATTTAATGAACAATTATAATACTCTAAGCTTATCCGTAAAATACCTACAACATTTGCACTTGATCAATCCCCGCTAATTATGTAATTATTTTTTTTCCCAACACCAAAACAAAGTAATAAAAAGTAAATTCTTTTCCACTAATGCAATGGTTTTATAACGGGAAGTAATTGTGTTTTCCTAATTTATCAAAGGGAAGTAAGTGCTATAGGACTAAATAAAGACATAATTAGAATTTTTGTAAAAGATGATATTTTTTTAAAACTTGTGTTTAATGAACATGCCGAAAATTATTACTTTCAGTTTGATAAATGAAAATTATTTCCCAAAACTTTCAATATTAATTTTTTAACTCATAAATTTAGACTATGAGCACGGTAATAGTCTAACACTTAAATCCATCGAAGTATGTCAATGACAAACAAACTTATTACATACAGAATTGAGCTTTATATATTATATATATATATTTATATATATATATATATATATATATATATATATATATATATATATATATATATATATATATATATATATTTATATATATATATATACAAAGTGACCACTCGGAAGAAGATTTTTCTCCCCAACGTCTCCACTTAGTCGTCAAAAGATAGCTCTGCGCATGCGCAGTGACCTATGGCTAGGGTTAGGGCTAGAATGAGGGTTAGGGTTAGGATTAGGGATAGGGATTGGGATAGGATTAGGGTTGGTGATAGGGTTCTGCGGTTATAAACACACGCATGCGCAGGTACCATCGAAAACATCGCTGCGAAGGCAAGTCGAAGTGGTAATCTATCGTTTTGGGTACGTAAAATTGCCGCGGCTATTAATGTACGAAAACGTTACCTAATTGTCAAGGCTTTAATAGAAGTGTATTGTGATATGTTTGTGTCAAATATTATAGATAAATGGATAATAAACCTAAGTCAATGGCTAAATATATCAATATAGGCCAGAAATTAACTTTAAACAGAAGTGTCTGCGAGCAAGATTTGCTATATAAACAGCAGCCATTTGTAAAAGTAAAATAGAGTGGCTTTCCCCTGAATCTCGCGCTATAACTTTATAAAAATAAAACTTAAACAAGATGGCTGCTATAGTAAATGAGCATGGTTGCATCTGTTGGAAAGATCGCTAGTCTTCATTTATTACTGAAAAGTTTTAATTCAATTGTTTAAAAACAGGTACATAAATGAAACAAGGAAACATTTTTGTATTTAAAAAAACATAAATCCTCCTGAAAATGTGAAATAAGTATTAAAATTTAAGGAGTCACCTGTTTTTCACATTACAGGTCGCAGGCGCTTTTACGTACCCAAAACGATAGATTACCGTCGTAGTTTCTCTCCATTGCGCATCGCCAGCGTATCTTATTCCGACTAGCATCGCCATATATATATATATATATATATATATATATATATATATATATATATATATATATATATATATATATATATATATATATATATATATATTGATTTAGAAATAGATTTAAATAAGTAACAGTGGTATCATGACAGTAAAAATTTTTTCACAGAGGGGTCCATGAGGTAGGGGGGTGTAACTCCACATAACCCCCCCCCCCCCCTGCCTACGCCACTGATGGTTATATACTAATATTTAATATATAGGCCTAGTATTAAATATTAAATAGAATCTAAGAACTAGATTCTAGATCTAAAACCTAGACTAGATCTGAAGAATAGAATTTTTTGAACTTTCTCAACTTAGTCTCTCTCTAACTATTAACTAAGGACTAAGAAGGAGTCTGTAGTCTAGAGATTTCGAGATCTATTCTATAGAAATACTAGACTACTAGATCTATAGAACTATAGAATAGTATAGAATCTAGATCTAGATTTCTAGATCTAGACTCTAGATCTAGAATCTAGATAAGATCTAGATCTAGATCTAGATCTAGAATAGAATCATTAAAGATTTGGATTCTAGCTAGATCTAAGTTGAGTATAGATTTCTATATATAGATCTAGATCTAGTATATATTTTCAATAATTTTACTTACTCTGTTTCTGTGGGAAATCTTGTTGCTACATTAGCGAATCCAACTCGAACCAGCAACAGAAACATTATGATAAACTTCGAAAATAAAACTTCGATAAAGCACCTCCATACCGCCATGTTTTATTAAGGGGCAATACGTGTGTACTGTGCCCCCGTCGCATCGGCGGAGGTGAGCACACGTCTGTGCTGTTCTAGCTCACGCGAGGTTCTGTTGAGGTGGAGATCGATACTATTTATTTATGCTGTTATTGCGTATCCCACGGGGCCTTTTTAATCCATGTATAGTATCCATTAGGTGCGAAAGACGACACAAACGCTTTTCAAGATTGTGGGTGTTTATGAAGAAAGAGCATCAGCTAGATGGGGCACTTGAAATTTTCAGGGGGGGGGGGGGGGGGGTCGGGTCGGACTAAAATTTCCGGAGGGGGCGGACACAGGTATAGACTCTATAGAGTCTATATAAATTATATTATGTTGGGGGAGGGAGATCAGTGTTTTTTGGGAGGGGGAGGGAGGGGAGGGGGATCAGAGCAGTAGAACTGCCTGATCCTCTTTGCTGACCCGCTACGCTACTAAGAAAGGTATGAAAGATGTTTGACATTTTTATAAGTGGAAGTGAGGTTTCGGATAGTTGTTTTTTTTTTTATTTAGATTTCTAGATCTTGTTATTTTGGATTAAAACTCCATAGAATGGCCTATCTCAGCAAATGAGGAGACATTCTGATAATTGTTTGTAATGTTTCTTCCAGACTTTTTTCTTCTGGGGGGGGGGGGGGGGGGGGGGGGGGGGGGGGTGGCGGCGTAAACCGCAACTCAGCAGATTGGTGGGGGTGAGGAAATTGCGATATGGTCTATTGCGCATGCCTGGAGAACGTAAAAATACACATTTTGTGTATTTTAATGGTGATTCAATTGTGATTCAATGTAATGTGGGGAGAAGAAAAAAAATAGAGGGATATATATATATATATATATATATATATATATATATATATATATATATATATATATATATATATATATATATATATATATACATATATACACATATATATATATATATATATATATATATATATATATATATATATATATATATATATATATATATATATATATATATATATATATATATATATATATATATATATATAAGATCGTGCGACGTCACACTTTTACATTATAAAAAAGAAATGTTAGAAAACGAATTGTAGATTGTAGACGTTATTTCGCGTTTTAGAAATCTGTTTTAATAGGAATTGATTAAAATACTCTATTTTGACAGAGTTCAGAGAAGATATAGCCTATATATGACGCAAAAATTTCAAGAGGATTACATCAATGCGTTGCCAATTGTGTATTTTTAGACGCGTGACATTGCTTTCTAAAACTGAATTATTCTGTGATCAGGGGTCATCCATAAATGACGTCACGCTTTTTTTGACGATTTTTAGCTTCCCCCCCCCCCTCCCCTCAGTCACACCTCGTCACAAAAAGCCAGACCACCCCCCCCTAAAATGACGTCACACCTCAACCTACAACCCCCCTCGAAATTGCAGTTGAATCTTTTTAAAACATCGATATTTTTCTAAAATCTTATCTAAACTATTACAATTTATTAAAACAGTTATCTAAAACGCGAAATAACGTCTAAAATTCGTTTTCTAACATTGCTTTTTACTTTCTCGTATATACGAAGTAGGCCTATAGAGAAAGTCTTGTAATCGTGCAAAAAAAAAAATCAAGATTTTTACAAATCTCGACGTTTTACACCTCACTGAAACGGAAAGACATAATTTTGCAATGTTGTCCGTATGTCTGTGTGTGTGTATGTGTGTGTGTGTCTGTGTGTAAACACGATATCTTGAGTACCGTTACAGCTAGGTTGATGAAATTTCATATATAAGTATTTTATCAAAATCGTAGATCCATTTCAACTTTTGAGCGATTTCCGATAACCGGAAGTGGTACTTTTTCTACTTTGAATTTTTCAAAAGCCTATAACTTGATTACTATTTCAGATAGATAACACACGTAAGTAAAAGATCTAAATCTCTACCTTCTGTCAAATTTTGAGTAATTTCCGTTGACCGGAAGTACTAATTTACGCTATTTCCGATTTCTCAAAAAACGCATGTAAATTTATAAAGTACTGATAATATTGCGCACTATTATGAACATTTTGTTTTGGCGTTCGCTTGGTGCGCAATTCTTTTTTCTATGAGATTCTATTCTATTTTTTTTTTAATTTAGTAATTAAAAATCATGTCTATATTCCAAGTTATATAAGAATATTCGAGAAAGTTTAGGGGAGATCACTCTCGGTTTATTTATAATGCAAAAGTGTGACGTCGCAACATCTGAAACCCCCCCCCTCCCCCTCATTACACATCGTCACAAAATTACGCCCCCCCCCCCTCCCCCTTACGAGTGTGACGTCATTTATGGATGACCCCCTCAGCGCCTTAGCTATATTGGATCTTAGATGTTAGAACGCGGTTTTGTTCACACTCTCGCCCAGACGCCCTTGTGAGTGTTATATGAACCCCTTCAGTGTTAGCATTATTAGTTAATCACCCTCCATAATAATAAGGTAGAACACACCTCGGCATATTTTAGCTATGGTGTCCCCGCTCTACCTCTTCGGGTTACTACAGCGAGTGACAACCAACCTAGAGACGCCACCTATCCAAAAAACGCACAAGTACCGTTGTTCTCTCCCACCAACTTGGCACTCACCACAGTTAATTAGTATTCAGCAATTATCTCTAATTCTAGCAGGCACCAATTAACCGACCAGAATGTGGACTGTTATAGAATATTAGCCAGATGAGTGAACGTTGGGTCTCTTATTGAGGTCAAACCTATTTATTAATCGTTATTCTGCTTTCATAATTCTATGATAGAATAGTTTCAAGCTGAATTATTCATAATAGGCTTAGAAAAAAAGCTGCTTAATTATTTTAATCTTTACAACTCTTGACCCTTTTTCATATGGCAGATTTCCGTATTTTCTAAAGGGGCGGTAGGATCAACGAGTTTTGAAAACTCTTAGAATATATAGTTGATAAGTAAAGAATGAAGTTCTGTTATACCGTGCTAAAATGTATATATTATTATATCTAATATATAAAGTCTACCGCCCCGCCCCCCCCCCCCCCGAACGATGAAATGTATATAGAAAATTTAACACCCCCACCACCCCCCCCCCCCCCGGAGAAAAGAGTCTGGAAGAAACACTGCACACGAGGCGGTGATGCGTATCTAAGATGTTGTGATGTTTTGTTCGACTTGTGTGTGGGTGTGTTTATGTGAATTGTTTGTCGAGTCGTCAGTTGAAAATTCAGTCCAAAGTCTGTGACGTGATGTGTTTGTGGTCGAACTGGGTTCTGAATCTGTTTGTACATATAGTTTGTATGTAGATCGCAATGATCTCTGATTTCCGTTCTCGTTTTCCTGTCTTTGTGTTTGGGTAGTTTATTTGATACTAGGCATGCTGCCCAGCTTCGCTTAGGCTTTCGAAAACATTGAGAATTTGAATGCTTAATTAATTCGCCCGAAGGTCGGTCTACGACCTCAAGAGTTATGAAGAGGTTCCTCCGTGGACATTTTTTTTCGATTTATAGCTCATATAAGGTACCGGTCAGTCGAGGTCAGTTTTGACCCCCACATCGTAGACTTTTCGGCCAACCGGCCCCCGTGTTCTGTCGCACCAAGGCAAGATCATGCCAAATTTGAAGCGCCTGCGGCGCCGGGAAGTGCCCTATCGGACACCCGACAATCTAGATCTAGAGCTAGATTCCTAAAAGAATTTTTTTTTTTAAGTTTAGCCCGAGCATAATAAAAAAGAATACATTAACCAAGCTGACTTGCTGTGTCTCGAACCCGCACCACCTGCGTGGTTTAATGTACACTAACATCTCCTCTATTTAGGCACCTTATAAAATACGGAGAATGAAAGACGTATTTTAAAATCTTAACTTACGCGAATATGCCTATTCTTTCAAATTAATTTTTTATCCCAAATTAGCCAGTTCATAACAAAGATTTTGTATAAAATAAATAAGTCTTGAAATAGTTTAGTCCTAATATAGAAATTTATTTTTGGAATTGATTTTAGAGAAGTTAGAGTCTAAATCTAGATCTTAGCGTCTACGACTCTACGTCTAGATCTAGTTATTGCGTAGATTTAGATTTAGATTTAGTCTAGATCTAGAATCTCTAGATCTAGAATCCAAATACATAAAATAAATTTTATGAGTTTAGGCCGGAAAAATTGTATTGTATACATTTCATAGTGTACGTAGATCTAAATCAAATTTGAATGAAATAGTTCATTTCTTTTCATTCTAAACACGGCAGATGACGTCATTAGTTAATGTATAAGCAATAGTGACGTCACAGTTTTATGCGTTCTTTTTCACATATATTAATGCTTTTCCGGTTGCATAAATAATACTGTTTCTCTATATTCGAACACGCCTTTATTTTTTATTTTTCTTCTTTAAATAATTTTGTGGTTATACATTTAAAACATCTAACATATTTTTTTCAACAAAAGTCCGTAAAAAGTTCTCGATATATCGCTGCCGATTCTGACGTGATGTCCGGCGAAATTTTTTTGCGGACAGAGAAAGAGAGAGAGAGAGAGAGATGTGCGAACGTGGGGATTTATATATTAGGATTATTGCCATGTCCACGTTGAATGTCTCATTTCTGGTCAATATTTGGGTCTCTAGCATTTTCATTGTTTGTATGGTGGGGCAATCGAGGTAGATGTGTGACTCGTTGGGGTTTCTTAAGGTGTCTGCAGTAATGGACTCAGTAGCGTGTGGACGCAGTGTTTCTTCCAGACTTTTTTTCTCCGGGGGGGGCACTTGAAATCTTCGGGGGGGGGGCGGTAAACTTTCTTCGGGGGGGGGGGGGGGGGGGGGGGCGGACACTGTTTAAAGTATATATTTTCTATATAAATTATATAAATTTCATTTCGTTCGGGGGTGGTAAAAAATTTTCGGGGGGGGGGGGGGGTAACAGATGTCCCTGTTACCTGTTGGCCAGATGTACTTGTTGGCCAGATGAACCTGTTGGCCAGATGTACCTGTTACCTGTTGGCCAGATGTACCTGTTGGCCAGATGTACCTGTTGGCCAGATGTACCTGTTGGCCAGATGTACCTGTTGGCCAGATGTACCTGTTACCTGTTGGCCAGATGTACCTGTTACCTGTTGGCCAGATGTACCTGTTGGCCAGATGTACCTGTTACCTGTTGGCCAGATGTACCTGTTGGCCAGATGTACCTGTTGGCCAGATGTACCTGTTGGCCAGATGTACCTGTTGGCCAGATGTACCTGTTGGCCAGATGTACCTGTTACCTGTTGGCCAGATGTACCTGTTGGCCAGATGTACCTATTACCTGTTGGCCAGATGTACCTGTTGGCCAGATGTACCTGTTGGCCAGATGTACCTGTTGGCCAGATGAATCTGTTGGCCAGATGTACCTGTTGGCCAGATGTACCTGTCCCTGTTACCTGTTGGCCAGATGTACCTGTTGGCCAGATGAATCTGTTGGCCAGATGTACCTGTTGGCCAGATGAACCTGTCCCTGTTACCTGTTGGCCAGATGTACCTGTTGGCCAGATGTACCTGTTGGCCAGATGAATCTGTTGGCCAGATGTACCTGTTGGCCAGATGTACCTGTCCTGTTACCTGTTGGCCAGATGTACCTGTTACCTGTTGGCCAGATGTACCTGTTGGCCAGATGTACCTGTTGGCCAGATGAATCTGTTGGCCAGAAGTACCTGTTGGCCAGATGTACCTGTCCCTGTTACCTGTTGGCCAGATGTACCTGTTGGCCAGATGTACCTGTTACCTGTTGGCCAGATGTACCTGTTGGCCAGATGTACCTGTTACCTGTTGGCCAGATGTACCTGTTGGCCAGATGTACCTGTTGGCCAGATGTACCTGTTGGCCAGATGTACCGGTTACCTGTTGGCCAGATGTACCTGTTGGCCAGATGTACCTGTTGGCCAGATGTACCTGTTGGCCAGATGTACCTGTTGGCCAGATGTACCTGTTACCTGTTGGCCAGATGTACCTGTTACCTGTTGGCCATATGTACCTGTCCCTGTTACCTGTTGGCCAGATGTACCTGTTGGCCAGATGTACCTGTTGGCCAGATGAATCTGTTGGCCAGATGTACCTGTTGGCCAGATGTACCTGTCCCTGTTACCTGTTGGCCAGATGTACCTGTTGGCCAGATGTACCTGTTGGCCAGATGTACCTGTTGGCCAGATGTACCTGTTACCTGTTGGCCAGATGTACCTGTTGGCCAGATGTACCTGTTACCTGTTGGCCAGATGAATCTGTTGGCCAGATGTACCTGTTGGCCAGATGTACCTGTTACCTGTTGGCCAGATGTACCTGTTGGCCAGATGAATCTGTTGGCCAGATGTACCTGTTGGCCAGATGTACCTGTTGGCCAGATGTACCTGTTACCTGTGGGCCAGATGTACCTGTTGGCCAGATGTACCTGTTGGCCAGATGTACCTGTTACCTGTTGGCCAGATGTACCTGTTGGCCAGATGTACCTGTTACCTGTTGGCCAGATGTACCTGTTGGCCAGATGTACCTGTTGGCCAGATGAATCTGTTGGCCAGATGTACCTGTCCCTGTTACCTGTTGGCCAGATGTACCTGTTACCTGTTTGCCAGATGTACCTGTTACCTGTTGGCCAGATGTATCTGTTGGCCAGATGTACCTGTTACCTGTTGGCCAGATGTACCTGTTGGCCAGATGTACCTGATGGCCAGATGAATCTGTTGGCCAGATGTACCTGTTGGCCAGATGTACCTGTTACCTGTTGGCCAGATGTACCTGTTGGCCAGATGTACCTGTTACCTGTTGGCCAGATGTACCTGTTGGCCAGATGTACCTGTTGGCCAGATGTACCTGTCCCTGTTACCTGTGGGCCAGATGTACCTGTTGGCCAGATGTACCTGTTGGCCAGATGAATCTGTTGGCCAGATGTACCTGTTGGCCAGATGTACCTGTTACCTGTTAGCCAGATGTACCTGTTGGCCAGATGTACCTGTTACCTGTTGGCCAGATGTACCTGTTGGCCAGATGTACCTGTTACCTGTTGGCCAGATGTACCTGTTGGCCAGATGTACCTGTTGGCCCGATGTACCTGTCCCTTTTACATGTTGGCCAGATGTACCTGTTGGCCAGATGTACCTGTTGGCCAGATGTACCTGTCCCTGTTACCTGTTGGCCAGATGAATCTGTTGGCCAGATGTACCTGTTGGCCAGATGTACCTCTCCATGTTACCTGTTGGCCAGATGTACCTGTTGGCCAGATGTACCTGTTGGCCAGATGAATCTGTTGGCCAGATGTACCTGTTGGCCAGATGTACCTGTTGGCCAGATGTACCTGTTGGCCAGATGTACCTGTTGGCCAGATGTACCTGTTGGCCAGATGTACCTGTTACCTGTTGGCCAGATGTACCTGTTGGCCAGATGTACCTGTTGGCCAGATGTACCTGTTGGCCAGATGTACCTGTTGGCCAGATGTACCTGTTACCTGTTGGCCAGATGTACCTGTTGGCCAGATGTACCTGTTGGCCAGATGTACCTGTTGGCCAGATGTACCTGTTGGCCAGATGTACCTGTTGGCCAGATGTACCTGTTACCTGTTGGCCAGATGTACCTGTTGGCCAGATGTACCTGTTGGCCAGATGTACCTGTTACCTGTTGGCCAGATGTACCTGTTGGCCAGATGTACCTGTTGGCCAGATGTACCTGTTGGCCAGATGTACCTGTTACCTGTTGGCCAGATGTACCTGTCCCTGTTACCTGTTGGCCAGATGTACCTGTTGGCCAGATGTACCTGTTGGCCAGATGTACCTGTTGGCCAGATGAATCTGTTGGCCAGATGTACCTGTCCCTGTTACCTGTTGGCCAGATGTACCTGTTGGCCAGATGAATCTGTTGGCCAGAAGTACCTGTTGGCCAGATGTACCTGTTACCTGTTGGCCAGATGTACCTGTTGGCCAGATGAATCTGTTGGCCAGATGTACCTGTTGGCCAGATGTACCTGTTGGCCAGATGTAAATGTTGGCCAGATGTACCTGTTGGCCAGATGTACCTGTTACCTGTTGGCCAGATGTACCTGTTACCTGTTGGCCAGATGTACCTGTTACCTGTTGGCCAGATGTACCTGTTGGCCAGATGTAACTGTTGGCCAGATGTACCTGTCCCTGTTACCTGTTGGCCAGATGTACCTGTTACCTGTTGGCCAGATGTACCTGTTACCTGTTGGCCAGATGTACCTGTTGGCCAGATGTACCTGTTACCTGTTGGCCAGATGTACCTGTTGGCCAGATGTACCTGTTGGCCAGATGAATCTGTTGGCCAGATGTACCTGTTGGCCAGATTTACCTGTTACCTGTTGGCCAGATGTACCTGTTGGCCAGATGTACCTGTTACCTGTTGGCCAGATGTACCTGTTGGCCAGAGGTACCTGTTACCTGTTGGCCAGATGAACCTGTTGGCCAGATGTACCTGTTGGCCAGATGTACCTGTCCCTGTTACCTGTTGGCCAGATGTACCTGTTGGCCAGATGTACCTGTTGGCCAGATGAATCTGTTGGCCAGATGTACCTGTTGGCCAGATGTACCTGTCCCTGTTACCTGTTGGCCAGATGTACCTGTTGGCCAGATGAATCTGTTGGCCAGATGTACCTGTTGGCCAGATGTACCTGTCCCTGTTACCTGTTGGCCAGATGTACCTGTTGGCCAGATGTACCTGTTGGCCAGATGAATCTGTTGGCCAGATGTACCTGTGGGCCAGATGTACCTGTCCCTGTTACCTGTTGGCCAGATGTACCTGTTGGCCAGATGTACCTGTTGGCCAGATGTACCTGTTACCTGTTGGCCAGATGTACCTGTTGGCCAGATGTACCTGTTACCTGTTGGCCAGATGAATCTGTTGGCCAGATGTACCTGTTGGCCAGATGTACCTGTTGGCCAGATGTACCTGTTACCTGTTGGCCAGATGTACCTGTCCCTGTAACCCAGATGTACCTGTTGGCCAGATGTACCTGTTGGCCAGATGTACCTGTTGGCCAGATGTACCTGTTGGCCAGATGAATCTGTTGGCCAGATGTACCTGTCCCTGTTACCTGTTGGCCAGATGTACCTGTTGGCCAGATGTACCTGTTGGCCAGATGAATCTGTTGGCCAGATGTACCTGTTGGCCAGATGTACCTGTCCCTGTTACCTGTTGGCCAGATGTACCTGTTGGCCAGATGAATCTGTTGGCCAGATGTACCTGTTGGCCAGATGTACCTGTCCCTGTTACCTGTTGGCCAGATGTACCTGTTGGCCAGATGTACCTGTTACCTGTTGGCCAGATGAATCTGTTGGCCAGATGAATCTGTTGGCCAGATGTACCTGTTGGCCAGATGTACCTGTTGGCCAGATGTACCTGTTGGCCAGATGTACCTGTTGGCCAGATGTACCTGTTACCTGTTGGCCAGATGTACCTGTTGGCCAGATGTACCTGTTACCTGTTGGCCATATGTACCTGTCCCTGTTACCTGTTGGCCAGATGTACCTGTTGGCCAGATGTACCTGTTGGCCAGATGAATATGTTGGCCAGATGTACCTGTTGGCCAGATGTACCTGTCCATGTTACCTGTTGGCCAGATGTACCTGTTGGCCAGATGTACCTGTTGGCCAGATGTACCTGTTGGCCAGATGTACCTGTTACCTGTTGGCCAGATGTACCTGTTGGCCAGATGTACCTGTTACCTGTTGGCCAGATGAATCTGTTGGCCAGATGTACCTGTTGGCCAGATGTACCTGTTACCTGTTGGCCAGATGTACCTGTTGGCCAGATGAATCTGTTGGCCAGATGTACCTGTTGGCCAGATGTACCTGTTGGCCAGATGTACCTGTTACCTGTGGGCCAGATGTACCTGTTGGCCAGATGTACCTGTTGGCCAGATGTACCTGTTACCTGTTGGCCAGATGTACCTGTTGGCCAGATGTACCTGTTACCTGTTGGCCAGATGTACCTGTTGGCCAGATGTACCTGTTGGCCAGATGAATCTGTTGGCCAGATGTACCTGTCCCTGTTACCTGTTGGCCAGATGTACCTGTTACCTGTTTGCCAGATGTACCTGTTACCTGTTGGCCAGATGTATCTGTTGGCCAGATGTACCTGTTACCTGTTGGCCAGATGTACCTGTTGGCCAGATGTACCTGATGGCCAGATGAATCTGTTGGCCAGATGTACCTGTTGGCCAGATGTACCTGTTACCTGTTGGCCAGATGTACCTGTTGGCCAGATGTACCTGTTTACCTGTTGGCCAGATGTACCTGTTGGCCAGATGTACCTGTTGGCCAGATGTACCTGTCCCTGTTACCTGTGGGCCAGATGTACCTGTTGGTCAGATGTACCTGTTGGCCAGATGAATCTGTTGGCCAGATGTACCTGTTGGCCAGATGTACCTGTTACCTGTTAGCCAGATGTACCTGTTGGCCAGATGTACCTGTTACCTGTTGGCCAGATGTACCTGTTGGCCAGATGTACCTGTTACCTGTTGGCCAGATGTACCTGTTGGCCAGATGTACCTGTTGGCCCGATGTACCTGTCCCTTTTACCTGTTGGCCAGATGTACCTGTTGGCCAGATGTACCTGTTGGCCAGATGTACCTGTCCCTGTTACCTGTTGGCCAGATGAATCTGTTGGCCAGATGTACCTGTTGGCCAGATGTACCTCTCCATGTTACCTGTTGGCCAGATGTACCTGTTGGCCAGATGTACCTGTTGGCCAGATGAATCTGTTGGCCAGATGTACCTGTTGGCCAGATGTACCTGTTGGCCAGATGTACCTGTTGGCCAGATGTACCTGTTGGCCAGATGTACCTGTTGGCCAGATGTACCTGTTACCTGTTGGCCAGATGTACCTGTTGGCCAGATGTACCTGTTGGCCAGATGTACCTGTTGGCCAGATGTACCTGTTGGCCAGATGTACCTGTTACCTGTTGGCCAGATGTACCTGTTGGCCAGATGTACCTGTTGGCCAGATGTACCTGTTGGCCAGATGTACCTGTTGGCCAGATGTACCTGTTGGCCAGATGTACCTGTTACCTGTTGGCCAGATGTACCTGTTGGCCAGATGTACCTGTTGGCCAGATGTACCTGTTACCTGTTGGCCAGATGTACCTGTTGGCCAGATGTACCTGTTGGCCAGATGTACCTGTTGGCCAGATGTACCTGTTACCTGTTGGCCAGATGTACCTGTCCCTGTTACCTGTTGGCCAGATGTACCTGTTGGCCAGATGTACCTGTTGGCCAGATGTACCTGTTGGCCAGATGAATCTGTTGGCCAGATGTACCTGTCCCTGTTACCTGTTGGCCAGATGTACCTGTTGGCCAGATGAATCTGTTGGCCAGAAGTACCTGTTGGCCAGATGTACCTGTTACCTGTTGGCCAGATGTACCTGTTGGCCAGATGAATCTGTTGGCCAGATGTACCTGTTGGCCAGATGTACCTGTTGGCCAGATGTAAATGTTGGCCAGATGTACCTGTTGGCCAGATGTACCTGTTACCTGTTGGCCAGATGTACCTGTTACCTGTTGGCCAGATGTACCTGTTACCTGTTGGCCAGATGTACCTGTTGGCCAGATGTAACTGTTGGCCAGATGTACCTGTCCCTGTTACCTGTTGGCCAGATGTACATGTTACCTGTTGGCCAGATGTACCTGTTACCTGTTGGCCAGATGTACCTGTTGGCCAGATGTACCTGTTACCTGTTGGCCAGATGTACCTGTTGGCCAGATGTACCTGTTGGCCAGATGAATCTGTTGGCCAGATGTACCTGTTGGCCAGATTTACCTGTTACCTGTTGGCCAGATGTACCTGTTGGCCAGATGTACCTGTTACCTGTTGGCCAGATGTACCTGTTGGCCAGAGGTACCTGTTACCTGTTGGCCAGATGTACCTGTTGGCCAGATGTACCTGTTGGCCAGATGTACCTGTCCCTGTTACCTGTTGGCCAGATGTACCTGTTGGCCAGATGTACCTGTTGGCCAGATGAATCTGTTGGCCAGATGTACCTGTTGGCCAGATGTACCTGTCCCTGTTACCTGTTGGCCAGATGTACCTGTTGGCCAGATGAATCTGTTGGCCAGATGTACCTGTTGGCCAGATGTACCTGTCCCTGTTACCTGTTGGCCAGATGTACCTGTTGGCCAGATGTACCTGTTGGCCAGATGAATCTGTTGGCCAGATGTACCTGTGGGCCAGATGTACCTGTCCCTGTTACCTGTTGGCTAGATGTACCTGTTGGCCAGATGTACCTGTTGGCCAGATGTACCTGTTACCTGTTGGCCAGATGTACCTGTTGGCCAGATGTACCTGTTGGCCAGATAAATCTGTTGGCCAGATGTACCTGTTGGCCAGATGTACCTGTTGGCCAGATGTACCTGTTACCTGTTGGCCAGATGTACCTGTCCCTGTTACCCAGATGTACCTGTTGGCCAGATGTACCTGTTGGCCAGATGTACCTGTTGGCCAGATGTACCTGTTGGCCAGATGAATCTGTTGGCCAGATGTACCTGTCCCTGTTACCTGTTGGCCAGATGTACCTGTTGGCCAGATGTACCTGTTGGCCAGATGAATCTGTTGGCCAGATGTACCTGTTGGCCAGATGTACCTGTCCCTGTTACCTGTTGGCCAGATGTACCTGTTGGCCAGATGAATCTGTTGGCCAGATGTACCTGTTGGCCAGATGTACCTGTCCCTGTTACCTGTTGGCCAGATGTACCTGTTGGCCAGATGTACCTGTTACCTGTTGGCCAGATGTACCTGTTGGCCAGATGTACCTGTTACCTGTTGGCCAGATGAATCTGTTGGCCAGATGAATCTGTTGGCCAGATGTACCTGTTGGCCAGATGTACCTGTTGGCCAGATGTACCTGTTGGCCAGATGTACCTGTTGGCCAGATGTACCTGTTGGACAGATGTACCTGTTGGCCAGATGTACCTGTTACCTGTTGGCCAGATCTACCTGTTGGCCAGTTGTACCTGTTGGCCAGATGTACCTGTTGGCCAGATGTACCTGTTGGCCAGTTGTACCTGATGGCCAGATGTACTTGTTGGCCAGATGTACCTGTTGGCCAGTTGTACCTGTCGGCCAGATGTACCTGTTGGCCAGATGTACCTGTTGGCCAGATGTACCTGTTACCTGTTGGCCAGATGTACCTGTTGGCCAGTTGTACCTGTTGGCCAGATGTACCTGTTGGCCAGATGTACCTGTTGGCCAGTTGTACCTGTTGGCCAGATGTACCTGTTGGCCAGTTGTACCTGTTGGCCAGATGTACCTGTTGGCCAGTTGTACCTGTTGGCCAGATGTACCTGTTGGCCAGATGTACCTGTTGGCCAGATGTACCTGTTGGCCAGATGTACCTGTTGGCCAGATGTACCTGTTACCTGTTGGCCATATGTACCTGTCCCTGTTACCTGTTGGCCAGATGTACCTGTTGGCCAGATGTACCTGTTGGCCAGATGTACCTGTTACCTGTTGGCCAGATGTACCTGTTGGCCAGATGTACCTGTTGGCCAG
Source organism: Physella acuta (assembly GCF_028476545.2). Taxonomy (NCBI): domain Eukaryota; kingdom Metazoa; phylum Mollusca; class Gastropoda; family Physidae; genus Physella; species Physella acuta. Next base: position 177,951 of record NW_026731682.1, on the reverse strand, counting down.
ATGTACCTGTTACCTGTTGGCCAGATGTACCTGTTGGCCAGATGTACCTGTTGGCCAGATGTACCTGTTGGCCAGATGTACCTGTTACCTGTTGGCCAGATGTACCTGTCCCTGTTACCTGTTGGCCAGATGTACCTGTTGGCCAGATGTACCTGTTGGCCAGATGTACCTGTTGGCCAGATGAATCTGTTGGCCAGATGTACCTGTCCCTGTTACCTGTTGGCCAGATGTACCTGTTGGCCAGATGAATCTGTTGGCCAGAAGTACCTGTTGGCCAGATGTACCTGTTACCTGTTGGCCAGATGTACCTGTTGGCCAGATGAATCTGTTGGCCAGATGTACCTGTTGGCCAGATGTACCTGTTGGCCAGATGTAAATATTGGCCAGATGTACCTGTTGGCCAGATGTACCTGTTACCTGTTGGCCAGATGTACCTGTTACCTGTTGGCCAGATGTACCTGTTACCTGTTGGCCAGATGTACCTGTTGGCCAGATGTAACTGTTGGCCAGATGTACCTGTCCCTGTTACCTGTTGGCCAGATGTACCTGTTACCTGTTGGCCAGATGTACCTGTTACCTGTTGGCCAGATGTACCTGTTGGCCAGATGTACCTGTTACCTGTTGGCCAGATGTACCTGTTGGCCAGATGTACCTGTTGGCCAGATGAATCTGTTGGCCAGATGTACCTGTTGGCCAGATTTACCTGTTACCTGTTGGCCAGAAGTACCTGTTGGCCAGATGTACCTGTTACCTGTTGGCCAGATGTACCTGTTGGCCAGAGGTACCTGTTACCTGTTGGCCAGATGTACCTGTTGGCCAGATGTACCTGTTGGCCAGATGTACCTGTCCCTGTTACCTGTTGGCCAGATGTACCTGTTGGCCAGATGTACCTGTTGGCCAGATGAATCTGTTGGCCAGATGTACCTGTTGGCCAGATGTACCTGTCCCTGTTACCTGTTGGCCAGATGTACCTGTTGGCCAGATGAATCTGTTGGCCAGATGTACCTGTTGGCCAGATGTACCTGTCCCTGTTACCTGTTGGCCAGATGTACCTGTTGGCCAGATGTACCTGTTGGCCAGATGAATCTGTTGGCCAGATGTACCTGTGGGCCAGATGTACCTGTCCCTGTTACCTGTTGGCCAGATGTACCTGTTGGCCAGATGTACCTGTTGGCCAGATGTACCTGTTACCTGTTGGCCAGATGTACCTGTTGGCCAGATGTACCTGTTGGCCAGATGAATCTGTTGGCCAGATGTACCTGTTGGCCAGATGTACCTGTTGGCCAGATGTACCTGTTACCTGTTGGCCAGATGTACCTGTCCCTGTTACCCAGATGTACCTGTTGGCCAGATGTACCTGTTGGCCAGATGTACCTGTTGGCCAGATGTACCTGTTGGCCAGATGAATCTGTTGGCCAGATGTACCTGTTCCTGTTACCTGTTGGCCAGATGTACCTGTTGGCCAGATGTACCTGTTGGCCAGATGAATCTGTTGGCCAGATGTACCTGTTGGCCAGATGTACCTGTCCCTGTTACCTGTTGGCCAGATGTACCTGTTGGCCAGATGAATCTGTTGGCCAGATGTACCTGTTGGCCAGGTGTACCTGTCCCTGTTACCTGTTGGCCAGATGTACCTGTTGGCCAGATGTACCTGTTACCTGTTGGCCAGATGTACCTGTTGGCCAGATGTACCTGTTACCTGTTGGCCAGATGAATCTGTTGGCCAGATGAATCTGTTGGCCAGATGTACCTGTTGGCCAGATGTACCTGTTGGCCAGATGTACCTGTTGGCCAGATGTACCTGTTGGACAGATGTACCTGTTGGCCAGATGTACCTGTTACCTGTTGGCCAGATCTACCTGTTGGCCAGTTGTACCTGTTGGCCAGATGTACCTGTTGGCCAGATGTACCTGTTGGCCAGTTGTACCTGATGGCCAGATGTACTTGTTGGCCAGATGTACCTGTTGGCCAGTTGTACCTGTCGGCCAGATGTACCTGTTGGCCAGATGTACCTGTTGGCCAGATGTACCTGTTACCTGTTGGCCAGATGTACCTGTTGGCCAGTTGTACCTGTTGGCCAGATGTACCTGTTGGCCAGATGTACCTGTTGGCCAGTTGTACCTGTTGGCCAGATGTACCTGTTGGCCAGTTGTACCTGTTGGCCAGATGTACCTGTTGGCCAGTTGTACCTGTTGGCCAGATGTACCTGTTGGCCAGATGTACCTGTTGGCCAGATGTACCTGTTGGCCAGATGTACCTGTTGGCCAGATGTACCTGTTGGCCAGATGTACCTGTTACCTGTTGGCCATATGTACCTGTCCCTGTTACCTGTTGGCCAGATGTACCTGTTGGCCAGATGAATCTGTTGGCCAGATGTACCTGTTGGCCAGATGTACCTGTCGGCCAGTTGTACCTGTTGGCCAGATGTACCTGTTGGCCAGATGTACCTGTTGGCCAGATGAATCTGTTGGCCAGATGTCCCTCTACCTGTTGGCCAGATGTACCTGTTGGCCAGATGTACCTGTTGGCCAGATGTACCTGTTGGCCAGATGTACCTGTTACCTGTTGGCCAGATGTACCTGTTACCTGTTGGCCAGATGTACCTGTTGGCCAGATGTACCTGTTGGCCAGATGTACCTGTTGGCCAGTTGTACCTGATGGCCAGATGTACTTGTTGGCCAGATGTACCTGTTGGCCAGTTGTACCTGTCGGCCAGATGTACCTGTTGGCCAGATGTACCTGTTGGCCAGATGTACCTGTTACCTGTTGGCCAGATGTACCTGTTGGCCAGTTGTACCTGTTGGCCAGATGTACCTGTTGGCCAGATGTACCTGTTGGCCAGTTGTACCTGTTGGCCAGATGTACCTGTTGGCCAGTTGTACCTGTTGGCCAGATGTACCTGTTGGCCAGTTGTACCTGTTGGCCAGATGTACCTGTTGGCCAGATGTACCTGTTGGCCAGATGTACCTGTTGGCCAGATGTACCTGTTACCTGTTGGCCATATGTACCTGTCCCTGTTACCTGTTGGCCAGATGTACCTGTTGGCCAGATGTACCTGTTGGCCAGATGTACCTGTTACCTGTTGGCCATATGTACCTGTCCCTGTTACCTGTTGGCCAGATGTACCTGTTGGCCAGATGTACCTGTTGGCCAGATGTACCTGTTACCTGTTGGCCAGATGTACCTGTTGGCCAGATGTACCTGTTGGCCAGATGTACCTGTTACCTGTTGGCCAGATGTACCTGTTGGCCAGATGTACCTGTTGGCCAGATGTACCTGTTGGCCAGATGTACCTGTTACCTGTTGGCCAGATGTACCTGTCCCTGTTACCTGTTGGCCAGATGTACCTGTTGGCCAGATGTACCTGTTGGCCAGATGTACCTGTTGGCCAGATGAATCTGTTGGCCAGATGTACCTGTCCCTGTTACCTGTTGGCCAGATGTACCTGTTGGCCAGATGAATCTGTTGGCCAGAAGTACCTGTTGGCCAGATGTACCTGTTACCTGTTGGCCAGATGTACCTGTTGGCCAGATGAATCTGTTGGCCAGATGTACCTGTTGGCCAGATGTACCTGTTGGCCAGATGTAAATATTGGCCAGATGTACCTGTTGGCCAGATGTACCTGTTACCTGTTGGCCAGATGTACCTGTTACCTGTTGGCCAGATGTACCTGTTACCTGTTGGCCAGATGTACCTGTTGGCCAGATGTAACTGTTGGCCAGATGTACCTGTCCCTGTTACCTGTTGGCCAGATGTACCTGTTACCTGTTGGCCAGATGTACCTGTTACCTGTTGGCCAGATGTACCTGTTGGCCAGATGTACCTGTTACCTGTTGGCCAGATGTACCTGTTGGCCAGATGTACCTGTTGGCCAGATGAATCTGTTGGCCAGATGTACCTGTTGGCCAGATTTACCTGTTACCTGTTGGCCAGAAGTACCTGTTGGCCAGATGTACCTGTTACCTGTTGGCCAGATGTACCTGTTGGCCAGAGGTACCTGTTACCTGTTGGCCAGATGTACCTGTTGGCCAGATGTACCTGTTGGCCAGATGTACCTGTCCCTGTTACCTGTTGGCCAGATGTACCTGTTGGCCAGATGTACCTGTTGGCCAGATGAATCTGTTGGCCAGATGTACCTGTTGGCCAGATGTACCTGTCCCTGTTACCTGTTGGCCAGATGTACCTGTTGGCCAGATGAATCTGTTGGCCAGATGTACCTGTTGGCCAGATGTACCTGTCCCTGTTACCTGTTGGCCAGATGTACCTGTTGGCCAGATGTACCTGTTGGCCAGATGAATCTGTTGGCCAGATGTACCTGTGGGCCAGATGTACCTGTCCCTGTTACCTGTTGGCCAGATGTACCTGTTGGCCAGATGTACCTGTTGGCCAGATGTACCTGTTACCTGTTGGCCAGATGTACCTGTTGGCCAGATGTACCTGTTGGCCAGATGAATCTGTTGGCCAGATGTACCTGTTGGCCAGATGTACCTGTTGGCCAGATGTACCTGTTACCTGTTGGCCAGATGTACCTGTCCCTGTTACCCAGATGTACCTGTTGGCCAGATGTACCTGTTGGCCAGATGTACCTGTTGGCCAGATGTACCTGTTGGCCAGATGAATCTGTTGGCCAGATGTACCTGTTCCTGTTACCTGTTGGCCAGATGTACCTGTTGGCCAGATGTACCTGTTGGCCAGATGAATCTGTTGGCCAGATGTACCTGTTGGCCAGATGTACCTGTCCCTGTTACCTGTTGGCCAGATGTACCTGTTGGCCAGATGAATCTGTTGGCCAGATGTACCTGTTGGCCAGGTGTACCTGTCCCTGTTACCTGTTGGCCAGATGTACCTGTTGGCCAGATGTACCTGTTACCTGTTGGCCAGATGTACCTGTTGGCCAGATGTACCTGTTACCTGTTGGCCAGATGAATCTGTTGGCCAGATGAATCTGTTGGCCAGATGTACCTGTTGGCCAGATGTACCTGTTGGCCAGATGTACCTGTTGGCCAGATGTACCTGTTGGACAGATGTACCTGTTGGCCAGATGTACCTGTTACCTGTTGGCCAGATCTACCTGTTGGCCAGTTGTACCTGTTGGCCAGATGTACCTGTTGGCCAGATGTACCTGTTGGCCAGTTGTACCTGATGGCCAGATGTACTTGTTGGCCAGATGTACCTGTTGGCCAGTTGTACCTGTCGGCCAGATGTACCTGTTGGCCAGATGTACCTGTTGGCCAGATGTACCTGTTACCTGTTGGCCAGATGTACCTGTTGGCCAGTTGTACCTGTTGGCCAGATGTACCTGTTGGCCAGATGTACCTGTTGGCCAGTTGTACCTGTTGGCCAGATGTACCTGTTGGCCAGTTGTACCTGTTGGCCAGATGTACCTGTTGGCCAGTTGTACCTGTTGGCCAGATGTACCTGTTGGCCAGATGTACCTGTTGGCCAGATGTACCTGTTGGCCAGATGTACCTGTTGGCCAGATGTACCTGTTGGCCAGATGTACCTGTTACCTGTTGGCCATATGTACCTGTCCCTGTTACCTGTTGGCCAGATGTACCTGTTGGCCAGATGAATCTGTTGGCCAGATGTACCTGTTGGCCAGATGTACCTGTCGGCCAGTTGTACCTGTTGGCCAGATGTACCTGTTGGCCAGATGTACCTGTTGGCCAGATGAATCTGTTGGCCAGATGTCCCTCTACCTGTTGGCCAGATGTACCTGTTGGCCAGATGTACCTGTTGGCCAGATGTACCTGTTGGCCAGATGTACCTGTTACCTGTTGGCCAGATGTACCTGTTACCTGTTGGCCAGATGTACCTGTTGGCCAGATGTACCTGTTGGCCAGATGTACCTGTTGGCCAGATGTACCTGTTGGCCAGATGTACCTGTTGGCCAGATGTACCTGTTACCTGTTGGCCAGATGTACCTGTTGGCCAGATGTACCTGTTGGCCAGATGTACCTGTTGGCCAGATGTACCTGTTGGCCAGATGTACCTGTTGGCCAGATATACCTGTTACCTGTTGGCCAGATGTACCTGTTGGCCAGATGTACCTGTTGGCCAGATGTACCTGTTGGCCAGATGTACCTGTTGGCCAGATGTACCTGTTACCTGTTGGCCAGATGTACCTGTTGGCCAGATGTACCTGTTGGCCAGATGTACCTGTTGGCCAGATGTACCTGTTGGCCAGATGTACCTGTTACCTGTTGGCCAGATGTACCTGTTGGCCAGATGTACCTGTTACCTGTTGGCCAGATGTACATGTTGGCCAGATGTACCTGTTGGCCAGATGTACCTGTTGGCCAGATGTACCTGTTACCTGTTGGCCAGATGTACCTGTTGGCCAGATGTACCTGTTGGCCAGATGTACCTGTCGGCCAGATGTACCTGTTGGCCAGCAAACTATTCAGTTCCTTCATTTAAAAAAAAAAGCATTTTATAATTCTGTAATCAGTGTAATCAAAAAGGTTTATTATGATGTTAGTTCAATTATAGGCACAAGATCTACACAGTTGAAAAATATTTTAAACGAAAGAAGCAAAACATAAATGTCTTTAGAAAATAAAAAATTGTATGCTGTTTCTAAGGATTTTTAAAAAAAATGACTTATTTACAAAGTGAAATCAGATTTCACCTAACAGTGCATTTGAGGCTGACATAGTAAGATTTACTAACACAGCATTTGAGGCTGACATAGTAAGATTTACTAACACAGCATTTCAGGCTGATATGGTAAGATTTACTAACACAGCATTTGAGGCTGATATGGTAAGATTGAGGATTAAAAAGGGGGGGAAAATGCTATAAATCTTGTCACCACTTATCAGACTGGTTCAACCAAATGTATTTAAATGTTATGTAAGCTATAAACAATAAGCTGAAATACATTTGAAAGATGACCAAGATTTATATGTTTATTGTGATTACATCATCAAAACTTGAAACCATAAATCCATAATGTAGCTTTACTATATGAATCCTTCTCTAAAGGATATTCCTACACATATTCATGTCACTAGCAGATGTTGGTAAACAATGGCCTAGTGTGCCATTTCTATAGGATCAAAACAACAGTTTACACAATATATTCACAATTAAAATTTGACAAAGACTTTCATCTACTTGGTGATGTTAAAGTGAATTATTTAGTGGTTGCAAATTCCAAACTAATTATTTCTTTTTTTTCAGTAAAACATCTTTTAACTGGTCAGTAAGCCAATCAACACCTTCATGCAGGCCATCACCATTCAATGCATTGCTAGCACATATATGCCAAGGTTTGTCTCGAATTGTTTCCAGTCCCATCAGATGAGAGCACTTGACACTTGACACTGAATCTCTAGCATCCATTTTGTTTGCAAAAAAAAGAATTGGAATTCTTCTATTTTTAAGCTCAGGATTCTGAAGAAGAAGGTCAAGCTCATCTTTAGCAACCACCATGCGTAATTTATCACTGCTGTCTATGACGAAGATGATACCATCACATTCTTTATAGTATTGTTCCCAAAGGTTACGATAGCGACCCTGGCCTGACATATCAAAAGCTGTAAAAGCTAAAGACTTGGACCTAAATCTTTCTACATTAAAACCAACAGTAGGAACAATGTCATGATTTTTTGCTTCAGGTGGTTTAAAGTGATTTATGATGGTTGTTTTACCACTGTTGTCTAACCCAACTACCATTACATTGACCTCCTTCTTTTTGACCCCCAACCATTGTGCCAAGGCATCAAAAAATCCCATTGTTTCAAGTAGCTAAATGAGTTCCCAGATCTGCAGTTCTCTGTGAGTTCTTGAGTCAACTCTCATATATGGGCCGGAATTTACCAGCTTAGCAAGTAGAAATTGAAGTCATATTCTGAAGAAAAGAAGAGAAAAAAGCTTTCATAATTAAATCAACAACAATTATTCTCATCAACGTTGTAATGGCTATTATCACACAAAGATTGTAAGTGTACAAAGTTTAATAATGTAAACAAGAATTTCCTGAAACTTCAACATTGGCTAATAAAATAACTACAAAATAAACAAGGAATAATGTCTGAATAATTTATTTCATGACAGTAAAATATCCAGCATTATAACTCAAACTATCTATCATAATAGCACGGATGTGTAAATCAATTTTTTGCATGATAACAATACTTGATATATATATATATATATATATATATATATATATATATATATATATATATATATATATATATATATATATATATATATATATATATATATAAATAAATGAAAGTGTGTGGGTTTATTTGTCTTTATGCATTACTACACCTTTCATCTGACCGCCATGAAACTTTGGGAAGTTATTGAGAATACGAGAATACTCCTGGGGATGTTTCTGCAGGCAAAACAATTTCAATTTCACAGGGTGCGATGCGATTGATCTCTATACACAGTGTATAAAAAATAAAAGTCGGATGCGGTTTGACACCATGAATCAGAGTGCCATGAAAATTTGAGAAGTTAATGAGAAAACACCCAGATTGACAATTCTTCTTACGGGCGGGAACCGGGAGGGTGTGATTTTTTTCAATACACCGTTTGGCGTCCAGAGTGGCTATCTTAGCACTTGGTATCCGTTAATCGGACGTCCTGCATAGCGGGTAAGGGGTACTACTATATTCAGCGATAAAACTGCATCAGATGCAGCCACCAGCGCCGTGGCAATTGCGTAACCCGAGGTGCCCCGAACTCCCCCCACCCATGAGCACAAGGAACCTACTCTTATTTTTTAAAAAGGCTTAAAAAAAGACATGATGGGCAACAATAATCGTTAACTATATTGAATCAGGTGCATTCTCCAGCACCCCGTGTTCACACATGAGCACTATGCCACTTAAATATGCTTTAAAAAGAGTGCGATGGACTATGGATAAAATGTGTTGCTATAGTCGCTCACTAAATCATATCAGGCACATCCTCTGGCATCCCATTCAAAACACTTAATTTTGGGGAATTAAAACTAGTGTTTTTAATAAACCCAGAATTTGAAAATTCATACAAAATTAGTTTGAAGATATGCACTTAAAATTTTTAGCCGAGCACACCAAAATATGGTAGAAGATTATGAATTCATTGTTTAGTGGGCTTAAAATATAATATTGTATGAATGGTGGAAAACCTACGAAGGAGTTTTCAAGATGGCAGCCATTGTCATAGTTACCACGATTTTTCCTTCAATTTTTACTTTCTTGTATACGAAGCATAGAGATAGTATTGTAATCATGCAAAAAAAAAAAATCGAGAACATTTTACACCTCCCTGAGTCAGAAAAAAATAGTTTTGCAATCTTGTCTGTGTGTGTGTGTTTATGTGTGTGTGTGTGTGTGTGTGTCTGTAAACACAATAACATGAGTACCGTTACAGATAGGTTGATGAAATTTCATATATAAGTATTATATCAAATTTGTAGATCTGTGTCAACTTTTGAGCGATTTCTTCAGATAACCGGAAGTGGAACTTTTTCTACTTTCAATTTTTCAAAAGCATATAACTTGAGTGCTATTTTAGATAGATAAATGAAATTTCAAATGTAAGTAAAAGATCTAATTCTCTGTCTTCTATCAAATTTTGAGTCATTTCCGTTGACCGGAAGTAGTAATTTATGCTATTTCCGATTTCTCAAAAATTGCATATGAATTTATAAAGTACTACTAATATTAGTATTATTATATACTATTTTGCTTGGCGTTTGCTTGGTGTGCAATTATTTTTTCAATGAGATTCTATTCTATTTTTAAAAGTTTAAGTAATTAAAAATCATGTCTATATCTCGAGTTGCTATCCCCATAGTGTTATATAAGAATATTCGAGAAAGTTTAGGGGAGATAACTCCCGGTTTATTTTTATGGAAACGCATATGCGGATGTACCTTAAAAAAGCTGTAAAGAAATAATTGTTTTCTAACGAGTATTAAAAGTCATTTTTACCGGCGCCTACCCCCTTAAACACAAAGATGAAATTAAGTTGTCCCTAGACCTTTGGGTAGAATTTAATGAAAAATTTAGGAAGGAAAAGAAGCAGCTATATTAGAACTGCAAAATAGGATTAACCAGATACTTCAGGGAAAGGAGATTATATATCTGGGCATTTATGTCCAAGCTGAAAATTGGTGAAAAAAATAAATCTTGGAAACATTGCCAAGTTTTAAAAACTCTGCAGTGTAGCAGATTCCTTTGAAGGTAAAAATTAATGAAATTTTAAAGAGAAGATTACTGAGTATCTCAAATCAATTGCAAACAAACTCCAGAAGAATAAGAAAAAGAACCCCAGCATGACTTTCCTGAGCTGGGAGAACAATCCATGGAGTAGCCAGCATCACAAAAGAATTCTTGAATTTGCAGAATGATTCATAAACATGAAACTTGTTTAGTTAAAAAATTGCTCACATTGCATATACGTTTTGAGTTTTAGTTCCATTTGTGTCCATATTTCTCTATGAGTATGGAATTTCAACTCTTGTTTTCGAATAAAAGAAATAGATAAATTAGATTTTGAGGATGGCCTGAATGCCTACAGAGAGAAAAATTCTCAGTCAATGCATCAAGCAGCATCCCTATATCATTGGTCAAAGTCAATGCATCAAGCAACATCCCTATAACATTGGTCAAAGTCAAGCAGCATCCCTATAACATTGGTCAAAGTCAATGCATCAAGCAACATCCCTATAACATTAGCCAAAGTCAATGCATCAAGCAGCATCCCTATAACATTAGCCAAAGTCAATGCATCAAGCAGCATCCCTATATCATTAGTCAAAGTCAATGCATCAAGCAACATCCCTATAACATTGGCCAAAGTCAAGCAACATCCCTATAACATTGGTCAAAGTCAATGCATCAAGCAGCATCCCTATAACATTAGCCAAAGTCAAGCAGCATCCCTATAACATTGGCCAAAGTCAATGCATCAAGCAACATCCCTATAACATTGGCCAAAGTCAATGCATCAAGCAGCATCCCTATAACATTAGCCAAAGTCAAGCAACATCCCTATATCATTAGTCAAAGTCAATGCATCAAGCAACATCCCTATAACATTGGTCAAAGTCAATGCATCAAGCAGCATCCCTATAACATTAGCCAAAGTCAAGCAGCATCCCTATAACATTGGCCAAAGTCAATGCATCAAGCAACATCCCTATAACATTGGCCAAAGTCAATGCATCAAGCAGCATCCCTATAACATTAGCCAAAGTCAAGCAGCATCCCTATATCATTAGTCAAAGTCAATGCATCAAGCAACATCCCTATAACATTGGCCAAAGTCAAGCAACATCCCTATAACATTGGACAAAGTCAATGCATCAAGCAGCATCCCTATAAAATTAGCCAAAGTCAAGCAGCATCCCTATATCATTGGTCAAAGTCAATGCATCAAGCAACATCCCTATAACATTGGTCAAAGTCAAGCAGCATCCCTATAACATTGGCCAAAGTCAATGCATCAAGCAACATCCCTATAACATTGGCCAAAGTCAATGCATCAAGCAGCATCCCTATAACATTGGCCAAAGTCAAGCAACATCCCTATAACATTGGCAAAAGTCAATGCATCAAACAGCATCCCTATAACATTGAGTCAATGCATCAAGCAACATCCCTATATCATTGACAAATGAAGCCCTAGAAAAATTTGAAGATTGCCAGCATTGTTGAAAAGCAAGGTGACACACAAGCAGAAATAAAACTAACGACAGAGGCAAGAGCAGCTTTTGACCAAATAAACATTGTTTAACGATTTATCTCTTGGAATAAAAATCTTTGTCTTCAATACAACAGTAAAGTTTGTTTTACTCTTTGGAACTGAGTCACGGAGAACAACTGCCACAATTAAGAAGAAAATACTTGTATAAACTTACCCTCAGAAAGATTTTTTGAATTTACTGCCCTTATAGCATCAGCAAAGATGTACAGTGGCAGTTGACAAATCAACTACCAGTTGTGCTTTGAGAAAGAGATCCTGTAGCAAACATGGAGATCGATTGGCCCCACACTCACGCACTGGCAGGCATAGGCCGGGGGGGGGGGGGGGGCGCCACAAAATGACTATGATTTTACTTTAAAACTTAATTTTTGATAATCTGGAACACAATAGGCCAAGGGAAAGTTGGTAATGAGCAATTTTTGTTATGTGCTCACTACTCTGATAATGACATAAGGAATGGAAGATTTCTTGCAGTTTTTAAGTAAAACTGATCTAACAGGCAAAGGACTTGCAAATGTTTTGATGGAGACTCTTGCAAATTTACACATAGATGGGAATTTTATGATTGGTCAAGGATATGATGGAGCCACAGCAATGAGTGGTCGACTTCATGGGGCGCAACAATATGTTGCTGAGAAATTTGTTTTGGCTATTCACGTGCATCTCACAGTCTAAATCTAGCACTTTCTGATGCCTAAGAACTACCAGCTGTGAGAAGCTGTATGGGAATTCTTAATAGCACATAAAACATTTTAACAAACCAAAACGACAATCTTTGCTAGCAAATTCAATAGAAAAATTGACATTTAAAACTTCAGCGACTTAAACAATGGCATGCAACAAGATGGGTTGAATGAGTCTGTCAACATTTTTGTAAAAACTTTTTTTTAAAACTGTGTCATCAATAAAGGCATTGAGAAATAGAAACTATAATGGCTCCACTTTATTACTGGTGGAAATGTACAGCAAAATTCCCAACAAGCGCTTTTAATGTGCAACGTAAAAATATTTCCAACAGTATATAAACTGCAGAAAATAATTGTAACACAGCATGTTGTCAGTGAATGCTCTTTTTCCACTCTGAGATGGCTAAAAATTTACTTGTGAAATTATACTTGCATGGATAGACTAAATGGTTTGGCATTATTAAATATTCATCAAGAATTACAGTTTTAGCGCATGAGATTCTTGATAAATTAGCAAAGAGACCAAGAAGACATGATTGCAGCTGAGTAAGTTTAAATGTACTTTTATCTGTTTGTTGTCTTATAGTATTTATATTGCGTTTTCTGAATATTTTTTTTAAAATGTTGTTCAATGATTGCATATTGTAAGACAATAGCTTGTATTAAAATAAAGGGTTTCTGTGTTGGTCTGAGGCGCCCTCAAATTTCTATTGACACCAGCCACCAATACTTTACACTCATGCACACAAACACGTGTGTACTCATATGTATATATATATATATATATATATATATATATATATATATATACATATATATACTAACTGCATACCCGTGCTCCGCTATGGTAAATCTTCTTTAAATGTACCAACTTGGGAATAGAACAAAACTAAAAACAAACACAACGCAAATACAAACACAACACAAACACAGAAGAAAACACAAACACAAAAGAAAACACAAACACAACGCAAATGCAAACAAACATAAAAAAAAAACACAAACGCAACACTTAAGAAAAACAAACACAAACACAAATGCAAACGTAAACACATAGTGCTCACAGTCTAGTCCGGGCACTAAATCGCACCCAGCCGGTGCGCCGGTGGAATCGCCTGATTTAACTTAGTAAACTACTATAATACCCCAACTTATCCATAAAATAAACAAAAGGCAATATTTAAAATATCAGGAAGACCTGGTGACATGATTTGGAAGGAGACACCTAGATTGGATATACCTCGGGACATTTGGAGAGAGATGTCTGGAAAGCTTCCATGAGGAGAGAAAGGCTAACCTAAACTTTAAATTTAGTGAGCATTGCTACTACAACTATTATTAAACTAATATAATAAAAATATAAAAAACATTAATAATTATTTTAAAAAATATTATACATTATTTGGTTTGACCTACTTTCAATTTGATTGTTTATATCAACCCTTGTTTCAAAAGCGCTTATGAGGGTTAAGAATAATAGTTTGATAGCAGTCAGCTAAATAAAGCAGCTAGATCAGCCAGTTTATAATGTATTCAGTTAATTAGAATCTATTTTCACATGCATATTATTTAATTACTTTCTTAATTTTCAAGAGAACAATGCATGTGAAAGTAGGTCGTAAATTGCGCGTGTTTCATGGTGAAGAAATTGAAGTGGGTGAACGCCTTGAGAACTAGATTTATATTAACAAGTAGTAATACCTCTTAGCCTCAATCCATGTAGAACAAAATTAAAATCAATTCTTGTGTGTAAACAAATGTTCATGTGATGATGACCATGAAATTATATGTTTTTAAAACATTGTGACCCCATTAAAAAATAGGCAAAAGGCTGATTTCACTTCATTTCACTGTACATGTGTGTTTACATATCAGTGCTACGCATGAACCGGTAAATGTTCATTGTTTGTTAGTCTTAGGCCTTAGACTGTTATGCCTATGCTACCATCTGTTAAGAATATGGTAGTATGGGATTAACTGATGCATAGACATATGATTATTCTGTCTCAAGTTTACAATAATTAGTTTGGAATTAACGGATGCATATACATATGATTATTCTGTCTCAAGTTTACAATAGTTAGTTTCAATTTTTAAATTAATTTTAAAAAAATAACCAAAGGTCTTGATGTAGACCTATATGTAATAATCCTATAGACAATAGTCAGAATCAATTTAAAATTTTGATTTGATATTATTAAATAGATTTTTTAAAAAGATTACAGATATGCCTTACTTAAAGCCTAGATCTGTACATATTATGTTAATAATAAGTAAAAATCTTACAGTTAATCTTTGAAAAACAAAACTGGACTTAGTAGATCTAGTCTTTAGCTTAATTTTTCAGAGTTTCTATGATTGCAACCCTTTCATAATAATTAGCCTATCTATTTGAAAAAAAATAAAAAACCAATATCACAAAGAAATAAACCGGGAGTGATCTCCCCTAAACTTTCTCGAATATTCTTATATAAAATAACGGGATGGGAACTCGGGCTATAGACATGATTTTTAATCCATTTTAAATACTTAAAGTTTTAAAAATAGAATAAAATCTCGTAGACAAATTAATTGCACACCAAGTGAACGCGAAATAAAAAAGCGCATAATAGTGCGCAATATTATTAGTACTTTTAAAATTTACATTAGTTTTTTGAGAAATCGGAAGTAGCGTAAATTACTACTTCCGGTCAACGGAAATTACTCAAAATTTAACAGAAGGTAGAGAATTAGATCTTTTACTTACATGTGAAATTTCATTTATCTATCTGAAATAGTACTCAAGTTATAAGCTTTTGAAAAATTCAAAGTAGAAAAAGTACCACTTCCGGTTATCGGAAATCGCTCAAAAGTTGGTACGGATCTACGATTTTGATAAAATACTTATATATGAAATTTCATCAACCTAGCAGTAACGGTACTCAAGTTATCGTGTTTACACACGGACACACAGACAGACACACACACACACAGACACACAGACATACGGACAAGATTGCAAAATTATGTTTTTCCGTATCAGTGAGGTGTAAAACGTCGAGATTTGTAAAAATCTCGATTTTTTTTTTTTGCACGATTACAATACTTTCTCTATACTACGTATATACGAGAAAGTAAAAAACTAACAAACAAATTTAATACAGTAATTTAAAAACAGGTAGGCCTACATTAATGAAATAAAACTTTTAAACATTTTTGTAACTTTCAAAACATAAATCCTCATAAAAATGTGAATTAATTACTAAAATTTAATGAGTCACCCTTTTTCAACATTACTAGCCTCAGCCAATTTTACGTACCTAAAACAATAGATTACCTAAAATGACTAAACAAATAATATAATAGTGCCTAATAATTATTTATTAGGGTTATTAATATTAATATTATTTTGATATTATTATGCATGGCCATGGGCTATGGGGTTGTCCATAAATTATTTATGTCACACTCCTAGGGGGGAGGGGGTCTGTAATTTTGTGACGGTGTGTGATGAGGGGGAGAGGGGGTTCAGATGGTGCGACGTAACACTTTTGCATTATAAAAAAGCAATGTTAGAAAACGAATTTTAGACGTCATTTCTCGTTTTGTGAAAACTGTTTTAATAAATTTTGTAATAGGAATTGATTAAAATTAAAATACTAAGACTTAGGCTAAGCCCTAAGCCTATATTTAACTAATAACTATATATTAATACTCAGAGTTCAGACAAGATTTTAGAAAAATATCGATGTTTTTATTATTTTTACTTTAAGAAGGTAGTAATATGTATTATTATGTATGCATACTTTATGATGGGTTATAAATTAGGTTTGCGGTTGATTTAATAATAAATAATTAGATATGCATTTAACATTTCACCAATTGATTAAAGTCTGATCATCATCCTTGGCGTCGTACGCAACCACCGTCACTTGGGGAAATATTTCCCAGGATTCTTCCACAATAAAGTTGGCTTAGAAATAATATTTATAACTTAAATATAAAAAGGTAATCAAGTTTGAAAATGTATTAACTGTTTGCATTTTAATAATTACATTGATTTTATTTATAGTTTAACATAGCTATATCTAAAGAGTGGGTTTTAGATTTTTTAAATCCCGATATTTTAAATCCAGTCCTTTTAAGTCAATTTATTTACCAAAATGGCGACCAAACAATTGATTTTGCTGTAAAATAATAATAATAATACTAAGTAAAATAGACATTAATAGATCTAGATCTAGATCTATTTATTATTATATTATAATATGCTTGGTATTTTAACATTAGGGTATGGAAATTTTTGTACATAATTTATTTTTGCAAAGTAGTTAGGCCTAACAGTAACTAAGTAACTAGAGATCTAGATTCTAGATTCTACTTCTAGAATTTAAAATTTAGATCTAAACTCGGTAATCGTTTTTTTTTGGGTACGTAAAATCGCCCGCGGCAATTAATGTACGAAAACGTAACCCTAACCCTAACCCAAGGCTTTAATAGAAGTATATTGTCATATGTTTGTGTCAAATATTATAGATAAATGAATAATAAACCTAAATCAATGGCTAAATATTAGGCCGCCTCATTGCTTAGATGGCTGGATTGACCTCTGACCCTGAAACGTCACGCGTCGTTTTCTGACGGTTTTTACGTTTATTTTAGGGTCCAATCCACGACATATGAAAAAACTGTTAATCTCGCAAATTCTTATCATTATTTTAACACAAGATGCTAATAAAATGGATAATATGCCTTAGAATGCCAGAAAAAATCGCTAGAATTGTAGTTGTAAATAATGAGAGGATTTCTAGTGGAGCACTCTCCGTATAAACTGAACCGCGGCCAAAAACGACCGTATAACGGGGAAAACGGCCCGTATAACAGTAGATTAATATATAATTGAGATATTTACCATGTATATTTACAGTATTATGGATGATTTTTACCAAAAATCCAATTACCCCGTAAGTAACCATGCGACAATTTCTCTCTGCTATTTTTAGTAACGTTGCATCATTGTTACGCTAGTTGCCAGACAGAAACAACTAAATCTAGTTTTTGCGGAATGAACTGTTAAGTCTAGTATTTTAATTATAATTCAATTGTAGCATGTGCGGAAAAAGTAAAATTATGGACATTATTATTGTATTAGTAATTTTATTAGTATATTGATTTTTTCTTCACTGTGGGCCGACAGTTGCTGCATTCGTGACCGGTGGTTAACCTCGTCAGCGCTGCGTGGCCTATTCGTTTATATAATTAGTGAAGCTCGTTCAGTGGCCTTTTTCAGAGCTAGGCCTAATTACGGGCGATTTTTAGACTTATTGATCGGCCGTTAGCCTTTTTCAATTTTCATTGCTGCGTATTTTAAAAAATGCTCGTTCAGCGGCCTTTTTTTTTTTTGGCGCTAAATAATCTGTTTATGGGCATTTTAAGCGTTTATTTATTTTATTTTTTAAGCTAGATGTAGATCTAGTTAAAAAATTATCTAGCATGCCTGATATGAGAACTTTAAAAAAAAAAAAATTACCGAACTTTTAAAAAAATGATCAGAAGTAGGAAAGTAGGTCTGTTTTTCAATTTGCTTGAAGAAGGGGGGGGGGGGAGAGAGGTGAAGACACCGACCATCTCGTGTACACGTGTTCATTCTATGACGTGTACTATAGGCCTGCTGAAGTCACGGTGACCCCGCGACCGTGGTGGGATTTTTCATCAATAGGATAGTAAACGCAAGCAAGCAATCACGCGAGTGACGATGTTTGGAGATTTTATTTAAAAAAAAAATCACATACGTCATGTTTTCAAGATGAAAAAAAAATGTAATGTTAAAAAAAAAAAAAAAGACACTAATACCATGTATGAACCTCAGCTGCCACACTGTTGACTCAATATAATGTGAATTGAGTGTAAAATAAAATGTATTTGTATTTATAAACTATAATATCATTTTAAGCATATTTATTATTTAAAATTAGAATTTGAAATAAAAATATTTATTATGGTCATTTGATTTATGCAGGTGTTCATTATTGCATAAAATGGTATGAATAACATGTAGATTAGAATTTAATAAATAATAAAATAACTAGATCTAGTTTTATTATCAAATCAACCAGTTACTTTTTGTTATTTTCCGGTGAGTAAATTACCTAAGCTGACGCAATTACCATGGCGGGAATTAAAAGCTCGTGTACACAGGTCGACGACGTCATGTTATGCCGGTCGAGGACCAAGAACGCTGTTTTGTCATTCATTTTCCATTTTTGATTAATTTTCAAATTCTCTCTTTTCTCGTCAACCGAGTAAGCTAGATATTTAAATGTGGTGTCAAATGTTCTCTTAAGGGGTAAGGAAGTTAATGGTGTATTTAAAATAACAGAATATTTTATTTAAAAAAATCCATAATTCAACCTACTAAATATATTAGTATTTCTCGCTAACCCAGAGGCGTGGCCGGTTGCTAACAACAATATGGCGTACGGACCGGATGCATGACTTCCGACAATTTTCCGTCTTAGTTCCAGAGACCTTCTTAGAATTACTTTTAAAAATGTTTATCACGAGTAAAATGGCGGGTTTTCACGCTATAAAAACATGCTATAGGTGGCAAGGCTAAATATGCCAGAAAAGCATTTTAAAATTTGCTTTGGAGAATGAAGGCTAAATTTAAAAGTCGGTCTCATTAAAATTAATAGAACTTCTAAAATATCTTCCCGGAGGTCACAAAAATGAATTGGAGGTTGTAGAACTATTAGGTTTATCATTATATGAAGAAATAAATCAAATATTGCATGCGCTTTTTAAAATAAGACACGACTTTTGAATGACAACCAAATTTATTTATTTTTTTAAACCACGTGACCGCTATTTGATGATCACTAGTGGGGAACTTCCGGTACATGGCCACTTAAAAAGTCTAACCTATTTGTGGTTTTCTTTAGCTTCAAGCGTAAGAAGAGTTGTCATGGAGAGGTGTGTTGTGCATTTTTGTGAGTGTCAATAAATATTAAATTAAGTAATTTCGTTTAAAACGAACTAAAACGTCAAAATTAGTGCCTAATGGATTAAATATGGATGTCTATCATTCAGTAGTCATGTTTAATTTGAAATTTGGGTAAATTCTAGATTTAGTAAGAAAAACTAAAATATATCAATATAGGGCCTATATTATAGGCCAGAAATTAACTTTAAACAGCAGTGTCTGAGAGCAAGATTTACTATAGAAAATCGGACAAATCGGCCTTTCCCTACCCCCTGCATGTTCAACTAAAATTTTAGCATGCTTTTATTATGTTTATATTAACATGTCATACACCATTCTGTTCGTAATTGAATAACCTTTTAAACTGTATAAGTTTGATTTCAATATAATTACAAACCTTGAAGAAATCGCCGATTGAATTGCATTTTTTACCCCCCGCGGCGGCATGCCGATTTGGGGGGGGGGGGGGAGGCTTTTTCAACTTTTTAAAACAGGGGTGTTACTTTGAGTCTATAGACTCTTCCAGTTTTCGCACTACAACAGTGAAACTTAGCAGATATACAGATTAGATGTAGACATATACAGCGCAGGGTTCGTCGTCAAAATATATTAAATACTTTTGGAGATATCGTACAGCAAAGTTGAACCAAGTTTCCCGGGTTATTTATAGACCAATTTTAATTTGAACCCTGCGCTGTATTGCTGAAATCTGGACGTTTATTAATATGTATGATATGTACTATAATGCCCTAAGATAGAGACGTCTATAGACTTTGAAGTGGACCGAAAATCAAAACATGACACGCCGACCACTGTCCGACTGAACCGCTCGGCTGTGCTTCGAATCGCCCTCTTTAAACAGATGACACGTTATAATATTTTTATACATGAATCGAGTTTACGTACTACAACAGTGAAACCTGGCAGAAATACAGATTAGATGTAGACGTATACAGCGCAGGGTTCGTCGTCAAAATATATTAAATACTTTCGGAGATATCGTACAGCTAAGTTGAACCAAGTTTCATGGGTTATTTATAGACCGATTTTTAATTTGAACCCTGCGCTGCATTGCTGGAATCTGGAAGTTTATTTATATGTATGACTTTTTCTACAATACCCTCAAATAAAGTCGCCCATACATTTTAAAATAAAACAAAAATTAAAATTAACGCGCCGACCGCTGTCCGACTGCTTGTTCTGCTGTGTCTATCTACACACCGTGTAGCACAGCCGAATGCCTGGTCACGTGACGCTAGCAGGTTGATTCAATTGGATGATATTGTAAACAATTTCTAAAGATAGATACATGTGTTCCCGTGTTAGACTCGACGGCTATTTCTATTTTATTTTGAAGTAGACAGGCATGTTTCATAACTTTGTCTTAACCCATTGAAACGGCAAAAAAAAAAAGTTTTATCAGTATTTACGGCTGAGGACTAAGCGTCAAAACTAATCTTCTTTAGAAATTAATCCGGATGGGTGCGGCCCGATCAAACAATGCTAATGTGATTCGCGAAATGTTTCATTATTGTCTACATTACTTTTTTTGTAAAAACGGCTTTAAAAAATAAAATAAATTATATCCATGGCTCTTTTTTTCGTTTGACTACAAATTTTAATACCATTAACAAAGTGGAGGTTACTAGTTTGCCAAATCGACCAAAATGGGGTGGGGTGGATGGGGGTAGCCACTGACCATCCTACACCGTATATGTAACACCCAACGTAACATCCATAGCCTCACCCCGCCCCCACTAGTCCGTATAACACCCGTACGGTACACTGTGGTTTCATACCCCACCTCCCTCCCCCTTCACTTTGTGGAGTTAATGTTACTAACCATCGGGCATAGATCAGGAAATCTTGCCAGACTTTTGTCTCTGAGATTACACAATATTCGCCGGACACGTTCATCAGGTTGGCCGACTAGCCTATCCAGCAATCATGTTTACGTAATAGGGCAATAAAATTCGTTGGTCAGAAGATTTGGCTAGTCAGATTAAACAAAATCTAGGCAAAAGCTTGTGGTGGTACACGTGTCTGTATATAGCCAAACACGTTGAACTTACACAATTTCTAAAATCTACTAGATCTACACAGTCAAGCACTCAAACACATGCTTTTTTCTTAAGAAAGTTTTTAATTGTAAAAGGCCTAATGGTAGGCCTACAAAAATACATAAGCCTACTTACTACTAGCATAAACATTGGGCTTAAATATAATTTATGTTATAGACCTATAACTTACACTATACCTTGTGCAAGTTTTTAAAAAAATATTTTCCTCCAAAAATTATTTTATTGAAATTGTAAAAATGATTAACTTTAATATGGGAAATAATATTACGTAAATATCATAAAGCACACTCTGATTCTGATCAGACACATTTGTAACTAATTCTATAGCAGAAAGTTGTATGATATTTAAAATAACAAGAAATATAATTATAATGAAATAGGCCTAAATTTTTGGAATAGAGTAGGTCTATAGTATTGGACATAGATTACATAACATCTTTTAAGAAGTTACATAATCACAAATTTACTATAGTAATAGCATTCTTCTCTTTGTATTGAAAAACTTGATTGTTATATTTTCTTTTAGTAGGCTATTAACTTGAAGTTACCTGACAATGAGCTAAAGTGATTTCAAAACTAACTCATGGTATATTGTGAGCAAAGGGTGGTATTACCTAACCTTAACATATGATAGTTATGTAACAATGTTGGACCATTTTAAATACTTACATTAGCTTCAGCATATATAAATGTCATATTATAGATTAAAACAGTGTTACATTTAAACAATGACTTCTTATCACATTGATTATTAGATGTTTTAAAAAAATTGAAAGGGGGGTATTACATAATCTATGAGATTAGTCGATTGTGTAATCAAAGGACACTTTTTAAAATAGCATCATTGGATTCGGCATACATCTATAAAATTTCCTAAAATGATATCAATTGGTGAAGTCTGCTTGCTTTTATACCACTTTCAGTGAAAAACGCTTAAAAATTTGGTCCATACCCTCCCAGTATTTTTCCTCTTTCAGGGTCTACCCCGGTTGTCTGAAAAAACTGCTGTTTTTTAATGACTAAAAAATTCATAACTTTTTTGTTTATGGTCAGATTTTGAAAATTCAAACTGATCTGTAATCAGCTTGACAGCCCCTATCCAAATATATAACTATTATATTGTTTTACTGAAATTAAATTTTTGCATTGGCTTAGCTACTAAAGGCCTATAACATATTGAGCTAACATAATCATAATATCAATGACATATGATAAATGAATTGTGATCATAATCATTTTTTAAATTATTAAAATTTAAATCATTGTGTTCTTTTAAATTTTAACAATATGAACATCCAACCTTTGTTTAGGCCTACCTTTTGACTTAATAACTTAATGACAATACTAATGAAGTTAATGGGTAGGACTATTCCCTACTCAGTTTGTAGCCTGTACCGGAGTGTACAGTGTTGTTGTAAGGTACTTACTGGTGAGCATTTTGGTGAAAGTTATCGCAGAATAAAAATTTACTTAGAATTAGGAGGGGTATACATTTTGAGCCATCCATAGATCATTTCATAGTGTCAGCCGCCAACCAATCAAACAAGGACTTCCTCAGCTTTAAATTGGCTGATGGCGTCGCGCGACGTGTTTTTAGAGCTAATAAGGGCAGAAAAAGCCATTTTTTTCTGTGTAATAGAAATTAGATTTTTTTTACGTTTTTCATAAAATGGGCAGATAAATGACCCCTAAAAAAATCGGACGGCCATTTTTTCAAAGAATTTTAAAAAAAAAGAGCTGTTTTGTGTGATGTTTGGATGTATACAATGTCCCGTGTCAACACGTGTCAAACCACGTGGTTTTCATATGTGCCTGTGAACTAAATACCAGTTTCTTGACAACAAACCTGGAAGACGACAAATTTGTGAAAAAAACTACCCTAGCAGAATGGTTTATGAAGATTATTAAATAAAATTGATGCATTGTGTTCATGGGGTGATTCTTGTCTTGAGTAATTTACCTAGTAAGGGAATGTTGAAACAACAGCCTCAGGTCACTGTCGTGTGACCTAAGTTTAAGTATTCGAAAATGTAAATTAATCTGCATGATTGCAGAATGCCCGCAAACTATTAAATTGCTTTATTGTAAAAAAACATACTACTTACAAAATAGTTTTTGAATCTACACATCACACAAAATAATCCTAAAGAAAGCACAAAATAAAATCCTTGAGAAATGCATCACCATTGAAATTTGAAAAATTTGAATTTGTCAACCAGCTATGTTTGGCTAGAGGTCGTCAACACATGTCTTGCGAATGATGCTATATTATTAATTTAGTTTCTGATGGTACATGACATTTACATATTAATTAACAAACTCACAGGATTCCAATATCATATCTATCTAATCCCAATATTGAAACAGAATTTTATAGCACAAATAACTAAGGACAAAATTCCACTGTTTCATACTGTATGCAAGTTTTGCAGCTTTAATCCTCGATACAACCGTAGTGTGTAGCCTAGTGTTGTAAGTAAATTTGCATGAGATACACCAGCTATGTTGTATATGGCTCTAAAGTTAAAAACTGCGAGTAGGGGAGATGAATTATAAGACCATAATCGATTTTTTTCAATAGTTAGGTCATCAGTAGTTCACACATCCTAACGGGGTTAAAAGTGTAAATTTATATTAAACTAGGCAAGAGGTGGAGGGTGAAGTCATGTAAACAAAGGAGCTATATTTCTAGCAGTGTTTCTTTCAGACTCTTTTCCTCGAGGGGGGGAGGGGGGGGATGGGTACGACGACACTGGTAAAAGTTTATATTTCTATATAAATTCTTTTTCGTTCCGGAGGTAGACTTTTTCCGCCCCCCCCTCAAAGAAACTCTGATTTCTACATTGTTTTTGACTACAGTACTTTACTCTAGTTTAATTAAGGATTAGTCTGCTCATTACAAAATGTTAAAAATGTTGATGTGCTACTATGCAAAAGTAACCTAATACGTCTACTGAATGGGGTAGGTATTTGAATTTGTTTATTTAAATGTTGATCCCGTTAGCCTAAAAATATTTGGAAACACATTTTATTATAAGTAATATCGTAAGTACAGCCAAGTATTAATATTATAATATAATGTTACTACCGGTAGCTGTTACTTTGTGCATGACATCATTCCAATAGTTCACCGTAATTGTAATATGAGCTTGACGAAACTCACACCGCCAAGCAATTGTACGACAATAAATCTAAATACTTGTTAGGAGTTGGCTAACAACCAACAAACATCACTAGATAAATTTGATTGTGAAAATAACACTCCTTGACCTTTATTTTGAAATTAAAAAGTTAAATCCACATGGGCCAACAACATCATCCAAGGCCAATCCACAGTTGATTTTTTCCGATGAGTATATACCCTACCCACCCGCCCCTTCACAGCATACCACATTTCTTTACAAACAGGGTTAAAAGGTTAACTTTGAGTTCAAGAAGGGGAGAGGGTGGTATTGAAACAACAAAGCTGTTTCTTTATTAGTACAAATATATAATTAAAAATGATAAACCTACTGCATCATACAGGAAAACTGTAATCTCCAGGGTTTCCATGGAGACAGGGAACCGGGAAAAAAATGGGAATTTAAAATAAAATTTCCCGTTCAGGAAATCCAATGAACAGCCGGGAATTTTTCATAACAGCCAGGAAATTTTTTGCATCCCCCAAATATTGCGAGATTTGGATTAGGCATGGGCCCACCGGTTCTCGTGGATTAGAGTTAAGGCACACAAAACTAGTCTCATGGTATTGAAGCAAACTATAGTATAATCACCCACGATTTGCGATTGTTGCTAAAATTTCCATTATTTTTTCAGAGGTGCCACTTTTCCGGGTTATCCCTTTCTGGGTTAGCAAAATTTGAGTTTTTAAATTTTTGGGTTTGAAGTTAGATAACAAAACAAGACTTTTGACATACGATTCTAGAAATTATTTTTAGTATTAAGACTCCGGAGCCTTTTTTACTGTTGATCTGTTTTTCTCCAACTATGCAAGCGTATATTATACAACATCTACTACTATGCTAGCTTATAGTTACTCAACATTGAGGTGACGTCATTTTTTTTCATGTTTTTTTTTTATTTCAGAATTAGTATAAAATTTAGTTTAAGCTACATGTTTTTTTTTTTGTTTTTTTTTTTGCTTATTTGAGCTTGCCGTGTAAGCCAGAGATGGACCTAAATAAACATTATTAAAGGACTAGGATTGCGTGCCAGTGCAGTCTTGTTTAATATTATCACCTATTTTAAGGATAACCATTCAAGCAGACTATTTCACTGTTAGCCAGTGATACTGAATTTGGGAAAAACCAGATTTAAAAAAAGGAAATTGGTGAAAGCCAGCTTTGCTTGCCTTCATGAAAAAAAAAATTAAATGCTAGTGATGTCACTGACAATCTAAAATGCCTATTTGGCTCAACTACAATGTTTCATGGGGGAGGGGAGATAAAAATTGCAACAACTGGAGAAAATGAGGCTTGAACTCACTGTAACCCCAAGTTGGCCCACATGTTAATACAGCTTGTTGGGGGAGGGAGGGGGGAGTGGAAGGATAAAGTGACATCATCATCCATCCCGGTTAGCAGTTGTTCATGTAATTACGAATGCTATAGGTCTTCAAATGACCTCTCCACCATGTTGAGTTTTAATAGCAGTCTTTGTTATTTCAAATTTTTTGTTTTTTCAAAATACAATGTATTTGAAATTTTTAAAAAATAGACCCTAGAATCTCATTTCAGTTAATCCGGTTGAATCTCATTGTCTATCAAACTAAAATGTTAAAATTACTAGTTTAAAAAATATAGATATGTAGGTACCTCTAAGAAAAGACATAATCATTAAATTGAAATCATTGCAAATGACCATTATAGTTTAAATAAGTTCAATTTTTAAAAAATATTTTCATTTTTGTGAAGCTTAAAAAAAACCTGTTTCAGTGTTATTTCATAATAACAGAAACTTCTTTTATTTAGATATTAGCTAAGGAATTAAATAGTACAATAATAGCATGAGGTGGATTTTTCAAACTGCTTGTCTTTAAGCTAAATATTTGCTGTTTACAGTTTGTTGGTATTCACCTACAATTTTAAACTTTTTTTGTTAAATGCACAATCCTTTAAATATTTATGTTTGTTTAAAGATTTTTATAATGTTAAAAATCACTAAAGGAATGTATAAAATAACATTATGTTAATAAAATGTCTCAAAAAGTAATTAATCTCAAACTTACTTTTTAAAATTTCTGACGCAACATCAAGTTTCAGGTTTAAAAATTTAAGTTTTAGGATTGAATTTAAAGACAAGAATAAAATGAGTGGCACCCCTTAAAAATGTGCTTTTATGTGGTTTAAGGATAAAAAAAAAATTTGTTATTTAACCCATTTCTGGGTGTTTAATTAATTCATATGTTAATAGTTGTTAACCTATAGACAAAAATAATATATAGCCGCCAATAGCAATACTGATTGCCCTGGAAACCACTAAAAGGTGTGAAAACTAACACCTTTTCAAACCTCTGTAACTGTTCCCAAAAGATACTTTTAAAAGCTGATGAAAGATGTAGATTTCTCAAACCAAACTATACATTTCTACATTTAATCAATGCGATAGCTCATATTCAATTTTTAATAGTAATTTTTATGTACATTTATGTACAGAAATTACGGGGTGATGCTACTTAAATATCAATATTTCCTAAAGTATTGTAGTAAACTTAGTTTTGTAGATGGTATAATGCCGAATGTACATGGAACGTTTCAGTCTTGTACGACAAAGGGTTTCAAAGCCGTAGCCAATTGAATGTTGAATTTTGAGTAAAAAGGAAAAGTTGAGAAAACATGAAAAGAAGGGCGGAAAAAGGCACTGTGCGTTCTATCTTATATAAAACAGAAAAAGACGTCTTGTTATGTGTGGAAGAACAATTTGACTAATAAAATATGTGTTGACTTATGTTGTAAGTTTTAGATAGATTTTTCTATGTAAGCAGAAAATATGTATACAACAGGTAATGAATTAATGACTATTAGGTATTACATATCCTATTAATCGAGTGTTATTCTTAGAACAACTCTCAACAAACCAGATTAAGTTCTTTTTGATAGCTGGTCGTCTCCCTTCAATACAATGTCTACTTAAATTGTAGCTTACACAAGTTTATAGCCTTTTGATAATAGCACAACACTGGGTACAGCGCTTGAGGCTAGACATTGTAGAAAACAACTTTTATTCCACTTATTTGTAGAACAAAAGAAAAGGTCACTAAACCAGCGTGTACACAAGTGCTTGGCCGATAGATTGCTGTATACTTTATGGTGCTTCGCGGGCAATAAATGATGTAATACACGATCAAAGATAGCCGCTGTCCTCATAGTAATGTGAAAATTTGCTAGGGGTGGGGGGGTACCATGTTTCACATCACAATAAAAGGATAACCGTAGGCTGTAGAGGTCCGAAATATTTGGGTTAGATAGCTAAAAGGTGTTAGTACCCATTTAAGAAATTAAAAATTTTATGAGCTAAAGGTCACCCATATCGAAAACGTATATCTTGTATCCTTAATTTTATATAGTTTTGAAAGTTTATGTTCAATGGTTATGCGCGTCAAAATTTATATGAAAAATGGCAGGGAATTTTCTGGTCAAAATATTGTGGGAACCCTGAACCTCAGTATTTAATAAATTAGTTAATTAACTAATTAAATTATATGACATAATAATATCCCTTATAATAATGAATGGAGATAGTTTGTTTTGGTTAAGGCACGCCACACAACAAAAAGTAAGTGGCCTGTGGCCTGACCAATCAAAAGGAGATTGTTTATATTATTGTTTTGAGTTTATATTTATTTCTATGCAACAAGCCCACCAGGTTGAATGAGGCCAGGGGGGGGGGGGGGGGGCGGCAGCCTTCTGTCTGAGATTCAAAAAGTCATACGAAATATCGTCTGAAGAGGGATCTGCCATTCAATAAAATACAAAAGTTATCACATCATCATTCTATGCCTATATTAATGATATAAACATAAAACTTTGACATAGATGCTTAAGGATTTTGGGAATAAAAATGTATAAGTCAAATAAATTCTAGAAAAAAAAAACAATAAATAATGAAATCTAATTAAGTGGCATGGTACTGAAATTTTTATTTTTGTACCAATAGAATTACTTCAAGTGTAATATACTCATACTGGTATATGATATAGTTAGGATTTTATTGAAGTATCTAAATATTAGTAGCATTAGTAGAAGTATGGACTACTTGAATAAGTAGCCAAGGATAGCTAGTCAATAACTAGCCTAGGTTAACTAGATTAGATGTGGTTAATTAGATTAGATGTGGTTAACTAGATTAGATGTGGTTAATTAGATTAGATGTGGTTAACTAGATTAGATGTGGTTAACTAGATTAGATGTGGTTAACTAGATTAGATGTGGTTAACTAGATTAGATGTGGTTAACTAGATTAGATGTGGTTAACTAGATTAGATGCAACCAAAGGATAGACAGCTGCCTCAGTTGCTGATCTGGACCTACTGTCTAGTCTAAATAATGTATTATAATTTATTGTTGCTTAGTTTCATTTATTTTTAAGTAAAATTAAGTTACATTGTTTAAAGTGTTAATGTTACTGTTTTCTCTTTCACTTCTTTGTTTTTACTTTCCATAACTATAAGCGTATACTATAGTCCTACCTTTTAACTTATTGAATTTAATAACTTTTAAAAGTTTTAAAAAGTAGCAGTAATTAGATCTAGTACTCAATCTAGTAAGTATGCTAAGTCTAAGTAGTAGTACTAAATCTGGATCTAAGCAGTAAGTAAGGTCTCTTAATACATGGGACTATTAATTCCATTGGTTTAAATTTTATTTAATAAATAAACAACTATTTTAGACACTTGGTTCTTGCCAATTTAATTTAAAGCAGTTATAGCAAATATGCACATTTTTAGTAATAAACTATTTAAAGCTTTTAGGGCCATGATGGAAATTCTAACCCGGCTGTCATTGTTAAATGGCTTAGACCCACATTACTTCTCCCAAATGTCACTACTCATTAAACATAACTGAAAACCCCAACAAAAACAACATTTTTATTCATCAAAATGGTTTGACATTACTTTATAGTTTGGTTTGTGTACTTGAGTTCTCAGCAAAATGGTTTGACATTACTTTATAGTTTGGTTTGTGTACTTGAGTTCTCATCAAAATGGTTTGACATTACTTTATAGTTTGGTTTGTGTACTTGAGTTCTCAGCAAAATGGTTTGACATTACTTTATAGTTTGGTTTGTGTACTTGAGTTCTCATCAAAATGGTTTGACATTACTTTATAGTTTGGTTTGTGTACTTGAGTTCTCATCAAAATGGTTTGACATTACTTTATAGTTTGGTTTGTGTACTTGAGTTCTCATCAAAATGGTTTGACATTACTTTATAGTTTGGTTTGTGTACTTGAGTTCTCAGCAAAATGGTTTGACATTACTTTATAGTTTGGTTTGTGTACTTGAGTTCTCAGCAAAATGGTTTGACATTACTTTATAGTTTGGTTTGTGTACTTGAGTTCTCATCAAAATGGTTTGACATTACTTTATAGTTTGGTTTGTGTACTTGAGTTCTCTGTTTGGTGTGGCCCAGTTTTTGACAGGCTTTAAGCTTGATATAATTTAGATGTTTTTGTTCCTGAATTCAAATCTGGTATAAGGTAGACATTTTTCTCTCAGAATTTTAAGTCTGATGTAATTTGATGTTTTTATTACAGATGTCTAAGAAGTACAGTCGCAGTTTGTTGCGCATTTCTGTGGCACAGATTTGCCAAAATTTAGGCTGGCATTCTGCTCAAAGCTCATCCTTGGAAGTACTGACTGATGTTTTGGAGAGATACCTTTTGCAGCTCGGTGGGACATGCCACAGATATGCTGAACAATGTAAGTCAGTCATTTAGACCAAATCTGTTTCAAGTTTTGAACAACTTGTACCAGTGTTGTTACTGTCAAACATAGCTATATCATTGTCCCAATTTAGACCAAATCTGTTTCAAGTTTTGAACAACTTGTTCCAGTGTTGTTACTGTCAAACATAGCTATATCATTGTCCCAATTTAGACCAAATCTGTTTCAAGTTTTGAACAACTTGCACCAGTGTTGTTACTGTCAAACATAGCTATATCATTGTCCCAATTTAGACCAAATCTGTTTCAAGTTTTGAACAACTTGTACCAGTGTTGTTACTGTCAAACAAAGCTATATCATTGTCCCCATTTAGACCAAATCTGTTTCAAGTTTTGAACAACTTGTACCAGTGTTGTTACTGTCAAACATAGCTATATCATTGTCCCAGTTTAGACCAAATCTGTTTCAAGTTTTGAACAACTTGTACCAGTGTTGTTACTGTCAAACATAGCTATATCATTGTCCCAGTTTAGACCGAATCTGTTTCAAGTTTTGAACAACTTGTACCAGTGTTGTTACTGTCAAACATAGCTATATCATTGTCCCAATTTAGACCAAATCTGTTTCAAGTTTTGAACAACTTGTACCAGTGTTGTTACTGTCAAACATAGCTATATCATTGTCCCAGTTTAGACCAAATCTGTTTCAAGTTTTGAACAACTTGTACCAGTGTTGTTACTGTCAAACATAGCTATATCATTGTCCCAGTTTAGACCAAATCTGTTTCAAGTTTTGATCAACTTGTACCAGTGTTGTTACTGTCAAACATAGCTATATTATTGTCCCAATTTAGACCAAATCTGTTTCAAGTTTTGAACAACTTGTACCAGTGTTGTTACTGTCAAACATAGCTATATCATTGTCCCAATTTAGACCAAATCTGTTTCAAGTTTTGAACAACTTGTACCAGTGTTGTTACTGTCAAACATAGCTATATCATTGTCCCAGTTTAGACCAAATCTGTTTCAAGTTTTGAACAACTTGTACCAGTGTTGTTACTGTCAAACATAGCTATATCATTGTCCCAGTTGGCTGGGAAGGATCAGATCATTATTGGTGACATTTTAAAATAAAATACTAATGAAATGAGAAAAGCATTTAGAAATAGAACATTTTAAGAATGAAGACCTACTATGACTGATTACTGTTTATCAGGTTGCTATTAATTTTGTCAACCTTTCCTTCTCTTACTTTACGCCTAGTATGTAAAAATTCCCATTTGACAATTTCTTAAAAAAAAAATAGTTTCAGCTTTTTTCTTAAATTTATAAATTTTATAATTTTATAAAGTAAGTAGCTGTCCTGGCCAGGCCCTGCACTAACCTCTGTGAAAACCTATCTGTAAATAACCATGACTTGTGTGTTTTGATAAGTAGCATATACCTGGCATCGCCCGGGTTTAGGAAATATATTACTTTTCTAATTAGCCCTAACCACAACCAACTAAAACTAAAACAGAAAAACAAACGCAAACACGAACAAAAACACAACACTAACCCAATAACACAAATGCAAACATAAACACAAACACAACAACAAATGCAAACCTAAACCCAAACAATAACGCAGAACATAAGCACAAACTTAAATGCAAACATAAACACACGAGAAAAATGGCCCGTTGAGGAAGGGTACAACGGGCGCTAGGCTGATAGTGCTGTCTCTTTTCTCTAAACTAAAACCAACCCACCCCCCCACACACCCCCCCCCCACCCCACACACCACCCCCCACCCCCACCACACACCACCCCCACCCCCACCCCCACACACCACCCCCACACACCACCCCCACCACCCACACACACCACCCCATCCACACACAGCCTTCTGCCACAGAGACACAGAGTCCATTTCAACTTTAGTTATTAGATATAACCTATCAAAAAATTATTTTTAGTTGACAAAAAAACTTTATATTAACAATATTTTATAACCATCACTGTGTACTTTGAATCATTGAATACATATTGCCTCCTAAATTAATTTGCCAAATTATTTTAAGTTATAAATAAATTCTACAAACATTTCTTCACTGGTTCCATGATAAGAATTTGTTAGGCAGTCCTCAATCACTCGTGATTCACTAGTGATTCTCCTTTGTACAAGCTTTTATTTAACTTGTTTCCTCTGTCGTCAGTCATCAGTCTGTCTGTCTAGATCGAAATGGCCAAGCGAAATTACAGGCACTTCTAACTGACAGATACTGTTCGTAATTGGTACGTGGGTCAAACATGAAGACAATGCATCGTAACATTAAATTTTACTTAATTGGTCGCCTAATTAATTTTTTATAAATTAATTAAAATTTGGACCGAATTAGTAGGCAGTTCTATCCACACACGTCATCACGGCCATCTTGGGCGTGGAACGAGGGGGGGGGGCTCTACGACAAAAGCGCGTCTTCACGTTCAATAGGCGCTATAATAATAGGTATTTAAACAAGCGGCCCACGCTTTTATTTATACTGATATAAATAGTAGTGCATTAATATATTTAAAGAAAGTAATTTTTTTATATTTAAAGTAACCGCAGATTTATTATACTTTTGAAATTATTTTATATTTAATAAAAATTGTGTTATTTTCTTCTTTTTAGTGCATTTATAAAAGCTTGTAATTGTAAACATTTTTATGTATTTATTATTACAGAAGTAAATGTTGCCAAATTCTTTACATTGATATAACTTTGTCAACAGCTCTTGGATCACTCTCCAGATATTGTTAGTTAACAAAATTTGTGTAGGGAAAGTGTAGATCCTGGGGAGAATATTAATTTTATTAATTGGTTAGCTATATATATATGTAAAAAGAAAAATAATGATAAAACAATGATTTGCTTATTTTAATAATTGTACACATAATAACAGGAGAATCAGTTTTGAATGTGATACATTAGTATGAGGATAATAAATGGTTATCTTTTGAAGTAGAATTTGCACTACATCATGGCTAAATTTAGGGACATAACTCATCACAATACTAAAGGGACAAAACTCATTACAATATTAAAGAGACAAAACTCATTACAATATTAAAGAGACAAAACTCATTACAATATTAAAGGGACAAAACTCATTACTATATTAAAGGGACAAAACCCATCAATATACTAAAGGGACATAACTTTTTCTTATAAGTTGGCCGCACACAAGCAAATCTGGATGACCTTGGCCTGACTTTTGGACACCTGGGTATCAATGTTTGTGAGCTGGAAGATTATGTGAAACATGTTGACCCTGTGCCATTTGCCCATCAAGTGGTTTCTTTTCCTGCGCCCAAGTCAGGCAGCCTGGGTTTCCCAAACCCACGCAGTCGTGAGGTGCTACAACACAGGGAGGAGCATATACCTCATCACTTACCTTATATGTTTCCTCACATGAAAGGCAAGTCACTTGTCTAGCTTTTAGCTTTTCATCTTACATTTAAATCACATTCAATCCCTACAATTTGAAAGTAAGAGAATAAGACAAACATAGTCAGTTTGATTGAAATGGAAGTTGGTGTTTGATTGAAATGTAAGTTAGTGTTTGAAATGTAAGTTGGTGTTTGATTGAAATGTAAGTTAGTGTTTGAAATGTAAGTTGGTGTTTGATTGAAATGTAAGTTGGTGTTTGATTGAAATGTAAGTTGGTGTTTGAAATGTAAGTTGGTGTTTGATTGAAATGGAAGTTGGTGTTTGATTGAAATGGAAGTTGGTGTTTGAAATGTAAGTTGGTGTTTGATTGAAATGTAAGTTGGTGTTTGATTGAAATGTAAGTTGGTGTTTGAAATATAAGTTGATGTTTGATTTAAATGGAAGTTGCAGTTTGATTGAAATGGAAGTTGCAGTTTGATTGAAATGTAAGTTGGTGTTTGATTGAAATGTAAGTTGGTGTTTGATTGAAATGTAAGTTGGTGTTTGATTGAAATGTAAGTTGGTGTTTGATTGAAATGGAAGTTGGTGTCTGATTGAAATGGAAGTTGGTGTTTGATTGAAATGTAAGTTGGTGTTTGATTGAAATGGAAGTTGCAGTTTGATTGAAATGTAAGTTGGTGTTTGATTGAAATGTAAGTTGGTGTTTGATTGAAATGTAAGTTGGTGTTTGATTGAAATGTAAGTTGGTGTTTGATTGAAATGTAAGTTTGTGTTTGATTGAAATGTAAGTTGCAGTTTGATTGAAATGGAAGTTGGTGTTTGATTGAAATGTAAGTTGCAGTTTGATTGAAATGTAAGTTGCAGTTTGATTGAAATGGAAGTTGGTGTTTGATTGAAATGTAAGTTGGTGTTTGATTGAAATGTAAGTTGGTGTTTGATTGAAATGGAATTTGCAGTTTGATTGAAATGTAAGTTGCAGTTTGATTGAAATGTAAGTTGGTGTTTGATTGAAATGTAAGTTGCAGTTTGATTGAAACTGCATGCTACATTTTGTGTAGATGAAATCCCAGAAGAAAAGACGAGCCCACCTGATGATGGTGTCAAGCCAGATCCAACAGAGGATGCTAGTGCTGGAGACAAGCGCCTTGCAGTCTCAGCTGCTGAACTACCAGCCAGCAAAAGACCAAGGTTTGAATTTTGAACCTTTAAGTTGCTAATTTTTTTGATACTCAAACCCCTGTGCCCCTGATGTAGTTTGTCCTGAAGCAGAACTTTCTATTGACAATATGACTCAAACAGTATTGACAGACTTTTTGTCTGGTCTGGTCTGGTCACATCCCTGGTCTGGTCTGGTCTGGTCACATCCCTGGTCTGGTCTGGTCACATCCCTGGTCTGGTCACATCCCTGGTCTGGTCTGGTCACATCCCTGGTCTGGTCTGGTCACATCCCTGGTCTGGTCACATCCCTGGTCTGGTCACATCCCTGGTCTGGTCTGGTCACATCCCTGGTCTGGTCTGGTCACATCCCTGGTCTGGTCTGGTCACATCCCTGGTCTGGTCACATCCCTGGTCTGGTCTGGTCACATCCCTGGTCTGGTCACATCCCTGGTCTGGTCTGGTCTGGTCACATCCCTGGTCTGGTCTGGTCACATCCCTGGTCTGGTCTGGTCACATCCCTGGTCTGGTCTGGTCACATCCCTGGTCTGGTCACATCCCTGGTCTGGTCTGGTCTGGTCACATCCCTGGTCTGGTCTGGTCACATCCCTGGTCTGGTCTGGTCTGGTCACATCCCTGGTCTGGTCACATCCCTGGTCTGGTCTGGTCACATCCCTGGTCTGGTCTGGTCACATCCCTGGTCTGGTCACATCCCTTGTCTGGTCTGGTCACATCCCTGGTCTGGTCTGGTCTGGTCTGGTCATATCCCTGGTCTGGTCACATCCCTGGTCTGGTCTGGTCTGGTCTGGTCTGGTCTGGTCTGGTCACATCCCTGGTCTGGTCACATCCCTGGTCTGGTCTGGTCTGGTCACATCCCTGGTCTGGTCTGGTCTGGTCTGGTCTGGTCTGGTCTGGTCACATCCCTGGTCTGGTCTGGTCTGGTCTGGTCTGGTCTGGTCACATCCCTGGTCTGGTCACATCCCTGGTCTGGTCTGGTCTGGTCTGGTCTGGTCTGGTCACATCCCTGGTCTGGTCTGGTCTGGTCTGGTCTGGTCTGGTCTGGTCACATCCCTGGTCTGGTCTGGTCTGGTCACATCCCTGGTCTGGTCTGGTCTGGTCTGGTCACATCCCTGGTCTGGTCTGGTCTGGTCTGGTCTGGTCTGGTCTGGTCTGGTCTGGTCACATCCCTGGTCTGGTCACATCCCTGGTCTGGTCTGGTCTGGTCACATCCCTGGTCTGGTCTGGTCACATCCCTGGTCTGGTCTGGTCTGGTCACATCCCTGGTCTGGTCTGGTCACATCCCTGGTCTGGTCTGGTCTGGTCACATCCCTGGTCTGGTCTGGTCACATCCCTGGTCTGGTCACATCCCTGGTCTGGTCACATCCCTGGTCTGGTCTGGTCACATCCCTGGTCTGGTCACATCCCTGGTCTGGTCTGGTCTGGTCTGGTCACATCCTTGGTCTGGTCACATCCCTGGTCTGGTCACATCCCTGGTCTGGTCACATCCCTGGTCTGGTCTGGTCACATCCCTGGTCTGGTCACATCCCTGGTCTGGTCTGGTCACATCCCTGGTCTGGTCACATCCCTGGTCTGGTCTGGTCACATGTCTGGTCTGGTCTGGTCTGGTCACATCCCTGGTCTGGTCACATCCCTGGTCTGGTCACATCCCTGGTCTGGTCTGGTCTGGTCACATCCCTGGTCTGGTCTGGTCACATCCCTGGTCTGGTCTGGTCACATCCCTGGTCTGGTCTGGTCTGGTCACATCCCTGGTCTGGTCTGGTCACATCCCTGGTCTGGTCTGGTCTGGTCTGGTCTGGTCACATCCCTGGTCTGGTCTGGTCTGGTCTGGTCACATCCCTGGTCTGGTCTGGTCTGGTCTGGTCACATCCCTGGTCTGGTCTGGTCTGGTCTGGTCTGGTCTGGTCACATCCCTGGTCTGGTCTGGTCACATCCCTGGTCTGGTCTGGTCTGGTCACATCCCTGGTCTGGTCTGGTCTGGTCTGGTCTGGTCACATCCCTGGTCTGGTCTGGTCTGGTCTGGTCTGGTCACATCCCTGGTCTGGTCTGGTCTGGTCTGGTCTGGTCACATCCCTGGTCTGGTCTGGTCTGGTCTGGTCTGGTCACATCCCTGGTCTGGTCTGGTCTGGTCTGGTCACATCCCTGGTCTGGTCTGGTCTGGTCTGGTCACATCCCTGGTCTGGTCTGGTCTGGTCTGGTCACATCCCTGGTCTGGTCTGGTCTGGTCTGGTCACATCCCTGGTCTGGTCTGGTCTGGTCTGGTCACATCCCTGGTCTGGTCTGGTCTGGTCTGGTCTGGTCACATCCCTGGTCTGGTCTGGTCTGGTCACATCCCTGGTCTGGTCTGGTCTAGTCACATCCCTGGTCTGGTCACATCCCTGGTCTGGTCACATCCCTGGTCTGGTCACATCCCTGGTCTGGTCACATCCCTGGTCTGGTCACATCCCTGGTCTGGTCACATCCCTGGTCTGGTCACATCCCTGGTCTGGTCACATCCCTGGTCTGGTCTGGTCTGGTCACATCCCTGGTCTGGTCTGGTCACATGTCTGGTCTGGTCTGGTCTGGTCTGGTCACATCCCTGGTCTGGTCTGGTCACATCCCTGGTCTGGTCACATCCCTGGTCTGGTCTGGTCACATCCCTGGTCTGGTCTGGTCACATCCCTGGTCTGGTCACATCCCTGGTCTGGTCTGGTCACATCCCTGGTCTGGTCTGGTCTGGTCTGGTCACATCCCTGGTCTGGTCACATCCCTGGTCTGGTCTGGTCACATCCCTGGTCTGGTCACATCCCTGGTCTGGTCTGGTCACATCCCTGGTCTGGTCTGGTCACATCCCTGGTCTGGTCTGGTCTGGTCACATCCCTGGTCTGGTCACATCCCTGGTCTGGTCTGGTCTGGTCTGGTCACATCCCTGGTCTGGTCTGGTCTGGTCACATCCCTGGTCTGGTCTGGTCTGGTCTGGTCTGGTCACATCCCTGGTCTGGTCTGGTCTGGTCACATCCCTGGTCAGGCCTGGTCACATCCCTGGTCTGGTCTGGTCTGGTCACATCCCTGGTCTGGTCACATCCCTGGTCTGGTCTGGTCACATCCCTGGTCTGGTCTGGTCACATGTCTGGTCTGGTCTGGTCTGGTCTGGTCACATCCCTGGTCTGGTCTGGTCTGGTCTGGTCTGGTCACATCCCTGGTCTGGTCACATCCCTGGTCTGGTCACATCCCTGGTCTGGTCACATCCCTGGTCTGGTCTGGTCTGGTCACATCCCTGGTCTGGTCTGGTCTGGTCTGGTCACATCCCTGGTCTGGTCTGGTCACATGTCTGGTCTGGTCTGGTCTGGTCTGGTCACATCCCTGGTCTGGTCTGGTCTGGTCTGGTCACATCCCTGGTCTGGTCACATCCCTGGTCTGGTCTGGTCACATCCCTGGTCTGGTCTGGTCTGGTCTGGTCACATCCCTGGTCTGGTCACATCCCTGGTCTGGTCACATCCCTGGTCTGGTCTGGTCTGGTCTGGTCACATCCCTGGTCTGGTCTGGTCTGGTCTGGTCTGGTCACATCCCTGGTCTGGTCTGGTCTGGTCACATCCCTGGTCTGGTCACATCCCTGGTCTGGTCTGGTCACATCCCTGGTCTGGTCACATCCCTGGTCTGGTCACATCCCTGGTCTGGTCTGGTCTGGTCTGGTCACATCCCTGGTCTGGTCTGGTCTGGTCTGGTCACATCCCTGGTCTGGTCACATCCCTGGTCTGGTCACATCCCTGGTCTGGTCTGGTCACATCCCTGGTCTGGTCTGGTCACATGTCTGGTCTGGTCTGGTCTGGTCTGGTCTGGTCACATCCCTGGTCTGGTCACATCCCTGGTCTGGTCACATCCCTGGTCTGGTCACATCCCTGGTCTGGTCACATCCCTGGTCTGGTCACATCCCTGGTCTGGTCTGGTCACATCCCTGGTCTGGTCTGGTCACATCCCAAGGCTGCAGTTTTTTTATTTTAGAGTTGTCTCTCCTAATGAGCCCCATGAGCTTGACATCATCTGATTTTTCCTGACTCCATCTGATTTTTCCTGACTCCATCTAATTTTTCCTGACTCCATCTAATTTTTCCTGACTCCATCTGATTTTTGCTTACTCCATCTCATTTTTCATGACTCCATCTGATTTTTCCTGACTCCATCTGATTTTTCCTGACTCCATCTGATTTTTGCTGACTCCATCTAATTTTTCCTGACTCCATCTGATTTTTGCTGACTCCATCTGATTTTTCATGACTCCATCTGATTTGTCCTGACTCCATCTGATTTTTGCTGACTCCATCTGATTTTTCATGACTCCATCTGATTTTTGCTGACTCCATCTGATTTTTCATGACTCCATCTGATTTTTCCTGACTCCATCTGATTTTTGCTGACTCCATCTGATTTTTCATGACTCCATCTGATTTTTGCTGACTCCATCTGATTTTTCATGACTCCATCTGATTTTTCCTGACTCCATCTGATTTTTCCTGACTCCATCTGATTTTTGCTGACTCCATCTGATTTTTGCTGACTCCATCTGATTTTTCATGACTCCATCTAATTTTTGCTGACTCCATCTGATTTTTGCTGACTCCATCTGATTTTTCATGACTCCATCTGATTTTTCCTGACTCCATCTGATTTTTGCTGACTCGCTAATTTTTCCTGACTCCATCTGATTTTTGCTGACTCCATCTGATTTTTTATGACTCCATCTGATTTTTCATGACTCCATCTGATTTTTCCTGACTCCATCTGATTTTTCCTGACTCCATCTAATTTTTCCTGACTCCATCTAATTTTTCCTGACTCCATCTGATTTTTGCTTACTCCATCTCATTTTTCATGACTCCATCTGATTTTTCCTGACTCCATCTGATTTTTCCTGACTCCATCTGATTTTTGCTGACTCCATCTAGATTTTCCTGACTCCATCTGATTTTTGCTGACTCCATCTGATTTTTCATGACTCCATCTGATTTGTCCTGACTCCATCTGATTTTTGCTGACTCCATCTGATTTTTCATGACTCCATCTGATTTTTGCTGACTCCATCTGATTTTTCATGACTCCATCTGATTTTTCCTGACTCCATCTGATTTTTGCTGACTCCATCTGATTTTTCATGACTCCATCTGATTTTTGCTGACTCCATCTGATTTTTCATGACTCCATCTGATTTTTCCTGACTCCATCTGATTTTTCCTGACTCCATCTGATTTTTGCTGACTCCATCTGATTTTTGCTGACTCCATCTGATTTTTCATGACTCCATCTAATTTTTGCTGACTCCATCTGATTTTTGCTGACTCCATCTGATTTTTCATGACTCCATCTGATTTTTCCTGACTCCATCTGATTTTTGCTGACTCGCTAATTTTTCCTGACTCCATCTGATTTTTGCTGACTCCATCTGATTTTTTATGACTCCATCTGATTTTTCATGACTCCATCTGATTTTTCCGGACTCCATCTGATTTTTGCTGACTCCATCTGATTTTTCATGACTCCATCTGATTTTTCCTGACTCCCATCTGATTTTTCTTGACTCCATCTGATTTTTGCTGACTCCATCTGATTTTTGCTGACTCCATCTGATTTTTCATGACTCCATCTGATTTTTGCTGACTCCATCTGATTTTTCATGACTCCATCTGATTTTTCCTGACTCCATCTAATTTTTCCTGACTCCATCTAATTTTTCCTGACTCCATCTGATTTTTCCTGACTCCATCTGATTTTTGCTGACTCCATCTGATTTTTGCTGACCCCATCTGATTTTTCATGACTCCATCTGATTTTTCATGACTCCATCTGATTTTTGCTGACTCCATCTAATTTTTCCTGACTGCATCTAATTTTTCCTGACTCCATCTGATTTTTGCTGACTCTATCTGATTTTTCATGACTCCATCTGATTTTTCCTGACTCCATCTGATTTTTCCTGACTCCCATCTGATTTTTCTTGACTCCATCTGATTTTTGCTGACTCCATCTGATTTTTGCTGACTCTATCTGATTTTTCATGACTCCATCTGATTTTTGCTGACTCCATCTGATTTTTCCTGACTCTATCTGATTTTTCATGACTCCATCTGATTTTTGCTGACTCTATCTGATTTTTCATGACTCCATCTGATTTTTCCTGACTCCATCTGATTTTTCATGACTCCATCTGATTTTTCATGACTCCATCTGATTTTTCATGACTCCATCTGATTTTTCATGACTCCGTCTGATTTTTCCTGACTCCATCTAATTTTTCCAGGCTTGGAAATTGTAACCTCCCTGAAGAGGCAGGCCACTCCCAGTATGAAATGACGTGTGTCTTCATGGGACCAAATGGTGTCTTGACAACCCGCCAGGGGGTCCAGGGTCGTCAACCTGAACCCTGCATGCCTCCCCCCAACCCTAGAACTCTGCTGGAAGCAGCCAACAAAGAGAACTCTGCCAAGTTGAGAGATGCTGCAACTGGTCTGGGAGCTGGTGATGGTCCAGCTTCTGGCAAACTGCTGGAGAAAAGCAAAAAGTCTCTCCACAAGAAAATGGAGCAGCGACCAGAAGGAAAAGATTATTCCAAGAAGTCTGCAAGCAGCAAAGCAGCTGCAAAGTTCCTTAAAAAGTTAAAGTCTTCTAAAAAGTCAGCCAAATTATTTAAAAAGTCAAAGCATAAAGAAGACAATGCTATCGATGGAGGTAAAGAGAAAAAATCCAAAGAAGAAAAGAGAGCAGATAAAGGTAAAGAGAAAAGCTACCGTAAGGAAGGAGAAGACAAACAAGCACCTACAAGCAAACATGAGCCGTTGAAAAAAAAAAAGGAGAAAAAATCAACAGCTCTGATTGATTCTGATGAAGAACTGCGTAATCTCTCTTCTCCTTCTCCGAGTTCTTCCCCAGATCATTTTATCATCGCTGATGGAGAAGTGGGTGAGAAAAAAGCCATGGATTCCATCAATGATAGTATTAATACTGTTCTAAGGAATGAACCAGATGGAAAAAGTCAAAAGAAAAAAAAGAAAAGTAGTAAGAATAAAGAATCAGATAGGGTAGGCAATCATAGCAAAACACATGAACAGCAACTGAAAAGAAAACCAGGTCGACCCCCCAAACTTCAGAAAACCCCTGAAACAGGTCGACCCCCCAAACTTGAGAAAACAGCTGAAGTAGCCCCACCCCCCCTGGACATGAAACCATTTGTCTCAGATAAGTACTCATCTGCTGAGCTACAGGTGTATGAGTTCAGTGACAGTCCACCAGACCCCCACCTTAAGCCCAGGCGACCCAGCGCCACTGACTTGCCTCCACCTGCTGCACCTAAAGTTGAGCCACCAGCAGCACCCAGAGTTCACAAGCCACACAAGAGGCTTCAACCAGAAGATGAACTCTTTGCTCCTGAGATCAAGTTTGAGTCCCGCCCTGAGCCAGCTGATAACAAGCCACTCAAGTCAGATGGGGTCAAGCCCAAGTTGAAAGAAGAGAGGAAGGCGGGCACCAGGGATGAGAAGCTGGGTCCACACAAGACCTCAAGAGATGCTCACAAGCAAAAGGTACACAAGAACCTTCTACTCGGCTCCTTCATCTAACCCAAGGGTCTCCAAACTTTTCTGTCTGAGGGCCGCATTAACTATCAAATTTCATTTCGGGGGCCAGTTTCTTCCAGGCATGTCTTTAATTTTTCTGGGCAAAGTTCATCAGCCATCACCATCAAACGATTTTTCCTTGGACAAAAAGATCTCAGTGGGCCGGATGAGAGGACTTCGCGGGCCGCATCCGGCCCGCGGGCCGTAGTTTGGAGACCCCTGATCTATACCAATGCTTTCACTTCATCTGAACAAACCCAATACTTTCACTTCATCTGAACAAACCCAATACTTTCACTTCATCTGAACAAACCCAATACTTTCACTTCATCTGAACAAACCCAATACTTTCACTTCATCTGAACAAACCCAATACTTTCACTTCATCTGAACAAACCCAATACTTTCACTTCATCTGAACAAACCCAATACTTTCACTTCATCTGAACAAACCCAATACTTTCACTTCATCTGAACAAACCCAATACTTTCACTTCATCTGAACAAACCCAATACTTTCACTTCATCTGAACAAACCCAATACTTTCACTTCATCTGAACAAACCCAATACTTTCACTTCATCTGAACAAACCCAATACTTTCACTTCATCTGAACAAACCCAATACTTTCACTTCAACTGAACAAACCCAATACTTTCACTTCATCTGAACAAACCCAATACTTTCACTTCATCTGAACAAACCCAATACTTTCACTTCATCTGAACAAACCCAATACTTTCACTTCATCTGAACAAACCCAATACTTTCACTTCATCTGAACAAACCCAATACTTTCACTTCATCTGAACAAACCCAATACTTTCACTTCATCTGAACAAACCCAATACTTTCACTTCATCTGAACAAACCCAATACTTTCACTTCATCTGAACAAACCCAATACTTTCACTTCATCTGAACAAACCCAATACTTTCACTTCATCTGAACAAACCCAATACTTTCACTTCATCTGAACAAACCCAATACTTTCACTTCATCTGAACAAACCCAATACTTTCACTTCATCTGAAC
This sequence comes from Physella acuta, assembly GCF_028476545.2. Classification (NCBI taxonomy): domain Eukaryota; kingdom Metazoa; phylum Mollusca; class Gastropoda; family Physidae; genus Physella; species Physella acuta. Next base: position 134,415 of record NW_026731682.1, on the reverse strand, counting down.
AAACCCAATACTTTCACTTCATCTGAACAAACCCAATACTTTCACTTCATCTGAACAAACCCAATACTTTCACTTCATCTGAACAAACCCAATACTTTCACTTCATCTGAACAAACCCAATACTTTCACTTCATCTGAACAAACCCAATACTTTCACTTCATCTGAACAAACCCAATACTTTCACTTCATCTGAACAAACCCAATACTTTCACTTCATCTGAACAAACCCAATACTTTCACTTCATCTGAACAAACCCAATACTTTCACTTCATCTGAACAAACCCAATACTTTCACTTCATCTGAACAAACCCAATACTTTCACTTCATCTGAACAAACCCAATACTTTCACTTCATCTGAACAAACCCAATACTTTCACTTCATCTGAACAAACCCAATACTTTCACTTCATCTGAACAAACCCAATACTTTCACTTCATCTGAACAAACCCAATACTTTCACTTCATCTGAACAAACCCAATACTTTCACTTCATCTGAACAAACCCAATACTTTCACTTCATCTGAACAAACCCAATACTTTCACTTCATCTGAACAAACCCAATACTTTCACTTCATCTGAACAAACCCAATACTTTCACTTCATCTGAACAAACCCAATACTTTCACTTCATCTGAACAAACCCAATACTTTCACTTCATCTGAACAAACCCAATACTTTCACTTCATCTGAACAAACCCAATACTTTCACTTCATCTGAACAAACCCAATACTTTCACTTCATCTGAACAAACCCAATACTTTCACTTCATCTGAACAAACCCAATACTTTCACTTCATCTGAACAAACCCAATACTTTCACTTCATCTGAACAAACCCAATACTTTCACTTCATCTGAACAAACCCAATACTTTCACTTCATCTGAACAAACCCAATACTTTCACTTCATCTGAACAAACCCAATACTTTCACTTCATCTGAACAAACCCAATACTTTCACTTCATCTGAACAAACCCAATACTTTCACTTCATCTGAACAAACCCAATACTTTCACTTCATCTGAACAAACCCAATACTTTCACTTCATCTGAACAAACCCAATACTTTCACTTCATCTGAACAAACCCAATACTTTCACTTCATCTGAACAAACCCAATACTTTCACTTCATCTGAACAAACCCAATACTTTCACTTCATCTGAACAAACCCAATACTTTCACTTCATCTGAACAAACCCAATACTTTCACTTCATCTGAACAAACCCAATACTTTCACTTCATCTGAACAAACCCAATACTTTCACTTCATCTGAACAAACCCAATACTTTCACTTCATCTGAACAAACCCAATACTTTCACTTCATCTGAACAAACCCAATACTTTCACTTCATCTGAACAAACCCAATACTTTCACTTCATCTGAACAAACCCAATACTTTCACTTCATCTGAACAAACCCAATACTTTCACTTCATCTGAACAAACCCAATACTTTCACTTCATCTGAACAAACCCAATACTTTCACTTCATCTGAACAAACCCAATACTTTCACTTCATCTGAACAAACCCAATACTTTCACTTCATCTGAACAAACCCAATACTTTCACTTCATCTGAACAAACCCAATACTTTCACTTCATCTGAACAAACCCAATACTTTCACTTCATCTGAACAAACCCAATACTTTCACTTCATCTGAACAAACCCAATACTTTCACTTCATCTGAACAAACCCAATACTTTCACTTCATCTGAACAAACCCAATACTTTCACTTCATCTGAACAAACCCAATACTTTCACTTCATCTGAACAAACCCAATACTTTCACTTCATCTGAACAAACCCAATACTTTCACTTCATCTGAACAAACCCAATACTTTCACTTCATCTGAACAAACCCAATACTTTCACTTCATCTGAACAAACCCAATACTTTCACTTCATCTGAACAAACCCAATACTTTCACTTCATCTGAACAAACCCAATACTTTCACTTCATCTGAACAAACCCAATACTTTCACTTCATCTGAACAAACCCAATACTTTCACTTCATCTGAACAAACCCAATACTTTCACTTCATCTGAACAAACCCAGTGCATTTTCCTGTCTCGCCTTGTAGAACAGATTGCCATGGAGATGCTGGCAAAATCTCAAGCTTTTACTGTTAATATCCATTGCACTAGCAGCTTTTAATAATTCCACTCACCCCCAATCACCTGTTTTTTTCCTCCTGGTTAAGCACCCCCCCCCCCCACCCTGTTCATTTAAAGATATACAAATAGGATTTAGAATAGGGATGGGATTTGAGGAAGTAATAATGTTAAAGATACCCCCCCCCCCCCCAATGCATTTTAAGTAACAACTTCAAACTGTTTCTCCAGGAAAGAGACCATAAAAAAGATAGAAAAGAGAAAAGGAAAGATAAAGAAAAGAAGAAGAAACACAAAGATAGAGATAAGGCAAAAGAAGTGGTGAAAAAACATGAGGATAAAGTGAAAGTTAGTGTTGTTTCTACTTGTAGTGTGTCAGACATGACCCATATCCTGTAGTGTGTCAGACATGACCCATATCGAGTTGTGTGTCAGACATGACCCATATCGTGTAGTGTGTCAGACATGACCCATATCCTGTAGTGTGTCAGACATGACCTATATCCTGTAGTGTGTCAGACATGACCCATATCCTGTAGTGTGTCAGACATGACCCATATCCTGTAGTGTGTCAGACATGACCCATATCGTGTAGTGTGTCAGACATGACCAATATCCTGTAGTGTGTCAGACATGACCCATATCCTGTAGTGTGTCAGACATGACCCATATCCTGTAGTGTGTCAGACATGACCCATATCGTGTAGTGTGTCAGACATGACCCATATCCTGTAGTGTGTCAGACATGACCCATATTGTGTAGTGTGTCAGACATGACCCATATCATGTAGTGTGTCAGACATGACCCATATTGTGTAGTGTGTCAGACATGACCCATATCCTGTAGTGTGTCAGACATGACCCATATCCTGTAGTGTGTCAGACATGACCCATATCGTGTAGTGTGTCAGACATGACCCATATCCTGTAGTGTGTCAGACATGACCCATATCGTGTAGTGTGTCAGACATGACCCATATCCTGTAGTGTGTCAGACATGACCCATATCCTGTTTGCTCTGTTAGTAAATAGTAGAGTGGTGTCACATTTCTCCAAACCTTCTGTAACCCACTAGGTAGATTTAAGTGAGGTAAGTCTCATTACAGAATGAGCTGCAACTTTTCCATAACCTGTTTACTGTTACACCTGCTCATATCTTAAAGTTTGCTCATACGTCAAAGTTTTTCTTGTATGTCAAATCAACCTTTATCTTGCTGGAGACCTTGTATCTAAAATATCTCATGTATCAGGACACTCGTAAGTTTGGGTAACACTGTATATATATATATATATATATATATATATATATTTAAACACATATAAGCACAAATATACACTCACTTATATGTGTGTATATATATATATATATATATATATACTAGCCGGCCAGGCCCTGCTCTGGCCTTATGAAAAAACTATTTGTAAAGGATCAAGACTAGTATGTAACCCTAACCGCAAACATAAACCCTAAAAGTAGGGTAGAGGCTAAATCATGAGTGGGTAGAGGAGAAGGATGGATGTGGATTAGATCCGTAGAGGAGAGAAGGATGGATGTGGATTAGATCCTTAGAGGAGAGAAGGATGGATGTGGATTAGATCCTTAGAGGAGAGAAGGATGGATGTGGAATAGATCCGTAGAGGAGAGAAGGATGGATGTGGAATAGATCCGTAGAGGAGAGAAGGATGGATGTGGATTAGATCCGTAGAGGAGAGAAGGATGGATGTGGAATAGATCCGTAGAGGAGAGAAGGATGGATGTGGATTAGATCCCTAGAGGAGAGAAGGATGGATGTAGATTAGATCCTTAGAGGAGAGAAGGATGGATGTGGATTAGATCCTTAGAGGAGAGAAGGATGGATGTGGATTAGATCCTTAGAGGAGAGAAGGATGGATGTGGATTAGATCCTTAGAGGAGAAGGATGGATGTGGATTAGATCCTTAGAGGAGAGAAGGATGGATGTGGATTAGATCCTTAGAGGAGAGAAGGATGGATGTGGATTAGATCCTTAGAGGAGAGAAGGATGGATGTGGATTAGATCCTTAGAGGAGAGAAGGATGGATGTGGATTAGATCCTTAGAGGAGAGAAGGATGGATGTGGATTAGATCCTTAGAGGAGAGAAGGATGGATGTAGATTAGATCCGTAGAGGAGAGAAGGATGGATGTGGATTAGATCCTTAGAGGAGAGAAGGATGGATGTGGATTAGATCCTTAGAGGAGAGAAGGATGGATGTAGATTAGATCCTTAGAGGAGAGAAGGATGGATGTGGATTAGATCCTTAGAGGAGAGAAGGATGGATGTGGATTAGATCCTTAGAGGAGAGAAGGATGGATGTGGATTAGATCCTTAGAGGAGAAGGATGGATGTGGATTAGATCCTTAGAGGAGAGAAGGATGGATGTGGATTAGATCCTTAGAGGAGAGAAGGATGGATGTGGATTAGATCCTTAGAGGAGAGAAGGATGGATGTGGATTAGATCATGATTAAGAGAAGAAAAAAACATCGAGACACAGAGTCCAATTTTGTTTTATATATATATTTTAGCGTACCCGCCCCCTGCGCTTTGCTGTGGGGATAGAAGAAAGTTTGACGAAATATATTTGAAGGATTTCACCAACGCATTACCAATCATATGTTCTTAGACGCGTGACCTACTTTTCTAAAAATTAGTTATTAAAATGTAAACAATGCCTGCGCTTGGATCATAAATATCAGGACACAGGTTTACCTACACTACTACATGAAAACCTTGAGTGTACATTAATCACTCACCGAAATAACATGTTAGAGCACAATTCGGTGACCGCCCATTTGTCAGAGACGTAGAGGCCCTCTCTCAGGAGCCCCCCCCCCCCCCCATTACACTACCACATAGGCGCGGCGTACCACCCCTGGCTCCTTAAAATAGCATCCTGTTAACAATGATACAGATTGCGTCATTCGCTAAAGTGACAAAAATGAACAGGATTTGTTATTTAACTCGTTAAAAAATTATTTGACGCGTTTTAAACATCAGTGTAACTGATGCAATATGTTAACGTTACTAATGGTCTATTCTTAGATGCTCGATCTCAATTTCTGTTTGGATTATCTAAAAATAGATGCTAATTGCATCATTCGCAAAGTGACAAAACTATTTGGATTTTTTTACAAACAAAAAGAAACATCCCAGTTAATAATCTAACCTTGGTTAATTTTTTCTGATTATCAAAATAAAACGTATTACATGGTCCTCAGCTGCCCATGTGAGCCTTTGGGGGCTGAAACAAACATTTTTATTTGCAGCCTAATCGTACCCTACCAGGGTACGCCTGATTCAATTTAGTGAGCGTTTCTAGCGCCCCATCCTATCCATTGTCTAGCACAATGTTTAGACCGAACGTATTCACCATAGCACTCACGGAAAAGACCAAGGCACCAAATCGCATCCCCCAGGGGGGCCGCCCATGCAAAATTAAATCCCCCGTCCCCACCACCCACCCACCCCTATTCCCCCCTCCCACCCCAGAAACCTTCTTGGGAGTATTCATCAACTCCCTAAAGTTTTATGGCACCGGGATAAATTGCGTAGAATAGCAATCATCTTTTATTTTTATATACCGTATACTGAGAAAATCCCACCATTCCGTGGCGCCGCCCTTGCGAATTTTAAAAATGATTTTTTTTACAGAACCCTTCCCTGGAGTGTTCTAATCGTCCCTAAAGTTTGATGGCTATCGGATGAACGTTGTGAGACCGCAATCGACTTTTATTTTTATATATCGTATATAGAGAAAAAACAAATCGCGCCCTGCCGGGGCGCCACCCCTTCGAATTTGAAAATGTTTTTAGTGCAGAAACCTCCCCAGGACTATTCTCAACATCCTCCCAAAGTTTAATGGCGATCATGTGAACGGTGTCACTGCAATTCACTTTTATTATTTTTATATACCGTATAAAAAACGCACCCTCACGTGGCGCCGCCCTTGCGAAATTAAAAATGATTTTTTTTTTTTTTTTACAAAACCCTTCCCCAGAGTGTCCCAATCAACTCCCCCAAAGTCTCATGGCTGTCGGATAACGGTGTCAAACCAAAATCGAGTTTTATTTTTATATATCGTATAGAGAGAAAAAACAAATCGCGCCCTGCCGGGGCGCCACCCCTTCGAATTTGAAATATTTTTTTTCGCAGAAACCTCCCCAGGAATATTCTCAACAACTTTCCAAAGTTTCACGGTGATGTGATAAGAGGTGTGGTAATGCATAAAAGACACACAGACAGACACACACACACACATACATTGCTTTTTATAGATATAGATAGATATATATATATATATATTATATATAGATAGATATATATATATATATATAGAGAGAGAGAGAGAGAGACAGACAGACAGATACATAGATTGATAGATAAAGATATAGACATAGATGTATACATATACTTGCATGCAAGCTAATGTATGTATTAAAGAAATTTGAATGATTTTGTAGGAGAAATCTAGGGAATCATCTCCAGCTATTGGACCAGGTGTCAAGCTCAAGATCAAAATTGGGGGCATTGGGACTTCCATGATGGTCACAGGAGACAGCTCTGCATTGTCGCCTCATTCTGGCTCCAAGAGAGAATCCATGTCCCCCCCACGAGTGGTCCCCAAATTGTGAGTTTGACATGCTAGTCTAGCTCTAATGATAGTCTACAAATTATTTTCTGTGATTTGTCTTAAAAATGTAGGCCTACAATTGTAAATCAAAAAGTAGTTTGTCACCCGTTCTTGCAATAGTGATGTTTTGAAGAGATCTACTTTACAAAATTTTGTTTATTTTTAGACTGATAACTAAACAAGCAAGTAGTGCCAAATCAGGTCCTAGCAAGTCCAGATCTACCTCACCCAGCAAGCCTTCACCCAGATCCACTACACCAAACTCCCGCAACACCCCTACACCCCCTCCTGTTGCTCGCAATACCTCAACACCTCCTCCCATCCCTCGTCACATTGATACTACCCCAGCGCCATCTAAAGCTAGCACATCCGCCGCCCCTGAAAGAAAGCCCCCAATCAAAAGTGTGAAAAAGGAAAGGAAGAAAATGAGGAAAGAATCTTTGTCTTCACTTTCACCCGACTCTTCTCCGTCCCCACCTGCTAAACGCCAGCCAGCAGCTAAACTTGAGCCATCTTCACCAGCGCTCGCACCATCCTCTCATACATCCTCACCCACCCCACCACCGCGGCGGAAAGTCACCCCTCCTCCGTCTTTATCTCCTGCCATGTTTGGCCGTGGCTGTCATCGCTCCCCCTCCCCCACCAAGCCACCTACACCTGGTTCAACATCTCCTGCCCATTCACCCGAGTGGAACCTCCCTCTCTCCCCTGCACACCACCGCTCTCCCACTCCCACCCCCAGGACACCAACAGCCTCCCCTTTACCCTCCCCCTCTCACTCCTCCCCTCCTGGAAGCCCACCAGCCAGCCCCACACCAGGGTCTAAAGCCAATCTGTCGCCTGCGTCTTCTGGAGGAAAATCCTGCACATCGCTCTCCAAACCTGCGCGCACTGTTGAGGCTGAGACAGTTTGTGTTTTTATAGTAAGTTTTTCACTTAGTCTTTCATAGCTCTATATGTACAGTTAGTTGACCTTAACCCTAACCAGTCCTAATTAAAGATCATGCACATAATGAACAACACAAGTTTATGGTTTGTCATTGTGTTGTACTGATTGAGGGGGGAAGGAACGGGGGACAAGAGTTCTGTTGTTCTATAATAGAATTATAAAAAAGGATCTGTCACCAATCATATGTCACCAATCTGTCACCAATCATCTGTCACCAATCATCTGTCACCAATCATCTGTCACCAATCATCTGTCACCAATAGTAGTTATTTCATTAAGATAGTTTAAATACTGTTTTTTTTAGAGCTAGTTCCATAATTTGCATGCTGCTTTGTACTTGGAATGATCTTTGTTGTAAACTCCATGCAAATGTTGAATGATCTTTGTTGTAAACTCCATGCAAGTGTTGAATGATCTTTGTTGTAAACTCCATTCAAATGTTGAATGATCTTTGTTGTAAACTCCATGCAAATGTTGAATGATCTTTGTTGTAAACTCCATGCAAATGTTGAATGATCTTTGTTGTAAACTCCATGCAAGTGTTGAATGATCTTTGTTGTAAACTCCATGCAAATGTTGAATGATCTTTGTTGTAAACTCCATGCAAATGTTGAATGATCTTTGTTGTAAACTCCATGCAAATGTTGAATGATCTTTGTTGTAAACTCCATGCAAATGTTGAATGATCTTTGTTGTAAACTCCATGCAAATGTTGAATGATCTTTGTTGTAAACTCCATGCAAATGTTGAATGATCTTTGTTGTAAACTCCATGCAAATGTTTCTCCAGGATGATTAGAATGATCTTTGTTGTAAACTCCATGCAAATGTTGAATGATCTTTGTTGTAAACTCCATGCAAATGTTGAATGATCTTTGTTGTAACCTCCATGCAAATGTTGAATTATCTTTGTTGTAAACTCCATGCAAGTGTTGAATGATCTTTGTTGTAAACTCCATGCAAATGTTGAATGATCTTTGTTGTAAACTCCATGCAAATGTTGAATGATCTTTGTTGTAAACTCCATGCAAATGTTTCTCCAGGATGATTCAGGCCAGAAAGTTTGGATCTGTCCAGCTTGCAAACTTCCAGATGATGGGACAGAAATGATTGGCTGTGACATGTGTGATAACTGGTATCATTGGTAAGGTCATGATAACTGGTATCTAAGGTCATGATAACTGATATCAATGGTAAGGTCATGATAACTGGTATCTAAGGTCATGACGTATCAATGGTTAGGTCATGATGACTGGTATCTAAGTTCATGATAACTGGTATCTAAGGTCATGATGACTGGTATCAATGGTAGCTCATGATAACTGGTATCAATGGTAAGGTCATGATAACTGGTATCTAAGGTCATGACGTATCAATGGTTAGGTCATGATGACTGGTATCTAAGTTCATGATAACTGGTATCTAAGGTCATGATAACTGGTATCATTGGTATGGTCATGATAACTTATCTATAGTCATGATAACTGGTATCTAAAGTCATGATAACTGGCATTATTGGTAAGGTCATGATAACTGGTATCTAAGGTCATGATAACTGGTATCAATGGTAAGATCATAATCACCTAATCAGTTAATAAATGATATTTTTGGTAAAATAGTTGTTCATTTGTCCTTTTCAGTCCAATCTATCCTGTCTCAATTCTACTTTCAGTCAAGTTCATTCTGACCAATCTATCCCAGGCCATGTGTCTGTGAACTTAATCTATCCCAGCCCATGTGTATGTGAACTTTATCCCCAGCCCATGTGTCTGTGAACTTAATCTATCCCAGCCCATGTGTCTGTGAACTTTATCCCCAGCCCATGTGTATGTGAACTTTATCCCCAGCCCATGTGTCTGTGAACTTAATCTATCCCCAGCCCATGTGTCTGTGAACTTAATCTATCCCCAGCCCATGTGTCTGTGAACTTAATCTATCCCCAGCCCATGTGTCTGTGAACTTAATCTATCCCCAGCCCATGTGTCTGTGAACTTTATCCCCAGCCCATGTGTCTGTGAACTTTATCCCCAGCCCATGTGTCTGTGAACTTTATCCCCAGCCCATGTGTCTGTGAACTTTATCCCCAGCCCATGTGTCTGTGAACTTAATCTATCCCCAGCCCATGTATCTGTGAACTTTATCCCCAGCCCATGTGTCTGTGAACTTAATCTATCCCCAGCCCATGTGTCTGTGAACTTTATCCCCAGCTCATGTGTCTGTGAACTTTATCCCCAGCTCATGTGTCTGTGAACTTAATCTATCCCCAGCCCATGTGTCTGTGAACTTAATCTATCCCCAGCCCATGTGTCTGTGAACTTTATCCCCAGCCCATGTGTCTGTGAACTTAATCTATCCCCAGCCCATGTGTCTGTGAACTTTATCCCCAGCCCATGTGTCTGTGAACTTTATCTATCCCCAGCCCATGTGTCTGTGAACTTTATCCCCAGCCCATGTGTCTGTGAACTTTATCCCCAGCCCATGTGTCTGTGAACTTAATCTATCCCAGCCCAAGTGTCTGTGAACTTAATCTATCCCCAGCCCATGTGTCTGTGAACTTTATCCCCAGCCCATGTGTCTGTGAACTTAATCTATCCCCAGCCCATGTGTCTGTGAACTTAATCTATCCCCAGCCCATGTGTCTGTGAACTTAATCTATCCCCAGCCCATGTGTCTGTGAACTTTATCCCCAGCCCATGTGTCTGTGAACTTAATCTATCCCCAGCCCATGTGTCTGTGAACTTTATCCCCAGCCCAAGTGTCTGTGAACTTAATCTATCCCCAACCCATGTGTCTGTGAACTTTATCCCCAGCCCATGTGTCTGTGAACTTAATCTATCCCCAGCTCATGTGTCTGTGAACTTAATCTATCCCCAGCCCATGTGTCTGTGAACGTTATCCCCAGCCCATGTGTCTGTGAACTTTATCCCCAGCCCATGTGTCTGTGAACTTAATCTATCCCCAGCTCATGTGTCTGTGAACTTAATCTATCCCCAGCCCATGTGTCTGTGAACTTAATCTATCCCAGCCCATGTGACTGTGAACTTTATCTATCCCCAGCCCATGTGTCTGTGAACTTTATCCCCAGCCCATGTGTCTGTGAACTTTATCCCCAGCCCATGTGTCTGTGAACTTTATCCCCAGCCCATGTGTCTGTGAACTTTATCTATCCCCAGCCCATGTGTCTGTGAACTTTATCCCCAGCCCATGTGTCTGTGAACTTTATCCCCAGCCCATGTGACTGTGAACTTTATCTATCCCCAGCCCATGTGTCTGTGAACTTTATCCCCAGCCCATGTGTCTGTGAACTTTATCTCCAGCCCATGTGTCTGTGAACTTTATCCCCAGCTCATGTGTCTGTGAACTTTATCCCCAGCCCATGTGTCTGTGAACTTTATCTATCCCCAGCCCATGTGTCTGTGAACTTTATCCCCAGCCCATGTGTCTGTGAACTTAATCTATCCCCAGCCCATGTGTCTGTGAACTTTATCCCCAGCTCATGTGTCTGTGAACTTAATCTATCCCCAGCCCATGTGTCTGTGAACTTAATCTATCCCCAGCCCATGTGTCTGTGAACTTAATCTATCCCCAGCCCATGTGTCTGTGAACTTAATCTATCCCAGCCCATGTGTCTGTGAACTTAATCTATCCCCAGCCCATGTGTCTGTGAACTTAATCTATCCCCAGCCCATGTGTCTGTGAACTTAATCTATCCCCAGCCCATGTGTCTGTGAACTTTATCCCCAGCTCATGTGTCTGTGAACTTAATCTATCCCAGCCCATGTGTCTGTGAACTTTATCCCCAGCCTATGTGTCTGTGAACTTTATCCCCAGCCCATGTGTCTGTGAACTTAATCTATCCCCAGCCCATGTGTCTGTGAACTTTATCCCCAGCCCATGTGTATGTGAACTTTATCCCCAGCCCATGTGTCTGTGAACTTAATCTATCCCCAGCCCATGTGTCTGTGAACTTAATCTATCCCCAGCTCATGTGTCTTTGAACTTAATCTATCCCAGCCCATGTGACTGTGAACTTTATCCCCAGCCTATCTGTCTGTGAACTTTATCCCCAGCCCATGTGTCTGTGAACTTAATCTATCCCCAGCCCATGTGTCTGTGAACTTTATCCCCAGCCCATGTGTCTGTGAACTTAATCTATCCCCAGCCCATGTGTCTGTGAACTTAATCTATCCCAGCCCATGTGTCTGTGAACTTAATCTATCCCCAGCCCATGTGTCTGTGAACTTAATCTATCCCCAGCCCATGTGTCTGTGAACTTAATCTATCCCAGCCCATGTGTCTGTGAACTTAATCTATCCCAGCCCATGTGTCTGTGAACTTTATCCCCAGCCCATGTGTCTGTGAACTTTATCCCCAGCTCATGTGTCTGTGAACTTAATCTATCCCAGCCCATGTGTCTGTGAACTTAATCTATCCCCAGCCCATGTGTCTGTGAACTTAATCTATCCCAGCCCATGTGTCTGTGAACTTTATCCCCAGCCCATGTGTCTGTGAACTTAATCTATCCCCAGCCCATGTGTCTGTGAACTTTATCCCCAGCCCATGTGTCTGTGAACTTTATCTATCCCCAGCCCATGTGTCTGTGAACTTTATCTATCCCCAGCCCATGTGTCTGTGAACTTTATCCCCAGCTCATGTGTCTGTGAACTTTATCCCCAGCCCATGTGTCTGTGAACTTTATCCCCAGCCCATGTGTCTGTGAACGTTATCCCCAGCCCATGTGTCTGTGAACTTTATCCCCAGCCCATGTGTCTGTGAACTTTATCCCCAGCCCATGTGTCTGTGAACTTAATCTATCCCCAGCTCATGTGTCTGTGAACTTAATCTATCCCCAGCCCATGTGTCTGTGAACGTTATCCCCAGCCCATGTGTCTGTGAACTTTATCCCCAGGCCATGTGTCTGTGAACTTAATCTATCCCAGCCCATGTGTCTGTGAACTTAATCTATCCCCAGCCCATGTGTCTGTGAACTTAATCTATCCCCAGCTCATGTGTCTGTGAACTTAATCTATCCCCAGCCTATGTGTCTGTGAACTTAATCTATCCCCAGCCCATGTGTCTGTGAACTTTATCCCCAGCCCATGTGTCTGTGAACTTAATCTATCCCCAGCCCATGTGTCTGTGAACTTAATCTATCCCCAGCTCATGTGTCTGTGAACTTAATCTATCCCAGCCCATGTGTCTGTGAACTTTATCCCCAGCCCATGTGTCTGTGAACTTTATCCCCAGCCCATGTGTCTGTGAACTTAATCTATCCCCAGCCCATGTGTCTGTGAACTTAATCTATCCCAGCCCATGTGTCTGTGAACTTTATCCCCAGCCCATGTGTCTGTGAACTTAATCTATCCCCAGCCCATGTGTCTGTGAACTTTATCCCCAGCCCATGTGTCTGTGAACTTTATCTATCCCCAGCCCATGTGTCTGTGAACTTTATCCCCAGCCCATGTGTCTGTGAACTTAATCTATCCCCAGCTCATGTGTCTGTGAACTTAATCTATCCCCAGCCCATGTGTCTGTGAACGTTATCCCCAGCCCATGTGTCTGTGAACTTAATCTATCCCAGCCCATGTGTCTGTGAACTTAATCTATCCCCAGCCCATGTGTCTGTGAACTTAATCTATCCCAGCCCATGTGTCTGTGAACTTTATCCCCAGCTCATGTGTCTGTGAACTTAATCTATCCCCAGCCCATGTGTCTGTGAACGTTATCCCCAGGCCATGTGTCTGTGAACTTAATCTATCCCAGCCCATGTGTCTGTGAACTTAATCTATCCCCAGCCCATGTGTCTGTGAACTTAATCTATCCCCAGCTCATGTGTCTGTGAACTTAATCTATCCCCAGCTCATGTGTCTGTGAACTTAATCTATCCCAGCCCATGTGTCTGTGAACTTTATCCCCAGCCCATGTGTCTGTGAACTTTATCCCCAGCCCATGTGTCTGTGAACTTTATCCCCAGCCCATGTGTCTGTGAACTTAATCTATCCCCAGCCCATGTATCTGTGAACTTTATCCCCAGCTCATGTGTCTGTGAACTTTATCCCCAGCTCATGTGTCTGTGAACTTAATCTATCCCCAGCCCATGTGTCTGTGAACTTAATCTATCCCCAGCCCATGTGTCTGTGAACTTTATCCCCAGCCCATGTGTCTGTGAACTTAATCTATCCCCAGCCCATGTGTCTGTGAACTTTATCCCCAGCCCATGTGTCTGTGAACTTTATCCCCAGCCCAAGTGTCTGTGAACTTAATCTATCCCCAGCCCATGTGTCTGTGAACTTTATCCCCAGCCCATGTGTCTGTGAACTTAATCTATCCCCAGCCCATGTGTCTGTGAACTTAATCTATCCCCAGCCCATGTGTCTGTGAACTTAATCTATCCCCAGCCCATGTGTCTGTGAACTTTATCCCCAGCCCATGTGTCTGTGAACTTAATCTATCCCCAGCCCATGTGTCTGTGAACTTAATCTATCCCCAGCCCATGTGTCTGTGAACTTAATCTATCCCCAGCCCATGTGTCTGTGAACTTAATCTATCCCCAGCCCATGTGTCTGTGAACTTAATCTATCCCCAGCCCATGTGTCTGTGAACTTAATCTATCCCCAGCCCATGTGTCTGTGAACTTTATCCCCAGCCCATGTGTCTGTGAACTTAATCTATCCCCAGCCCATGTGTCTGTGAACTTAATCTATCCCCAGCCCATGTGTCTGTGAACTTAATCTATCCCCAGCCCATGTGTCTGTGAACTTAATCTATCCCCAGCCCATGTGTCTGTGAACTTTATCCCCAGCCCATGTGTCTGTGAACTTTATCCCCAGCCCATGTGTCTGTGAACTTTATCCCCAGCCCATGTGTCTGTGAACTTTATCCCCAGCTCATGTGTCTGTGAACTTAATCTATCCCAGCCCATGTGTCTGTGAACTTAATCTATCCCCAGCCCATGTGTCTGTGAACTTTATCACCAGCCCATGTGTCTGTGAACTTTATCCCCAGCCCATGTGTCTGTGAACTTAATCTATCCCCAGCCCATGTGTCTGTGAACTTAATCTATCCCAGCCCATGTGACTGTGAACTTTATCCCCAGCCCATGTGTCTGTGAACTTAATCTATCCCCAGCTCATGTGTCTGTGAACTTAATCTATCCCAGCCCATGTGTCTGTGAACTTAATCTATCCCCAGCCCATGTGTCTGTGAACTTAATCTATCCCAGCCCATGTGTCTGTGAACTTTATCCCCAGCCCATGTGTCTGTGAACTTTATCCCCAGCTCATGTGTCTGTGAACTTAATCTATCCCAGCCCATGTGTCTGTGAACTTAATCTATCCCCAGCCCATGTGTCTGTGAACTTAATCTATCCCAGCCCATGTGTCTGTGAACTTTATCCCCAGCCCATGTGTCTGTGAACTTTATCCCCAGCCCATGTGTCTGTGAACTTTATCCCCAGCCCATGTGTCTGTGAACTTAATCTATCCCCAGCCCATGTATCTGTGAACTTTATCCCCAGCCCATGTGTCTGTGAACTTAATCTATCCCCAGCCCATGTGTCTGTGAACTTTATCCCCAGCTCATGTGTCTGTGAACTTTATCCCCAGCTCATGTGTCTGTGAACTTAATCTATCCCCAGCCCATGTGTCTGTGAACTTAATCTATCCCCAGCCCATGTGTCTGTGAACTTTATCCCCAGCCCATGTGTCTGTGAACTTAATCTATCCCCAGCCCATGTGTCTGTGAACTTTATCCCCAGCCCATGTGTCTGTGAACTTTATCTATCCCCAGCCCATGTGTCTGTGAACTTTATCCCCAGCCCATGTGTCTGTGAACTTTATCCCCAGCCCATGTGTCTGTGAACTTAATCTATCCCAGCCCAAGTGTCTGTGAACTTAATCTATCCCCAGCCCATGTGTCTGTGAACTTTATCCCCAGCCCATGTGTCTGTGAACTTAATCTATCCCCAGCCCATGTGTCTGTGAACTTAATCTATCCCCAGCCCATGTGTCTGTGAACTTAATCTATCCCCAGCCCATGTGTCTGTGAACTTTATCCCCAGCCCATGTGTCTGTGAACTTAATCTATCCCCAGCCCATGTGTCTGTGAACTTTATCCCCAGCCCAAGTGTCTGTGAACTTAATCTATCCCCAACCCATGTGTCTGTGAACTTTATCCCCAGCCCATGTGTCTGTGAACTTAATCTATCCCCAGCTCATGTGTCTGTGAACTTAATCTATCCCCAGCCCATGTGTCTGTGAACGTTATCCCCAGCCCATGTGTCTGTGAACTTTATCCCCAGCCCATGTGTCTGTGAACTTAATCTATCCCCAGCTCATGTGTCTGTGAACTTAATCTATCCCCAGCCCATGTGTCTGTGAACTTAATCTATCCCAGCCCATGTGACTGTGAACTTTATCTATCCCCAGCCCATGTGTCTGTGAACTTTATCCCCAGCCCATGTGTCTGTGAACTTTATCCCCAGCCCATGTGTCTGTGAACTTTATCCCCAGCCCATGTGTCTGTGAACTTTATCTATCCCCAGCCCATGTGTCTGTGAACTTTATCCCCAGCCCATGTGTCTGTGAACTTTATCCCCAGCCCATGTGACTGTGAACTTTATCTATCCCCAGCCCATGTGTCTGTGAACTTTATCCCCAGCCCATGTGTCTGTGAACTTTATCTCCAGCCCATGTGTCTGTGAACTTTATCCCCAGCTCATGTGTCTGTGAACTTTATCCCCAGCCCATGTGTCTGTGAACTTTATCTATCCCCAGCCCATGTGTCTGTGAACTTTATCCCCAGCCCATGTGTCTGTGAACTTAATCTATCCCCAGCCCATGTGTCTGTGAACTTTATCCCCAGCTCATGTGTCTGTGAACTTAATCTATCCCCAGCCCATGTGTCTGTGAACTTAATCTATCCCCAGCCCATGTGTCTGTGAACTTAATCTATCCCCAGCCCATGTGTCTGTGAACTTAATCTATCCCAGCCCATGTGTCTGTGAACTTAATCTATCCCCAGCCCATGTGTCTGTGAACTTAATCTATCCCCAGCCCATGTGTCTGTGAACTTAATCTATCCCCAGCCCATGTGTCTGTGAACTTTATCCCCAGCTCATGTGTCTGTGAACTTAATCTATCCCAGCCCATGTGTCTGTGAACTTTATCCCCAGCCTATGTGTCTGTGAACTTTATCCCCAGCCCATGTGTCTGTGAACTTAATCTATCCCCAGCCCATGTGTCTGTGAACTTTATCCCCAGCCCATGTGTATGTGAACTTTATCCCCAGCCCATGTGTCTGTGAACTTAATCTATCCCCAGCCCATGTGTCTGTGAACTTAATCTATCCCCAGCTCATGTGTCTTTGAACTTAATCTATCCCAGCCCATGTGACTGTGAACTTTATCCCCAGCCTATCTGTCTGTGAACTTTATCCCCAGCCCATGTGTCTGTGAACTTAATCTATCCCCAGCCCATGTGTCTGTGAACTTTATCCCCAGCCCATGTGTCTGTGAACTTAATCTATCCCCAGCCCATGTGTCTGTGAACTTAATCTATCCCAGCCCATGTGTCTGTGAACTTAATCTATCCCCAGCCCATGTGTCTGTGAACTTAATCTATCCCCAGCCCATGTGTCTGTGAACTTAATCTATCCCAGCCCATGTGTCTGTGAACTTAATCTATCCCAGCCCATGTGTCTGTGAACTTTATCCCCAGCCCATGTGTCTGTGAACTTTATCCCCAGCTCATGTGTCTGTGAACTTAATCTATCCCAGCCCATGTGTCTGTGAACTTAATCTATCCCCAGCCCATGTGTCTGTGAACTTAATCTATCCCAGCCCATGTGTCTGTGAACTTTATCCCCAGCCCATGTGTCTGTGAACTTAATCTATCCCCAGCCCATGTGTCTGTGAACTTTATCCCCAGCCCATGTGTCTGTGAACTTTATCTATCCCCAGCCCATGTGTCTGTGAACTTTATCTATCCCCAGCCCATGTGTCTGTGAACTTTATCCCCAGCTCATGTGTCTGTGAACTTTATCCCCAGCCCATGTGTCTGTGAACTTTATCCCCAGCCCATGTGTCTGTGAACGTTATCCCCAGCCCATGTGTCTGTGAACTTTATCCCCAGCCCATGTGTCTGTGAACTTTATCCCCAGCCCATGTGTCTGTGAACTTAATCTATCCCCAGCTCATGTGTCTGTGAACTTAATCTATCCCCAGCCCATGTGTCTGTGAACGTTATCCCCAGCCCATGTGTCTGTGAACTTTATCCCCAGGCCATGTGTCTGTGAACTTAATCTATCCCAGCCCATGTGTCTGTGAACTTAATCTATCCCCAGCCCATGTGTCTGTGAACTTAATCTATCCCCAGCTCATGTGTCTGTGAACTTAATCTATCCCCAGCCTATGTGTCTGTGAACTTAATCTATCCCCAGCCCATGTGTCTGTGAACTTTATCCCCAGCCCATGTGTCTGTGAACTTAATCTATCCCCAGCCCATGTGTCTGTGAACTTAATCTATCCCCAGCTCATGTGTCTGTGAACTTAATCTATCCCAGCCCATGTGTCTGTGAACTTTATCCCCAGCCCATGTGTCTGTGAACTTTATCCCCAGCCCATGTGTCTGTGAACTTAATCTATCCCCAGCCCATGTGTCTGTGAACTTAATCTATCCCAGCCCATGTGTCTGTGAACTTTATCCCCAGCCCATGTGTCTGTGAACTTAATCTATCCCCAGCCCATGTGTCTGTGAACTTTATCCCCAGCCCATGTGTCTGTGAACTTTATCTATCCCCAGCCCATGTGTCTGTGAACTTTATCCCCAGCCCATGTGTCTGTGAACTTAATCTATCCCCAGCTCATGTGTCTGTGAACTTAATCTATCCCCAGCCCATGTGTCTGTGAACGTTATCCCCAGCCCATGTGTCTGTGAACTTAATCTATCCCAGCCCATGTGTCTGTGAACTTAATCTATCCCCAGCCCATGTGTCTGTGAACTTAATCTATCCCAGCCCATGTGTCTGTGAACTTTATCCCCAGCTCATGTGTCTGTGAACTTAATCTATCCCCAGCCCATGTGTCTGTGAACGTTATCCCCAGGCCATGTGTCTGTGAACTTAATCTATCCCAGCCCATGTGTCTGTGAACTTAATCTATCCCCAGCCCATGTGTCTGTGAACTTAATCTATCCCCAGCTCATGTGTCTGTGAACTTAATCTATCCCCAGCTCATGTGTCTGTGAACTTAATCTATCCCAGCCCATGTGTCTGTGAACTTTATCCCCAGCCCATGTGTCTGTGAACTTTATCCCCAGCCCATGTGTCTGTGAACTTTATCCCCAGCCCATGTGTCTGTGAACTTAATCTATCCCCAGCCCATGTATCTGTGAACTTTATCCCCAGCTCATGTGTCTGTGAACTTTATCCCCAGCTCATGTGTCTGTGAACTTAATCTATCCCCAGCCCATGTGTCTGTGAACTTAATCTATCCCCAGCCCATGTGTCTGTGAACTTTATCCCCAGCCCATGTGTCTGTGAACTTAATCTATCCCCAGCCCATGTGTCTGTGAACTTTATCCCCAGCCCATGTGTCTGTGAACTTTATCCCCAGCCCAAGTGTCTGTGAACTTAATCTATCCCCAGCCCATGTGTCTGTGAACTTTATCCCCAGCCCATGTGTCTGTGAACTTAATCTATCCCCAGCCCATGTGTCTGTGAACTTAATCTATCCCCAGCCCATGTGTCTGTGAACTTAATCTATCCCCAGCCCATGTGTCTGTGAACTTTATCCCCAGCCCATGTGTCTGTGAACTTAATCTATCCCCAGCCCATGTGTCTGTGAACTTAATCTATCCCCAGCCCATGTGTCTGTGAACTTAATCTATCCCCAGCCCATGTGTCTGTGAACTTAATCTATCCCCAGCCCATGTGTCTGTGAACTTAATCTATCCCCAGCCCATGTGTCTGTGAACTTAATCTATCCCCAGCCCATGTGTCTGTGAACTTTATCCCCAGCCCATGTGTCTGTGAACTTAATCTATCCCCAGCCCATGTGTCTGTGAACTTAATCTATCCCCAGCCCATGTGTCTGTGAACTTAATCTATCCCCAGCCCATGTGTCTGTGAACTTAATCTATCCCCAGCCCATGTGTCTGTGAACTTTATCCCCAGCCCATGTGTCTGTGAACTTTATCCCCAGCCCATGTGTCTGTGAACTTTATCCCCAGCCCATGTGTCTGTGAACTTTATCCCCAGCTCATGTGTCTGTGAACTTAATCTATCCCAGCCCATGTGTCTGTGAACTTAATCTATCCCCAGCCCATGTGTCTGTGAACTTTATCACCAGCCCATGTGTCTGTGAACTTTATCCCCAGCCCATGTGTCTGTGAACTTAATCTATCCCCAGCCCATGTGTCTGTGAACTTAATCTATCCCAGCCCATGTGACTGTGAACTTTATCCCCAGCCCATGTGTCTGTGAACTTAATCTATCCCCAGCTCATGTGTCTGTGAACTTAATCTATCCCAGCCCATGTGTCTGTGAACTTAATCTATCCCCAGCCCATGTGTCTGTGAACTTAATCTATCCCAGCCCATGTGTCTGTGAACTTTATCCCCAGCCCATGTGTCTGTGAACTTTATCCCCAGCTCATGTGTCTGTGAACTTAATCTATCCCAGCCCATGTGTCTGTGAACTTAATCTATCCCCAGCCCATGTGTCTGTGAACTTAATCTATCCCAGCCCATGTGTCTGTGAACTTTATCCCCAGCCCATGTGTCTGTGAACTTGATCTATCCCCAGCCCATGTGTCTGTGAACTTTATCCCCAGCCCAAGTGTCTGTGAACTTAATCTATCCCCAACCCATGTGTCTGTGAACTTTATCCCCAGCCCATGTGTCTGTGAACTTTATCCCCAGCCCATGTGTCTGTGAACTTTATCTCCAGCCCATGTGTCTGTGAACTTTATCTATCCCCAGCCCATGTGTCTGTGAACTTTATCCCCAGCCCATGTGTCTGTGAACTTAATCTATCCCCAGCTCATGTGTCTGTGAACTTAATCTATCCTTAGCCCATGTGTCTGTGAACGTTATCCCCAGCCCATGTGTCTGTGAACTTAATCTATCCCAGCCCATGTGTCTGTGAACTTTATCCCCAGCCCATGTGTCTGTGAACTTGATCTATCCCCAGCCCATGTGTCTGTGAACTTTATCCCCAGCCCAAGTGTCTGTGAACTTAATCTATCCCCAACCCATGTGTCTGTGAACTTTATCCCCAGCCCATGTGTCTGTGAACTTTATCCCCAGCCCATGTGTCTGTGAACTTTATCTCCAGCCCATGTGTCTGTGAACTTTATCTATCCCCAGCCCATGTGTCTGTGAACTTTATCCCCAGCCCATGTGTCTGTGAACTTAATCTATCCCCAGCCCATGTGTCTGTGAACTTTATCCCCAGCTCATGTGTCTGTGAACTTAATCTATCCCCAGCCCATGTGTCTGTGAACTTAATCTATCCCCAGCCCATGTGTCTGTGAACTTAATCTATCCCAGCCCATGTGTCTGTGAACTTAATCTATCCCCAGCCCATGTGTCTGTGAACTTAATCTATCCCCAGCCCATGTGTCTGTGAACTTAATCTATCCCCAGCCCATGTGTCTGTGAACTTTATCCCCAGCTCATGTGTCTGTGAACTTAATCTATCCCCAGCCCATGTGTCTGTGAACTTTATCCCCAGCCTATGTGTCTGTGAACTTTATCCCCAGCCCATGTGTCTGTGAACTTAATCTATCCCCAGCCCATGTGTCTGTGAACTTTATCCCCAGCTCATGTGTCTGTGAACTTTATCCCCAGCCCATGTGTCTGTGAACTTTATCCCCAGCCCATGTGTCTGTGAACTTAATCTATCCCCAGCCCATGTGTCTGTGAACTTAATCTATCCCCAGCCCATGTGTCTGTGAACTTTATCCCCAGCTCATGTGTCTTTGAACTTAATCTATCCCAGCCCATGTGTCTGTGAACTTTATCCCCAGCCTATCTGTCTGTGAACTTTATCCCCAGCCCATGTGTCTGTGAACTTAATCTATCCCCAGCCCATGTGTCTGTGAACTTTATCCCCAGCCCATGTGTCTGTGAACTTAATCTATCCCCAGCCCATGTGTCTGTGAACTTAATCTATCCCCAGCCCATGTGTCTGTGAACTTAATCTATCCCAGCCCATGTGTCTGTGAACTTAATCTATCCCCAGCCCATGTGTCTGTGAACTTAATCTATCCCCAGCCCATGTGTCTGTGAACTTAATCTATCCCCAGCCTATGTGTCTGTGAACTTTATCCCCAGCTCATGTGTCTGTGAACTTAATCTATCCCAGCCCATGTGTCTGTGAACTTAATCTATCCCAGCCCATGTGTCTGTGAACTTTATCCCCAGCCCATGTGTCTGTGAACTTTATCCCCAGCTCATGTGTCTGTGAACTTAATCTATCCCAGCCCATGTGTCTGTGAACTTAATCTATCCCCAGCCCATGTGTCTGTGAACTTAATCTATCCCAGCCCATGTGTCTGTGAACTTTATCCCCAGCCCATGTGTCTGTGAACTTTATCCCCAGCCCATGTGTCTGTGAACTTTATCCCCAGCCCATGTGTCTGTGAACTTTATCCCCAGCCCATGTGTCTGTGAACTTAATCTATCCCCAGCCCATGTGTCTGTGAACTTAATCTATCCCCAGCCCATGTGTCTGTGAACTTTATCTCCAGCCCATGTGTCTGTGAACTTTATCTATCCCCAGCCCATGTGTCTGTGAACTTTATCCCCAGCCCATGTGTCTGTGAACTTAATCTATCCCCAGCTCATGTGTCTGTGAACTTAATCTATCCCCAGCCCATGTGTCTGTGAACGTTATCCCCAGCCCATGTGTCTGTGAACTTTATCCCCAGCCCATGTGTCTGTGAACTTAATCTATCCCCAGCTCATGTGTCTGTGAACTTAATCTATCCCCAGCCCATGTGTCTGTGAACTTAATCTATCCCAGCCCATGTGACTGTGAACTTTATCTATCCCCAGCCCATGTGTCTGTGAACTTTATCCCCAGCCCATGTGTCTGTGAACTTTATGCCCAGCTCATGTGTCTGTGAACTTTATCCCCAGCCCATGTGTCTGTGAACTTTATCTATCCCCAGCCCATGTGTCTGTGAACTTTATCCCCAGCCCATGTGTCTGTGAACTTAATCTATCCCCAGCCCATGTGTCTGTGAACTTAATCTATCCCCAGCCCATGTGTCTGTGAACTTAATCTATCCCAGCCCATGTGTCTGTGAACTTAATCTATCCCCAGCCCATGTGTCTGTGAACTTAATCTATCCCCAGCCCATGTGTCTGTGAACTTAATCTATCCCCAGCCTATGTGTCTGTGAACTTTATCCCCAGCTCATGTGTCTGTGAACTTAATCTATCCCAGCCCATGTGTCTGTGAACTTAATCTATCCCAGCCCATGTGTCTGTGAACTTTATCCCCAGCCCATGTGTCTGTGAACTTTATCCCCAGCTCATGTGTCTGTGAACTTAATCTATCCCAGCCCATGTGTCTGTGAACTTAATCTATCCCCAGCCCATGTGTCTGTGAACTTAATCTATCCCAGCCCATGTGTCTGTGAACTTTATCCCCAGCCCATGTGTCTGTGAACTTAATCTATCCCAGCCCATGTGTCTGTGAACTTTATCCCCAGCCCATGTGTCTGTGAACTTAATCTATCCCCAGCCCATGTGTCTGTGAACTTAATCTATCCCCAGCCCATGTGTCTGTGAACTTAATCTATCCCCAGCCCATGTGTCTGTGAACTTAATCTATCCCCAGCCCATGTGTCTGTGAACTTTATCCCCAGCCCATGTGTCTGTGAACTTAATCTATCCCCAGCCCATGTGTCTGTGAACTTAATCTATCCCCAGCCCATGTGTCTGTGAACTTAATCTATCCCCAGCCCATGTGTCTGTGAACTTAATCTATCCCCAGCCCATGTGTCTGTGAACTTTATCCCCAGCCCATGTGTCTGTGAACTTTATCCCCAGCCCATGTGTCTGTGAACTTTATCCCCAGCCCATGTGTCTGTGAACTTTATCCCCAGCTCATGTGTCTGTGAACTTAATCTATCCCAGCCCATGTGTCTGTGAACTTAATCTATCCCCAGCCCATGTGTCTGTGAACTTTATCACCAGCCCATGTGTCTGTGAACTTTATCCCCAGCCCATGTGTCTGTGAACTTAATCTATCCCCAGCCCATGTGTCTGTGAACTTAATCTATCCCAGCCCATGTGACTGTGAACTTTATCCCCAGCCCATGTGTCTGTGAACTTAATCTATCCCCAGCTCATTTGTCTGTGAACTTAATCTATCCCAGCCCATGTGTCTGTGAACTTAATCTATCCCCAGCCCATGTGTCTGTGAACTTAATCTATCCCAGCCCATGTGTCTGTGAACTTTATCCCCAGCCCATGTGTCTGTGAACTTTATCCCCAGCTCATGTGTCTGTGAACTTAATCTATCCCAGCCCATGTGTCTGTGAACTTAATCTATCCCCAGCCCATGTGTCTGTGAACTTAATCTATCCCAGCCCATGTGTCTGTGAACTTTATCCCCAGCCCATGTGTCTGTGAACTTGATCTATCCCCAGCCCATGTGTCTGTGAACTTTATCCCCAGCCCAAGTGTCTGTGAACTTAATCTATCCCCAACCCATGTGTCTGTGAACTTTATCCCCAGCCCATGTGTCTGTGAACTTTATCCCCAGCCCATGTGTCTGTGAACTTTATCTCCAGCCCATGTGTCTGTGAACTTTATCTATCCCCAGCCCATGTGTCTGTGAACTTTATCCCCAGCCCATGTGTCTGTGAACTTAATCTATCCCCAGCTCATGTGTCTGTGAACTTAATCTATCCTTAGCCCATGTGTCTGTGAACGTTATCCCCAGCCCATGTGTCTGTGAACTTAATCTATCCCAGCCCATGTGTCTGTGAACTTTATCCCCAGCCCATGTGTCTGTGAACTTGATCTATCCCCAGCCCATGTGTCTGTGAACTTTATCCCCAGCCCAAGTGTCTGTGAACTTAATCTATCCCCAACCCATGTGTCTGTGAACTTTATCCCCAGCCCATGTGTCTGTGAACTTTATCCCCAGCCCATGTGTCTGTGAACTTTATCTCCAGCCCATGTGTCTGTGAACTTTATCTATCCCCAGCCCATGTGTCTGTGAACTTTATCCCCAGCCCATGTGTCTGTGAACTTAATCTATCCCCAGCCCATGTGTCTGTGAACTTTATCCCCAGCTCATGTGTCTGTGAACTTAATCTATCCCCAGCCCATGTGTCTGTGAACTTAATCTATCCCCAGCCCATGTGTCTGTGAACTTAATCTATCCCAGCCCATGTGTCTGTGAACTTAATCTATCCCCAGCCCATGTGTCTGTGAACTTAATCTATCCCCAGCCCATGTGTCTGTGAACTTAATCTATCCCCAGCCCATGTGTCTGTGAACTTTATCCCCAGCTCATGTGTCTGTGAACTTAATCTATCCCCAGCCCATGTGTCTGTGAACTTTATCCCCAGCCTATGTGTCTGTGAACTTTATCCCCAGCCCATGTGTCTGTGAACTTAATCTATCCCCAGCCCATGTGTCTGTGAACTTTATCCCCAGCTCATGTGTCTGTGAACTTTATCCCCAGCCCATGTGTCTGTGAACTTTATCCCCAGCCCATGTGTCTGTGAACTTAATCTATCCCCAGCCCATGTGTCTGTGAACTTAATCTATCCCCAGCCCATGTGTCTGTGAACTTTATCCCCAGCTCATGTGTCTTTGAACTTAATCTATCCCAGCCCATGTGTCTGTGAACTTTATCCCCAGCCTATCTGTCTGTGAACTTTATCCCAAGCCCATGTGTCTGTGAACTTAATCTATCCCCAGCCCATGTGTCTGTGAACTTTATCCCCAGCCCATGTGTCTGTGAACTTAATCTATCCCCAGCCCATGTGTCTGTGAACTTAATCTATCCCCAGCCCATGTGTCTGTGAACTTAATCTATCCCAGCCCATGTGTCTGTGAACTTAATCTATCCCCAGCCCATGTGTCTGTGAACTTAATCTATCCCCAGCCCATGTGTCTGTGAACTTAATCTATCCCCAGCCTATGTGTCTGTGAACTTTATCCCCAGCTCATGTGTCTGTGAACTTAATCTATCCCAGCCCATGTGTCTGTGAACTTAATCTATCCCAGCCCATGTGTCTGTGAACTTTATCCCCAGCCCATGTGTCTGTGAACTTTATCCCCAGCTCATGTGTCTGTGAACTTAATCTATCCCAGCCCATGTGTCTGTGAACTTAATCTATCCCCAGCCCATGTGTCTGTGAACTTAATCTATCCCAGCCCATGTGTCTGTGAACTTTATCCCCAGCCCATGTGTCTGTGAACTTTATCCCCAGCCCATGTGTCTGTGAACTTTATCCCCAGCCCATGTGTCTGTGAACTTTATCCCCAGCCCATGTGTCTGTGAACTTAATCTATCCCCAGCCCATGTGTCTGTGAACTTAATCTATCCCCAGCCCATGTGTCTGTGAACTTTATCTCCAGCCCATGTGTCTGTGAACTTTATCTATCCCCAGCCCATGTGTCTGTGAACTTTATCCCCAGCCCATGTGTCTGTGAACTTAATCTATCCCCAGCTCATGTGTCTGTGAACTTAATCTATCCCCAGCCCATGTGTCTGTGAACGTTATCCCCAGCCCATGTGTCTGTGAACTTTATCCCCAGCCCATGTGTCTGTGAACTTAATCTATCCCCAGCTCATGTGTCTGTGAACTTAATCTATCCCCAGCCCATGTGTCTGTGAACTTAATCTATCCCAGCCCATGTGACTGTGAACTTTATCTATCCCCAGCCCATGTGTCTGTGAACTTTATCCCCAGCCCATGTGTCTGTGAACTTTATGCCCAGCTCATGTGTCTGTGAACTTTATCCCCAGCCCATGTGTCTGTGAACTTTATCTATCCCCAGCCCATGTGTCTGTGAACTTTATCCCCAGCCCATGTGTCTGTGAACTTAATCTATCCCCAGCCCATGTGTCTGTGAACTTAATCTATCCCCAGCCCATGTGTCTGTGAACTTAATCTATCCCAGCCCATGTGTCTGTGAACTTAATCTATCCCCAGCCCATGTGTCTGTGAACTTAATCTATCCCCAGCCCATGTGTCTGTGAACTTAATCTATCCCCAGCCCATGTGTCTGTGAACTTTATCCCCAGCTCATGTGTCTGTGAACTTAATCTATCCCAGCCCATGTGTCTGTGAACTTAATCTATCCCAGCCCATGTGTCTGTGAACTTTATCCCCAGCCCATGTGTCTGTGAACTTTATCCCCAGCTCATGTGTCTGTGAACTTAATCTATCCCAGCCCATGTGTCTGTGAACTTAATCTATCCCCAGCCCATGTGTCTGTGAACTTAATCTATCCCAGCCCATGTGTCTGTGAACTTTATCCCCAGCCCATGTGTCTGTGAACTTAATCTATCCCAGCCCATGTGTCTGTGAACTTTATCCCCAGCCCATGTGTCTGTGAACTTAATCTATCTTCAGCCCATGTGTCTGTGAACTTTATCTCCAGCCCAAGTGTCTGTGAACTTAATCTATCCCCAACCAATGTGTCTGTGAACTTTATCCCCAGCCCATGTGTCTGTGAACTTTATCCCCAGCCCATGTGTCTGTGAACTTTATCTCCAGCCCATGTGTCTGTGATCTTTATCTATCCCCAGCCCATGTGTCTGTGAACTTTATCCCCAGCCCATGTGTCTGTGAACTTAATCTATCCCCAGCTCATGTGTCTGTGAACTTAATCTATCCCCAGCCCATGTGTCTGTGAACGTTATCCCCAGCCCATGTGTCTGTGAACTTTATCCCCAGCCCATGTGTCTGTGAACTTAATCTATCCCCAGCTCATGTGTCTGTGAACTTAATCTATCCCCAGCCCATGTGTCTGTGAACTTAATCTATCCCAGCCCATGTGACTGTGAACTTTATCTATCCCCAGCCCATGTGTCTGTGAACTTTATCCCCAGCCCATGTGTCTGTGAACTTTATCCCCAGCTCATGTGTCTGTGAACTTAATCTATCCCCAGCCCATGTGTCTGTGAACTTAATCTATCCCCAGCCCATGTGTCTGTGAACTTAATCTATCCCAGCCCATGTGTCTGTGAACTTAATCTATCCCCAGCCCATGTGTCTGTGAACTTAATCTATCCCCAGCCCATGTGTCTGTGAACTTATCTATCCCCAGCCCATGTGTCTGTGAACTTAATCTATCCCAGCCCATGTGTCTGTGAACTTTATCCCCAGCTCATGTGTCTGTGAACTTAATCTATCCCCAGCCCATGTGTCTGTGAACTTAATCTATCCCCAGCCCATGTGTCTGTGAACTTAATCTATCCCAGCCCATGTGTCTGTGAACTTAATCTATCCCCAGCCCATGTGTCTGTGAACTTAATCTATCCCCAGCCCATGTGTCTGTGAACTTTATCCCCAGCTCATGTGTCTGTGAACTTAATCTATCCCAGCCCATGTGTCTGTGAACTTTATCCCCAGCCTATGTGTCTGTGAACTTTATCCCCAGCCCATGTGTCTGTGAACTTAATCTATCCCCAGCCCATGTGTCTGTGAACTTTATCCCCAGCCCATGTGTCTGTGAACTTAATCTATCCCCAGCCCATGTGTCTGTGAACTTAATCTATCCCCAGCCCATGTGTCTGTGAACTTTATCCCCAGCTCATGTGTCTGTGAACTTAATCTATCCCCAACCCATGTGTCTGTGAACTTTATCCCCAGCCCATGTGTCTGTGAACTTTATCCCCAGCCCATGTGTCTGTGAACTTTATCTCCAGCCCATGTGTCTGTGAACTTTATCTATCCCCAGCCCATGTGTCTGTGAACTTTATCCCCAGCCCATGTGTCTGTGAACTTAATCTATCCCCAGCTCATGTGTCTGTGAACTTAATCTATCCTTAGCCCATGTGTCTGTGAACGTTATCCCCAGCCCATGTGTCTGTGAACTTAATCTATCCCAGCCCATGTGTCTGTGAACTTTATCCCCAGCCCATGTGTCTGTGAACTTGATCTATCCCCAGCCCATGTGTCTGTGAACTTTATCCCCAGCCCAAGTGTCTGTGAACTTAATCTATCCCCAACCCATGTGTCTGTGAACTTTATCCCCAGCCCATGTGTCTGTGAACTTTATCCCCAGCCCATGTGTCTGTGAACTTTATCTCCAGCCCATGTGTCTGTGAACTTTATCTATCCCCAGCCCATGTGTCTGTGAACTTTATCCCCAGCCCATGTGTCTGTGAACTTAATCTATCCCCAGCCCATGTGTCTGTGAACTTTATCCCCAGCTCATGTGTCTGTGAACTTAATCTATCCCCAGCCCATGTGTCTGTGAACTTAATCTATCCCAGCCCATGTGTCTGTGAACTTAATCTATCCCCAGCCCATGTGTCTGTGAACTTAATCTATCCCCAGCCCATGTGTCTGTGAACTTAATCTATCCCCAGCCCATGTGTCTGTGAACTTTATCCCCAGCTCATGTGTCTGTGAACTTAATCTATCCCCAGCCCATGTGTCTGTGAACTTTATCCCCAGCCTATGTGTCTGTGAACTTTATCCCCAGCCCATGTGTCTGTGAACTTAATCTATCCCCAGCCCATGTGTCTGTGAACTTTATCCCCAGCTCATGTGTCTGTGAACTTTATCCCCAGCCCATGTGTCTGTGAACTTTATCCCCAGCCCATGTGTCTGTGAACTTAATCTATCCCCAGCCCATGTGTCTGTGAACTTAATCTATCCCCAGCCCATGTGTCTGTGAACTTTATCCCCAGCTCATGTGTCTTTGAACTTAATCTATCCCAGCCCATGTGTCTGTGAACTTTATCCCCAGCCTATCTGTCTGTGAACTTTATCCCCAGCCCATGTGTCTGTGAACTTAATCTATCCCCAGCCCATGTGTCTGTGAACTTTATCCCCAGCCCATGTGTCTGTGAACTTAATCTATCCCCAGCCCATGTGTCTGTGAACTTAATCTATCCCCAGCCCATGTGTCTGTGAACTTAATCTATCCCAGCCCATGTGTCTGTGAACTTAATCTATCCCCAGCCCATGTGTCTGTGAACTTAATCTATCCCCAGCCCATGTGTCTGTGAACTTAATCTATCCCCAGCCTATGTGTCTGTGAACTTTATCCCCAGCTCATGTGTCTGTGAACTTAATCTATCCCAGCCCATGTGTCTGTGAACTTAATCTATCCCAGCCCATGTGTCTGTGAACTTTATCCCCAGCCCATGTGTCTGTGAACTTTATCCCCAGCTCATGTGTCTGTGAACTTAATCTATCCCAGCCCATGTGTCTGTGAACTTAATCTATCCCCAGCCCATGTGTCTGTGAACTTAATCTATCCCAGCCCATGTGTCTGTGAACTTTATCCCCAGCCCATGTGTCTGTGAACTTTATCCCCAGCCCATGTGTCTGTGAACTTTATCCCCAGCCCATGTGTCTGTGAACTTTATCCCCAGCCCATGTGTCTGTGAACTTAATCTATCCCCAGCCCATGTGTCTGTGAACTTAATCTATCCCCAGCCCATGTGTCTGTGAACTTTATCTCCAGCCCATGTGTCTGTGAACTTTATCTATCCCCAGCCCATGTGTCTGTGAACTTTATCCCCAGCCCATGTGTCTGTGAACTTAATCTATCCCCAGCTCATGTGTCTGTGAACTTAATCTATCCCCAGCCCATGTGTCTGTGAACGTTATCCCCAGCCCATGTGTCTGTGAACTTTATCCCCAGCCCATGTGTCTGTGAACTTAATCTATCCCCAGCTCATGTGTCTGTGAACTTAATCTATCCCCAGCCCATGTGTCTGTGAACTTAATCTATCCCAGCCCATGTGACTGTGAACTTTATCTATCCCCAGCCCATGTGTCTGTGAACTTTATCCCCAGCCCATGTGTCTGTGAACTTTATGCCCAGCTCATGTGTCTGTGAACTTTATCCCCAGCCCATGTGTCTGTGAACTTTATCTATCCCCAGCCCATGTGTCTGTGAACTTTATCCCCAGCCCATGTGTCTGTGAACTTAATCTATCCCCAGCCCATGTGTCTGTGAACTTAATCTATCCCCAGCCCATGTGTCTGTGAACTTAATCTATCCCAGCCCATGTGTCTGTGAACTTAATCTATCCCCAGCCCATGTGTCTGTGAACTTAATCTATCCCCAGCCCATGTGTCTGTGAACTTAATCTATCCCCAGCCTATGTGTCTGTGAACTTTATCCCCAGCTCATGTGTCTGTGAACTTAATCTATCCCAGCCCATGTGTCTGTGAACTTAATCTATCCCAGCCCATGTGTCTGTGAACTTTATCCCCAGCCCATGTGTCTGTGAACTTTATCCCCAGCTCATGTGTCTGTGAACTTAATCTATCCCAGCCCATGTGTCTGTGAACTTAATCTATCCCCAGCCCATGTGTCTGTGAACTTAATCTATCCCAGCCCATGTGTCTGTGAACTTTATCCCCAGCCCATGTGTCTGTGAACTTAATCTATCCCAGCCCATGTGTCTGTGAACTTTATCCCCAGCCCATGTGTCTGTGAACTTAATCTATCCCCAGCCCATGTGTCTGTGAACTTAATCTATCCCCAGCCCATGTGTCTGTGAACTTAATCTATCCCCAGCCCATGTGTCTGTGAACTTAATCTATCCCCAGCCCATGTGTCTGTGAACTTTATCCCCAGCCCATGTGTCTGTGAACTTAATCTATCCCCAGCCCATGTGTCTGTGAACTTAATCTATCCCCAGCCCATGTGTCTGTGAACTTAATCTATCCCCAGCCCATGTGTCTGTGAACTTAATCTATCCCCAGCCCATGTGTCTGTGAACTTTATCCCCAGCCCATGTGTCTGTGAACTTTATCCCCAGCCCATGTGTCTGTGAACTTTATCCCCAGCCCATGTGTCTGTGAACTTTATCCCCAGCTCATGTGTCTGTGAACTTAATCTATCCCAGCCCATGTGTCTGTGAACTTAATCTATCCCCAGCCCATGTGTCTGTGAACTTTATCACCAGCCCATGTGTCTGTGAACTTTATCCCCAGCCCATGTGTCTGTGAACTTAATCTATCCCCAGCCCATGTGTCTGTGAACTTAATCTATCCCAGCCCATGTGACTGTGAACTTTATCCCCAGCCCATGTGTCTGTGAACTTAATCTATCCCCAGCTCATGTGTCTGTGAACTTAATCTATCCCAGCCCATGTGTCTGTGAACTTAATCTATCCCCAGCCCATGTGTCTGTGAACTTAATCTATCCCAGCCCATGTGTCTGTGAACTTTATCCCCAGCCCATGTGTCTGTGAACTTTATCCCCAGCTCATGTGTCTGTGAACTTAATCTATCCCAGCCCATGTGTCTGTGAACTTAATCTATCCCCAGCCCATGTGTCTGTGAACTTAATCTATCCCAGCCCATGTGTCTGTGAACTTTATCCCCAGCCCATGTGTCTGTGAACTTGATCTATCCCCAGCCCATGTGTCTGTGAACTTTATCCCCAGCCCAAGTGTCTGTGAACTTAATCTATCCCCAACCCATGTGTCTGTGAACTTTATCCCCAGCCCATGTGTCTGTGAACTTTATCCCCAGCCCATGTGTCTGTGAACTTTATCTCCAGCCCATGTGTCTGTGAACTTTATCTATCCCCAGCCCATGTGTCTGTGAACTTTATCCCCAGCCCATGTGTCTGTGAACTTAATCTATCCCCAGCTCATGTGTCTGTGAACTTAATCTATCCTTAGCCCATGTGTCTGTGAACGTTATCCCCAGCCCATGTGTCTGTGAACTTAATCTATCCCAGCCCATGTGTCTGTGAACTTTATCCCCAGCCCATGTGTCTGTGAACTTGATCTATCCCCAGCCCATGTGTCTGTGAACTTTATCCCCAGCCCAAGTGTCTGTGAACTTAATCTATCCCCAACCCATGTGTCTGTGAACTTTATCCCCAGCCCATGTGTCTGTGAACTTTATCCCCAGCCCATGTGTCTGTGAACTTTATCTCCAGCCCATGTGTCTGTGAACTTTATCTATCCCCAGCCCATGTGTCTGTGAACTTTATCCCCAGCCCATGTGTCTGTGAACTTAATCTATCCCCAGCCCATGTGTCTGTGAACTTTATCCCCAGCTCATGTGTCTGTGAACTTAATCTATCCCCAGCCCATGTGTCTGTGAACTTAATCTATCCCCAGCCCATGTGTCTGTGAACTTAATCTATCCCAGCCCATGTGTCTGTGAACTTAATCTATCCCCAGCCCATGTGTCTGTGAACTTAATCTATCCCCAGCCCATGTGTCTGTGAACTTAATCTATCCCCAGCCCATGTGTCTGTGAACTTTATCCCCAGCTCATGTGTCTGTGAACTTAATCTATCCCCAGCCCATGTGTCTGTGAACTTTATCCCCAGCCTATGTGTCTGTGAACTTTATCCCCAGCCCATGTGTCTGTGAACTTAATCTATCCCCAGCCCATGTGTCTGTGAACTTTATCCCCAGCTCATGTGTCTGTGAACTTTATCCCCAGCCCATGTGTCTGTGAACTTTATCCCCAGCCCATGTGTCTGTGAACTTAATCTATCCCCAGCCCATGTGTCTGTGAACTTAATCTATCCCCAGCCCATGTGTCTGTGAACTTTATCCCCAGCTCATGTGTCTTTGAACTTAATCTATCCCAGCCCATGTGTCTGTGAACTTTATCCCCAGCCTATCTGTCTGTGAACTTTATCCCAAGCCCATGTGTCTGTGAACTTAATCTATCCCCAGCCCATGTGTCTGTGAACTTTATCCCCAGCCCATGTGTCTGTGAACTTAATCTATCCCCAGCCCATGTGTCTGTGAACTTAATCTATCCCCAGCCCATGTGTCTGTGAACTTAATCTATCCCAGCCCATGTGTCTGTGAACTTAATCTATCCCCAGCCCATGTGTCTGTGAACTTAATCTATCCCCAGCCCATGTGTCTGTGAACTTAATCTATCCCCAGCCTATGTGTCTGTGAACTTTATCCCCAGCTCATGTGTCTGTGAACTTAATCTATCCCAGCCCATGTGTCTGTGAACTTAATCTATCCCAGCCCATGTGTCTGTGAACTTTATCCCCAGCCCATGTGTCTGTGAACTTTATCCCCAGCTCATGTGTCTGTGAACTTAATCTATCCCAGCCCATGTGTCTGTGAACTTAATCTATCCCCAGCCCATGTGTCTGTGAACTTAATCTATCCCAGCCCATGTGTCTGTGAACTTTATCCCCAGCCCATGTGTCTGTGAACTTTATCCCCAGCCCATGTGTCTGTGAACTTTATCCCCAGCCCATGTGTCTGTGAACTTTATCCCCAGCCCATGTGTCTGTGAACTTAATCTATCCCCAGCCCATGTGTCTGTGAACTTAATCTATCCCCAGCCCATGTGTCTGTGAACTTTATCTCCAGCCCATGTGTCTGTGAACTTTATCTATCCCCAGCCCATGTGTCTGTGAACTTTATCCCCAGCCCATGTGTCTGTGAACTTAATCTATCCCCAGCTCATGTGTCTGTGAACTTAATCTATCCCCAGCCCATGTGTCTGTGAACGTTATCCCCAGCCCATGTGTCTGTGAACTTTATCCCCAGCCCATGTGTCTGTGAACTTAATCTATCCCCAGCTCATGTGTCTGTGAACTTAATCTATCCCCAGCCCATGTGTCTGTGAACTTAATCTATCCCAGCCCATGTGACTGTGAACTTTATCTATCCCCAGCCCATGTGTCTGTGAACTTTATCCCCAGCCCATGTGTCTGTGAACTTTATGCCCAGCTCATGTGTCTGTGAACTTTATCCCCAGCCCATGTGTCTGTGAACTTTATCTATCCCCAGCCCATGTGTCTGTGAACTTTATCCCCAGCCCATGTGTCTGTGAACTTAATCTATCCCCAGCCCATGTGTCTGTGAACTTAATCTATCCCCAGCCCATGTGTCTGTGAACTTAATCTATCCCAGCCCATGTGTCTGTGAACTTAATCTATCCCCAGCCCATGTGTCTGTGAACTTAATCTATCCCCAGCCCATGTGTCTGTGAACTTAATCTATCCCCAGCCCATGTGTCTGTGAACTTTATCCCCAGCTCATGTGTCTGTGAACTTAATCTATCCCAGCCCATGTGTCTGTGAACTTAATCTATCCCAGCCCATGTGTCTGTGAACTTTATCCCCAGCCCATGTGTCTGTGAACTTTATCCCCAGCTCATGTGTCTGTGAACTTAATCTATCCCAGCCCATGTGTCTGTGAACTTAATCTATCCCCAGCCCATGTGTCTGTGAACTTAATCTATCCCAGCCCATGTGTCTGTGAACTTTATCCCCAGCCCATGTGTCTGTGAACTTAATCTATCCCAGCCCATGTGTCTGTGAACTTTATCCCCAGCCCATGTGTCTGTGAACTTAATCTATCTTCAGCCCATGTGTCTGTGAACTTTATCTCCAGCCCAAGTGTCTGTGAACTTAATCTATCCCCAACCAATGTGTCTGTGAACTTTATCCCCAGCCCATGTGTCTGTGAACTTTATCCCCAGCCCATGTGTCTGTGAACTTTATCTCCAGCCCATGTGTCTGTGATCTTTATCTATCCCCAGCCCATGTGTCTGTGAACTTTATCCCCAGCCCATGTGTCTGTGAACTTAATCTATCCCCAGCTCATGTGTCTGTGAACTTAATCTATCCCCAGCCCATGTGTCTGTGAACGTTATCCCCAGCCCATGTGTCTGTGAACTTTATCCCCAGCCCATGTGTCTGTGAACTTAATCTATCCCCAGCTCATGTGTCTGTGAACTTAATCTATCCCCAGCCCATGTGTCTGTGAACTTAATCTATCCCAGCCCATGTGACTGTGAACTTTATCTATCCCCAGCCCATGTGTCTGTGAACTTTATCCCCAGCCCATGTGTCTGTGAACTTTATCCCCAGCTCATGTGTCTGTGAACTTAATCTATCCCCAGCCCATGTGTCTGTGAACTTAATCTATCCCCAGCCCATGTGTCTGTGAACTTAATCTATCCCAGCCCATGTGTCTGTGAACTTAATCTATCCCCAGCCCATGTGTCTGTGAACTTAATCTATCCCCAGCCCATGTGTCTGTGAACTTATCTATCCCCAGCCCATGTGTCTGTGAACTTAATCTATCCCAGCCCATGTGTCTGTGAACTTTATCCCCAGCTCATGTGTCTGTGAACTTAATCTATCCCCAGCCCATGTGTCTGTGAACTTAATCTATCCCCAGCCCATGTGTCTGTGAACTTAATCTATCCCAGCCCATGTGTCTGTGAACTTAATCTATCCCCAGCCCATGTGTCTGTGAACTTAATCTATCCCCAGCCCATGTGTCTGTGAACTTTATCCCCAGCTCATGTGTCTGTGAACTTAATCTATCCCAGCCCATGTGTCTGTGAACTTTATCCCCAGCCTATGTGTCTGTGAACTTTATCCCCAGCCCATGTGTCTGTGAACTTAATCTATCCCCAGCCCATGTGTCTGTGAACTTTATCCCCAGCCCATGTGTCTGTGAACTTAATCTATCCCCAGCCCATGTGTCTGTGAACTTAATCTATCCCCAGCCCATGTGTCTGTGAACTTTATCCCCAGCTCATGTGTCTGTGAACTTAATCTATCCCCAGCCCATGTGTCTGTGAACTTAATCTATCCCCAGCCCATGTGTCTGTGAACTTAATCTATCCCAGCCCATGTGTCTGTGAACTTTATCCCCAGCTCATGTGTCTGTGAACTTAATCTATCCCCAGCCCATGTGTCTGTGAACTTAATCTATCCCCAGCCCATGTGTCTGTGAACTTAATCTATCCCAGCCCATGTGTCTGTGAACTTAATCTATCCCCAGCCCATGTGTCTGTGAACTTAATCTATCCCCAGCCCATGTGTCTGTGAACTTTATCCCCAGCCCATGTGTCTGTGAACTTAATCTATCCCCAGCCCATGTGTCTGTGAACTTAATCTATCCCCAGCCCATGTGTCTGTGAACTTTATCCCCAGCCCATGTGTCTGTGAACTTAATCTATCCCCAGCCCATGTGTCTGTGAACTTTATCCCCAGCCCATGTGTCTGTGAACTTAATCTATCCCCAGCCCATGTGTCTGTGAACTTAATCTATTCCCAGCCCATGTGTCTGTGAACTTAATCTATCCCAGCCCATGTGTCTGTGAACTTAATCTATCCCCAGCCCATGTGTCTGTGAACTTAATCTATCCCCAGCCCATGTGTCTGTGAACTTAATCTATCCCCAGCCCATGTGTCTGTGAACTTTATCCCCAGCCCATGTGTCTGTGAACTTAATCTATCCCAGCCCATGTGACTGTGAACTGACTCTATCAATCTATTCTCAGGCCGTGTGACTGTGAACTGACTCTATCAATCTATTCTCAGGCCGTGTGACTGTGAACTGACTCTATCAATCTATTCTCTGGCCGTGTGACTGTGAACTGACTCTATCAATCTATCCCCAGGCCGTGTGACTGTGAATTGACTCTATCAATCTATCCCCAGGCCGTGTGTTGGAATCAAAGCAGAGCCCCCAGAGAGCCAAGACTGGTACTGTGAGAAATGTTTACCTAAAACTAAACTCTCCTCCAGAGGAAGGGGAAGACCAAGGGGGCGTGGTAGAGGAAGGGGAAAGAAAAAACTGACTTGAGCTTCTTGCTCTTTACAATTCTCAGAACAGCCAATGGACATTTTTTTCATCTGAAAACTCTTGACATTTTTAAAGAAACGAAATCATTTTAAAAATCTTTGAAAAATGTGTTCTCAATTGTTATTGTCTCTGTACAGTCCCATCAGTAAGTTTGGTGTTTGCATCAAAATACCATTACATTTCATTTTGACTGAAAGAAAACATGATTTACCTTGTGCTTTGTCATTAACAATTGAGCCTAAGATATAGAGCACCAAATCACTTTTAATTGACAATTGAGCCTAAGATATAGAGCACCAAATCAATGTTAATCCTGACCCAACAAACCTTTGTTGGTGCTTATTGATATACATCCCTACAAGCACCTTACTTATTTATGTACAGTAAGGCTAAGTAAGTACTATTCAAACCTATAAACTAAAGCTATTATTAGACCATGAAGTAAACCTAACTAGTTTTGTGCTATTCAAGAAATTAGTTTTAAAAATTGCAGCAGATTTAATTTTAATTCTTTGGTTTTCTTTCACATTCCTAAAACTTCTTCCAGCAATTTTCAAATGTTTAAGGTGGTCAGCTTGCCACTTTTTTGTGAACCAAACTAGTCAGACTGCTGACACACCTGACCTGTCAGACTGCTGACACACCTGACCTGTCAGACTGCTGACACACCTGACCTGTCAGACTGCTGACACACCTGACCTGTCAGACTGCTGACACACCTGACCTGTCAGACTGCTGACACACCTGACCTGTCAGAGACTGCACCTGGTCTGATGCCCTGAAAATGGTGCCCTCTGACCTGGCTCTTCTGTCCTTACAAATCACACTGTCCAGTAGTGGCTGGCCTGGCTCTTCTGTTCTTACAAATCACACTGTCCAGTAGTGGGTGGTCTGGCTCTTCTGTCCTTACAAATCACACTGTCCAGTAGTGGCTGGCCTGGCTACATACAGTCCCATATGAAATTATTGCTAATTAGTACAAATGACAGATGGGCATACGTTTAAAAAAACGTTTAAAAAACATAGATACATTAATAAATTTGGTTTCTCTCAATTCATCATCTTTTCTGTTTGTGCCTAGACATGGGGCAGATGAAGTAGACTTGATCTGTTTCAACAACCTTGGCCTAAGTTTCCATGAGTCGGGTAACCATCCTTAATCCTAGTTGGGTGTATCCCACAGACTTGAACCCAGGATTCAACTCTATAGCTTAGCGTAATAAAGTCTACCTTCCAACTATGCCATCCCTAGTACAATTTAAATATCCTAGAACCCTATGTATGTATTTATATTTGTGCTTATATATATATATATATATATATATATATATATATATATATATATATATATATATATATATATACACACACACACACTAGGCTTACTGCTTTGCTTAGGGCCGCTTAGCAGTGTTTCTTCCAGACTTTTTTCTCCGGGGGGGACACTTGAAATCTTCGGGGGGGCAGTAAACTTTCTTCGGGGGGGCGGACACTGTTAAAAGTATATATTTTCTATATAAATTATATAAATTTCATTTCGTTCGGGGGGGGGGGCGGTAAAAAATTTTCGGGGGGGCTTTGCCCCCCCGAAGAGATGCCTGGAAGAAACTCTGCCGCTTAGGCAACCTTTTGAGATGGAAGAGCCAAAAGTTACAATTTACAAAATGTCCCAGTTTATAAAGAGCCATATTATTAGGGTATATGAATAAGATTAGGTAGATAAATTTGATTTGTTATTTAAAAGCATGAAATTGTTGCCACGTGGCTGTCCACAGCATGGCTGTGGAGATGGACCTGGCGCCCAAGCGGCTGTCAGCAGAGTTTCTTCCAGTCATCTCTTCGGGGGAGCGATGCCTCCCTGAAGAAAGTCTACCCTCCCCCCCCCCCCCCCCCCCCCCCCCCCCCCAAACCAGATGGAATTTATATAGAAATATATACTTTTGACGGTGTCGTCCCGTCCCCCTGAAAATTTTAGTCTGCCTCCCCAGAAAATTTCAAGTGCCCCCCCCCCCACCCCCCCCGGAGAAAAAAAGCCTGGAAGAAACACTGGC
Source organism: Physella acuta (assembly GCF_028476545.2). Classification (NCBI taxonomy): domain Eukaryota; kingdom Metazoa; phylum Mollusca; class Gastropoda; family Physidae; genus Physella; species Physella acuta. The sequence continues at coordinate 94,853 of NW_026731682.1, read as the reverse complement.
TGTCAGCTGTCCGTGTACTCTCTACTTCACTTATTCTAACTGTTCATTAATGAGTGTTTTTATCTTGTTTAAAGTAATTTTTCTTTACAGAATAATATTTGTTATGAGTTTTGAAAATGAAATAATATAACTTAATATTTGTGCAAGGAGCTGGAGAGACGCATCCTGGCATCAAAAGAGCCGCAGGCTGCCTACCCCTGGCTTAGGATTTCAAAAAACGAGAATCTGAATGATTATTGGCTGTTTTTTTTTCCTTTCGCCTCAGACATGTCATTTACAGCATCAGTTTGCCTTGCATGTTCGCTTTAGTATTACAGTTTTCATCATCGGCTTGTGAGGACTGATACAGATTTACAATAGTAATACTTCTTTCTTACTTGTAGCCTACTTTCATGCATTTATTTTATGATGGTTTTCTTATACATAGATGTAATACAAAATGTCTAATTACAATTTATTTTTATTTTTTTTAAACCTGAAAATGCAAATGTGTAAAATGTAATTAAATGATGATTCAAGGGATTTTTTTTCCCATCGGCGTGGTGGGCTGAGGGGGTTTGGGCTTTTAAGTAGAGCAGAGCTGAAATAAATTTGGGATTGCAGATAGGCCTAATTAAAAATGATACAAATTTTAAGCAATCGGAAGAGTTATGAGACATATCAAGTTTCATTCTTCGCTGTTATGTGCTTATTTTAAGTTCAAACAGTAATTTCTTGTTAGAGAAACGCTAGTAAACATTCTCAAACTCGCAAGATAAGAATTACAGAGGCTTATTCAATAGTATAATATTTAAAGATTATATTACATTAACTTTAAAAGTTACTTTCTTTAATTCTATTAAATGATACATATCTTAATTTGCAATTTATTTTCTTACTAAAAGAATGGTAAACTTCGTCATTTCCTGTTTTTCCCACGTTTTCTTTAACTTGCTTTCGCGTCTGTTTGTTTGTTTTTCCAATCAAATCTTGCAATCGAAATTTCGGGCACTTCCCAGTCAGCTAGCGCGCTGAAATTTTCAGGGAAGCTTTGTTTCCGATGACAATACAATATTCAATTATTATTATTACTAAATTGATCCATGGAAAATGTTATTGATCATTTTAGACCCCTATCGATTAGTATAAAAAAGGGACATAACCTAGTAATTGTAATTTGATAAAACAAGGTTCGGTACTTTCCCTCTTCTGGCTTACTGAAGGAGCAAGCACGCGATTGGCTGAGTAGTGGTCACGCGGTGTTTGTGTACAAACCTATGCAAATCTGACTGATCAGGAAGTAGAATGTTGATGGTCGAATGGTTTGCACGCGAGGGCAAAATGGTGAAAGCAACGGCAACACAGAAGAAACGTCGATTGGAAAAGGCACGTGTTTTTTACGACTTGTCTTCGTTAACCCAAAAAAAAGTGAATGCGAGAAGATAAAATCGATAGCAAGATTTGAATGCAAACAAACAAAGACTAAAAAGTAGAAAATAATTATCATTTTTTTTTTAAAAAAAACCACGTTTTCTGATTGAACTAAAAAGTAGAAAATAAATGCTATACATCACAATAATGCAAGCGATCACTCTAAGCGATCGCAAACTGCGTGCGCATTATGACAAAAAATGAAAAACGTGGGGCGCCGTGATTTTCTTACAGTTTACAATACTGTTTACTCTCTACAAGCTCCCTAATAAAACTCAATAGTATTATCTAATCAATAGTAATATAACTTTTACATCTTATATTAACAATGACCGATAAAAAAACTTTTACTTCGGGGGGAGGAATGTGTATGCGTTGGGGGTATATATATATATATATATATATATATATATATATATATATATATATATATATATATATTATGAATAACTTTTTTTCAATTTCGTTCGGAGGTGAAAGGGGAAGAAACGGTAGAGATGCCTGAAGAAAATTTATATATCTACGGAAAGTGAGTAATGAAATGAACTGTAATTCAGCTTTTAAAACAAGTAATTATCGGAAACTTAGGAAAAGAAACATTTTATTGATCAACAGCATAGGAATGAAAAATTGTTAAGATTATGAAAAAAGGGGTTTTGTTTTATGTACTGTCTATGTTTGTACTTGTTTAAAAAAAAACATAGACTACCAATACCTATTAGAAAAATTAAAACCAAAGTATATACAGTATTAGTATTATTAGTCAACACAATATCATATTAAATGCACTCGCTGATTAACTTTAATTAAGAGACATAAAAGATTTTGTTAAAAACCCCGACTGTTCAATGGTAGTTATCTTCTCTTCTTATTATTATTAGTGTTGAAGGGGATCGAGATTTATCTGCCAGTGGGTTTGAACTCAAGACTTTGTTCGAATTTATCAACCATGAGCTTTTTGCCGACTCGACCACGCTTCCAACACAATTAAGCGTTACGTGTCAACTGGTTATGCGCCATTGAGGCCATTGACTCCGATTTCAGCCTGCTTTTCTTTTTGGATTTGCTTCCATAGCATTTGTCCAACCAAGAACAAACTACAAGGCAGCAGTTGTTTAATTTTGGAGTTGTCTCTTCTAGAAGAGTGGCTGTCCCCAGCTAACGAGCCTCATCTGCCCGAGGGTTCGAACTCGAGACTTTTCGGTTTAGCAACCATGAGCTCGACCACGCCGAACCCTTCTAGTTATCTAATTTTTCTCTTTTAAAAACGCCTATTCCGGCTGAGCATGGGTCTGACCACACTATTCCTTCATATACTGAAAAGACAGAAACAGGTGGACTCTACTTCACCTGCGCCGTGTCCCGCAAAGTCCCGATAGGCAACGTTAACAATCACGTATATATATATATATATATATATATATATAAATATATATATATATATATATTTATATGTTTAAGATTGACTTGGTTTGTCTCGAACCCGTACCACCCGCATGGTATCAACTTATGCGAATAGAGGCCCTAAGTTAGTTTAAGTTACTTTAACTTTTTAGTTCATGAAGCTGCTGTTGACTGATTATGATGAAAAACAAGTATTTCATATTTTAGAATGTAAAGTACAACCAATGTGCTTAGTCTAATATATAAAGTTCAATTCTGTATGTTTGTTTGTAATCGAGGATTACATAGGAATATAAGAAAAAAAGATACTTTGATGGATTCAAGTGTTAGATTTTTAAAGTGCTCATGGTCTAAACTTATGAGTCAAATGTTATAAAACATACTTAAAATAATAATTTTTAATACGAATATTACATAATTTTTTTTTTAAAATGTATCAACGTTTATAAAATTCTAATTGTGTCTGAAAACTATTTGCATTTAGTCCTTTAGCGCTCATTACGTTCCTTGATTAGAAAAACACAGTTACTTCCCTTTAAAAAAAAAACCAACTTCGGGGAGAAAAGAATTTACTTTTTTTATTACTTTGTTTTGGTGTTGGGGAAAAAATAATTACATAATTAAACAAATTTTATTTATTCCATACACTAAACGTACTGTTTTCTTATTATTTTTAATCAAAGACAGGTGAAATAACAAAGAATTCCCGCAAGTTATTTTATTTGTGTCTTTTTTTTTTTTGCGCATTCGTTTTGTCTGTCCTTTTTTGCGCACGAAGGGGAATTCATTTTTAATAATAAAAGCGGCTGGTAGTGTGTCAGTCCTCCCTTCGATCATCGCTATAGCTTTTGGAACCTTAAAAGTAAACATCGCACCATGCAGTGCTATTCAACACATCGTATTGTCTTACTGTAAGTAATAGAGTAGGGTTTGTTTATATAACGACTTAAATTTATTTTATAGTTGCCACTGTTTTTATTCTTTCGCATAATGAAAAGAAAATATTAAATACACGTGTTTTTGGGTGCTGATTCTAATTACATTGCCAATGTGTTTCCTTAGAACCGTAAAAGTAAATACCACTTGCCGTACATTTATTTGCATCGCATTTTTTTATTGTTAGTTATGAAGTAGGATCTATTTATGTGATTTAAATTTGTAATGCTGGAAAGGCTCTCTTTGGGCGCGGACGATTGGTCGGTGGTGATTCTAATGTGGTTGTATTGTGTTTTTGATTGTTTTGTTCTGCTCCCAAGTTGGTACATTTTAAAAAGATTTACAGTGGCGTAGCACGGGTATGTAGCTATATAAAGTTCAATTTTGTATATGTATTTCATGGAGAAGAAAAACCGATACTTCAATTGTTTCAAGTGTTAAATGTCTAAAGTGCTCATCGTCTAAATTAATTAGTTAAAAAATTAATATTGAAAGTCTTTAAAAAGTTTTCATTTTACATACTTAGAATCATAATTTTCAATTTAATTTTTTTTTTTAAGCGTATTAACGTTTATAAAATTTCTAATTGTCTGAAATTAATGTATTTGCATTTAGTCCTATAGCGCACATTACGTCCCTTGATTAGGAAAACACAGTTACTTCCCTTAAAAAAACCGAATCGGGGAGAGAATTTATTTTTTATTACTTTGTTTTTGTGTTAGGAAAAAAATAATTACATAGTTAGCGGGGATTGGTTCAGTGCAATGTTGTTTGTATTTTTAATACTGCCTTTTTATTTAATCCACACACTGAACGTAGTTTTCTTCTTATTCTTTTTAATCAAAGACGGGTGAAGTAACAAAAGACATCTCTTTTCGGGAACGGGAATTCCCGCAGGTTATTATTTGTTTTTGTCGGTCGCGCCAGAAAGCTTTTATAGACACCTGCACCAGTGGCGTAGCGAGGTCGGGTGTCACCCCCCCCCCCCCCCCCCCCCCCCCGAGGCATAGAGACCCTTCCCAGGGACAAACTTTCAATTTGCACCCCCCCCTCGAGTTTTTCTCTATATATTTTGCTATTTTTTGCCTTGGTGTCACCCGGTGCGCTACGCCCCTGACCTGCACCAAACTACAAGAAGATAATACTATACCATTTGATATAATACTAGCCGTCCCGGATTGTGTTCGTGATGTTTTTGCTTTCGTATTTGTAATTGTGTTTTGTTTTTTGGTTGGTTGTGGTTAGGGTGGGCAATGCCGGGTATATGATTACTAAACACACAGGTAAAGTTCCTTAAAAGATATGTTTTATCACAGAGGCCAGAGAAGGGCCTGGCCGGCTAGTATTTTATAAAAATCAAATTTAGTGTTATTATGGAGTTTTATAGAAGTTTGTAAAATTATTCATCTTGAGATATTTAGTCTTTTGAAAAATGACAAAGCTTTTCTGTCCATGCTTATTTTAGTTTCTTTATATTACTTTCCTATACTATATATGATTTTTTTTTAAATGAATGATGAGGTTTAGCATGCACAATTTTACCTCACATCTACTAAGCACCCAACACACCATTTTAAGTTTGCTAAAATTGCTTTTGATTTAGCCCTGACCAACCAGATTTAAAAAAAATGAAAGTAGATGAGATGGACGTGCGGATTAGGGCGGGGCTCCAGGCTTAAAATGTTTGGGGGCCCCTGATATATATATATATACTATTTTTAAAAAAAATTATGGATTGTTTTAACTTATAGGAACATTTGACACCGATATTTACAAAACTGCAAATTTAAAAAGCAGTCAATTATGTTCGGAGTTTCTTTCAGGCATCTCTTCGGGGGGGGGGGGGGGGGAATGGAGAAAAAGTCTGGAAGAAACACTGAGGACGACGTCCCGCGGCTGGTGGTGAGGGAAGTAAAGCCTGAATAGAGCCTACGGATGAATAAGCGACCAACACCTTCGTGAGACTGATTCAGTCCACTATTTGCCAGTTTGTTGGAATTGACCTCCCTGGCTAATGGGAGTCAAACTCAGCCGGTATATCCGCGTCACAATAGTTAGTGAACAGTCATTCACGAATTTAGGCGTGAGAAATCTGGAAATGCAGACTAACATTGAACAAATATCCATGAGAATATTTTGTCGTTATAGAACAGACGATAAAGACTTCTGGTACTTGTTTGCATGCAGACGCGAAAAGAAAAAAAGAGAATTTCAAACCACTCTATGTAGGAAATTATTAACATACAGAGGTTAAACTAGGCCCAAATGAAACTAGTAAGCACAGCATAAGCGTCAAAAAACCATACCTCCAACCTCTTAGGTGTCATCCATTTTAAGGCATACAAGTATTTACAAGAAAGTTGAATTTCCACTCGCCCTTTAATTAAAGAACGCCATCCCTGGCCTGTTTCTGTCTAGGCCTAAATGTCGGTTACCTTATTATAGGGCCTAAATAGGTTTGCCGCGACATAACACGGGTACTTCCGTATTTGCTTTTAGGCCTACATTGTTTATGCAGTTTTGTTTTTGGTATAAACAATACAGAGTATAATTCAATGATTGTGATATCTACATAGCACTCCCCACCTATACGCCGTCCGCACTTTTCCACAATTGTCTAAAGTTTTAGATACCTAAGTTGATGATTTCTTATATTCTTACGATAAATCTGTCTTGACGCCAACGAAATTACAAGCTAATTAATTTGGCCTAACTACTGTTTGTGGCATATTTTGATTTTTTTTTAAATTAAAAGTTTCGAGTTTACAATAGGGCGTAGAACGCAAACCTCCTGACCCAAAAGTCCTGAGCTCTAAACCCAGGTTCATATCAAAGAACACCAAACACAGATGGGTACCTAGTCTAGATCAATTTCAAAACTACTCAAGGAAGCTAGGCATAAAACTAGAACTGATCAGAATGTCTCATTTTCTGAGATCAACTAAATATGTGAACTCTACCTAATATTCCCTATGCTCACTAGGTCCTGATGGTCAACTGAAATATTAATCTAAGGAGTTTTAATCCAAATAACTAGATCTGGATATCCTGTAACTAAAAAAAATTTATATCCAAAACATTTCTAATGACAAAAATGTAAAGCATCTTTCATACATTTTTAGTAGTGTAGTGGGTAAGCAAAAACGGCCAGGCAGTTTTTCATTGATTGCTAAGGCTGGTCAATAATGCTGCTTGTCTGGATGCTTGCTAGTGAGACCTAATTCAGCATGTAGACCCTATGCCTAACATTTGTATTATTTTAATGTTTGTTACCACCTCGCTACACAATCTGACTAAATAACTTTCAAGTGCTGTGCATTTTTCAAAAAGCGTCAATCATAAGACTCATGTGTCAGTACTGGACCGCTATTTAAACTAAATGGTGTTCTCGAATATTAAATCATTGGCTTTTATAGTAAAAAAAATAAAATAAAACAATTTAGCTTTAAAGGGAAATCTACTATCATTTAAAAAGGAAATTCGGGGGCCCCTGGCTGCAGCCCTCTCAGCACCCCCCCCCCTTAATCCGCCACCGCTTAGGGGTTAGACATGTCCAGTGGTACCTAAGCTATTACCTCCAGACCATCTTGTCAAAGCCACAATCAAGGGTATTGAATCTTTTATTGGATATCCCCATGAGACCAATAAAAGATGAAGCTTGTGTTTACTGTACCATCAATAAAAATACTTTTTTAACTTCTCAATTTTAGCCTATAATAAGTAAATGTTGCATTAAAACTATTCAACAAGTATCCTGCATGAAGCAAGGAAAAATCATGCTTTTAAATGTGACCGCAATTTGCAGTATGATTGCTATTGTATATTCTGACAGTAATGATTGTTTTTCTATACATTGACAGAGGCTCGCTAATCTAAACGTTATTGCTGTTCTATACCATTTGATGATGAAATAGTTCTGAAATAAAAACTTGTCTTGGGTACAAGCATTTATGTCATTCCTAGAAACATATCTAAAAACAAGAACACACACTGTGTGTATACAATGGACGTAAATAACACTAAATAGCTCCTTAGAAATTGATGACTGGATAATTGCACTTTAGAAGTGGACCACTGAATAATTGCACCTTAAAATATCAAGCACTTTACAAGTGAGTTGGGAGGGGGGGGGGGGGGGGAAAGAATCACATTTTCTAACTATTTACAACTTTCTCAGGTTTTTAAAAAAATATTTTGATGACATTTCCTTAAAATAATTGGACACAGCTATGTTACCTTAGCACATTGCCAACCTCCTTGTTGAACGGAAGAAGCTGGTGACTAATGAAAATGTGTCAAAAATGTACACAAAATTGATTAAAATATGTAAACTTATGTAAACTGCACATGGCTATACATTAATAGTCCTTCAAAATAATTTGCTTTTCCTTTTTAATTTTTTAACCAGCCCAAAAACTAGAAAAAAATTTAAAGTCTGAAATTCACTTACCTAATTCTAAACCTTTTTTCCATTTCTAGACTATGTATCCCAGACATGCATTAGAATAAATATTACATCTTCTACTAAACACATATGTGATAGACATTCTCAACATACTTTAATAACATTTTTAAAATATATTGTAAAATCAAGTTTAAAATTTGTATAATTCTAAATATGCAAAACAAAACATGACTAATAGTCATTACAAGGTTCAAGTCAAAAATTTATAACAAGCTCTTGGTTTTTCTTCTCATCCATTTGCAGTATTGAAGACTAATCATGTGTTGATGTTGATAGTTTTAAGTACTTGTCTCTCTGAAGGATTGTGATGTTGGCTGAACATGGAATAGCAAGGCTGACTGGATAAAGACTGCAAGAATTCCGTCAAGTAGGCCTGGAGAGAAAGAATTAACTCATTATTGTAATATTATATTCTAGAAAGAAATAGCCGTGAGAAAATTTTTTTTTTGTAAAAGTTGGGCATAAGAAAAAAATTTCCACCACGAATTTTTAAAACTGTAGGGAAAATTGACATCTCTGATATAAAGCAAATGCTGGTTTACTTTTTGAATATGCCTGATTGGCACCAACTCAGCTTTTACAGTAGTCTTCTTTTTCTCTGTAGCTAATAGATACATTACTCTCTTAGGATAGCCATATTTTGACCACGGAGGCTGAAGTTAGCAACACAGATTGCTAGAGGATGAATCATAGAACCAATCAAATGTGAGCTTTCAATATTTTTACCTGAGTATTGATCTGATAATTAGGATCATTTTTAGCATCAGGATCGTCATCCTCTTCAGTTACTGATGCAAATCCTGCAGAAAGTGAAACAAAAATACTTCTTTGATTATAGAATCTATAATTTGGCCTTTTTAATAAATAACACAGAGATGTAACTTTTCTGAGAAAGTTTAAGCCAAAATAACTTATAAGTTATAAGTAAAAAAAAAAGAAGATATTTTTCTGCCAACCGACTGAAAAAAAAAATCTTTTCAGACGATCTATTTTATCATTTTTCTACCCATACTCAAATGGCATTATTTTCCACTTCTGCTTTATGACTGTTCCGTTGGTTTACAGAAGAATGCCATTCACTCAGTAACTAAACTACGTCATTCGGGTATGTGAAATGGATTGTCTACAGCGTGTAAACTTACTGTGAATGTGCTACAGCTATATACAAAAGAATATTATTTATTGAAAGAGTGATCACCAATGAACACTGTGTAGCTCTCGAATTTAACCATTATTTTACATAATTTCATGAAGCTAGATAGAAGTTATATGCAGTCCTGAATGACAAAAATTTTGGAGAGGTGGGTGGGGCTATAGACTGAACTACTTGTGTGGCTGTCTAGCTATGGCGATACGGTTAGGGTAAAATTCGGCTCATAAATGTGATGTCATTTATGTACGACCACTTGGCTGCATCTTATATAAAACTTTACCTAGTGGTTATTTATTGGATTATCTCCAGCCGAGATGAAACTTTTCCATTTTAACGGAACTTTGCATTTCCCTTTTAAAAAATGGCAGAAAATTTTTGCGTTGACTTAGACTATTTGTTTCTCGTTCCATTTTGATAAACAAAAAGAAAAGGCAAATTGATATAAAAGACTAAAAAGTATGAAACAGAAATGTGCCTAGAAAAGCGCTGTTCTCATTATACCACTTTTACCTCACCCCAATGGCGGAACTAGAAAAAAAGGGCCACCCCGCAAAAAAAAAAAAAAGAAATGTTGACCCCCATATATATATATATATACACACACACACACACAACACAAACATAGAATACTCAATACGGGCTTGTTCAAAATAGTAAAAATTCTTAGTTTTTATTTTTAATTAAAACCAATTATAACATTAGAACGAGTGCTATTAGTATGTTTTGAAATTATCTGTTTTAATGTCTGACATAATGCTTCCTTACTTACAAGTAGGTAAAAAGAATATGAAGCATGAAAGCTTTGTATGTGTAATGGTTTCTCGTCTTATGTTTATTTTTATATTTTTATGTATTTATATTATTAGTTTTTCATACATTTCCCTTTTATACTTTGCCATTCTTTATTATGTATTTTTTAAAAATATAATAATTAAGAGAAGTAATTGCTTTTTAATTTGTTTAGTGCAAATCTATTAAAAGTTTCTTAAGAGCACACGTATTTGACTTTTTAAAAAAAGGGAAATAAGTCATGGAAGTGGTTTCAACGTTTGCCTATCTTTCACACTACAACTCATGTATATATTTTTTTTCCTTAACGAAACAACATGTGTTAGCTACTGTAAAACATCACTACTGTTGTAGATCTGTTCGTTTTTTTAATAGAAAAAAATAATTTTTTTAACTATAAAAAAAATTGATTATTGTCGGCTATAGGCCCCCTAAATGGCCTGGGGCCCCCAGCATTGCGGTGTCTGGCGGCACTGTAGTTCCACCCCTGCCTCACCCACTTTTCATGGTTGCGGTGACCGTGAGGCCTACCACGCGAGATGCGTGAGCATGTTCTACAAATGCTTTTAGTTAAATATCTACTTTTCCACCTTTATTTTAACCAGCCTAAAAATTAGCTTCTCTCTAGACTTTAAAGTAAAAAATTTACTTTTCTAAATTCCAGACTACATACGAACCCTGGAGTAGACCTACTAGATCTAGATCCAATACAGCAACTGAAAATCTGGCAAAGTACCATTTTCAAGGTTAACTAACGAAATTCCAGGTTTTACCCTTCCATGGAATTCAATGCTTTTTAAATATCTAGATTAGTTTTTCTGTATTCAGAGCCTTTTTTCAAGGCCCACTGCAGACTATGAGTAACAGTAAATATAGGATCTCCTGTTTAAATTGTATTTGCAACAAGCTTGCCGCATCTAGGTGGATTAAAATGTTAAAAAATAATTTTCCATGCATTAGCAAACATATTCCAATACTTTACCTTCATAATTCAAATTGTTCAGCAGGTCTGAAAGAGACTCCCCTGCCACAGCAAAATCTTCATCTTCAATTTCTTCTCCATCATCATCATCATCATCTTCCTTTTATTACAAAACAATCATCATCATCATCTTCCTTTTATTACAAAACAATAATCAAAGGGATCATATGTAATAAAGTCTAATTTTCATCTTGCCCAAAAGTTCTAATTGTGAAGAAAAGTTTTATCTTGCCCAAAGTTCAAATTGTAAAGAGAAGTTTTATCTTGCCTTAAGTTCAAATTGTAAAGAGAAGTTTTATCTTGCCCAAAGTTCAAATTGTAAAGAGAAGTTTTATCTTGCCCTAAGTTTTAACTGTTGCCCTAAGTTTTAACTGTAAAGAAAAGTTTTATCTTTCCCTAAGTTTTATCTTGCCCTAAGTTTTAACTGTTGCCCTAAGTTTTAACTGTAAAGAAAAGTTTTATCTTGCCCTAAGTTTTATCTTGCCCTAAGTTTTAACTGTTGCCCTAAGTTTTAACTGTTGCCCTAAGTTTTAACTGTAAAGAAAAGTTTTATCTAGCCCAAAGTTCAAATTGTAAAGAAATATTTCATCTTGCCCTAAGTTCTAATTGTGAAGAAAAGTTTTATCTTGCCCAATGTTCTAATTGTAAAGGCTAAAAATTTCCCTACTTCCTCTTCATCATCTTGGGTCAGGTTTTCCTCAATTGCGTTGGATAGTTCATGAATCAAAAGTTTATAAATCTTCACCAGTACTGGAATTGTGGTCCACTCATCTGGAGCTGTGTAGATGGTTTGACATTTCTGGTTTAGCATTTGGATGTTTAAACATTTTCTTTGTTTATCAATAAAAGTTGAAGTGAATTTTACTAATATGAAATACTCAAACTATAGAGCAATAATGCAATGAAGTACTCACAAAAAGTTACACAACACTTGGACATTCTCAAAGTTTAAGTACTAGAACAAGTATATTTCAATCCAATACACAAATAGTCGAGTGTTAGATGGAAAGCTTTAAGCCTATCCCTATTGACCCAACGATGCTACATTTTAGTTGATTACCGGTCAACCACTGGACCGATTGCTTTAAGCTTCTAGATATCTTACCTATACCTATAGCAGGTTTAAGTTCACTACACCTGTCCCTACTAACATGGGTCAAATTGACCCGAATACATTATATATAGCAAAAAACTCTACTAGTGATGGGGAAAGTGGTATAAATCTAGACTTATTTCAAACAACTTCCCTTGGGGCTAGACCTTTTGGGCTCATAAGTTTGTATCCCTTCCTGCCTTACCGAAGATACCAATAAGAAACTTTTTTTCAGCTCTGAAGTGGATTGCTAGATGTGGGCCTACACATTGAGAAGCTGGACAGATGTACTAAGACGTACCAACTGATGACTGCATGGGTTCATTGGCTACAGTATCAATTTGAAAGCGATGAATCAGACCTCAACTTATTTTTTTTGGAGCTGAATTTGGAAATTAATGCCATACTGTCAATAAAGTATTTAGGAAGTTATGTAATAGGCTATGATATAATAAAGATATAGCAAGAGGCCAATACTGTTTGTAGCTACACAGTCTTTTGTGATAAAAGCAATCTGATGAGGTCTATTATGGTATGTGGATGAAAGATTACATCATCTCAGTCAGTCCAACCATAGTTGGGTAAAATAGGACCAACTCCTTGACTACAGCTTTTAAGTATATGGGACCATATTTTGATAAATCAATGGATATTGATATAGAGATAACTGATGTATCAATCTCTGATAACTTTGTACTTTACATTGAACTAAGTTTTTGGCTACTAATCTGTGTCAAGCATGCATATTGATGCCAAAATGATGACATCAAAATGGAAAGACTGCATGAAATCATCCATTTATGGCTCTAGCAATATGCCCCAATGGGCAAACTAAGTGGTAACTAATGACCATATTTTTCAATTTGCAACAAATGTCCCCAATAAGTTGAAATTCAAAGTGACAGCTATTACAAATAGACAGCAGCAGATTTACAAAATGTGTATAAAGTCAAGAGTTGGTTCTGCCCCATTAGATCAAATAGAAAAAAACTGCAATTCACATTAGATCAAATAGAAAAAATACTGCAAAAAAAATACTGCAATTCTCATTAGATCAAATAAAAAAAATACTGCAATTCACATTAGATCAAATAGAAAAAAAAAGCCTTCTGAAACCAGCCACTGGGTGTTCAGCTCAATAGTGTCATCCAAACAAAAATTATGCGAGATACGATAACATGTTAGATGGGAAAATATCAACTATTTGTCAAATATATAGATTCTATCTCTAGTTTATATAGCTTTAATCAATGTGCAAACTGATATTGTGATTGAGTTTTCTTGCATATGAAAAATAAATTGGTAGTAAAGGTATAAGTTTTTATATTTAGTAACATCTAGTTTTATTTATGCCTAAAAAGTATAATAATAAATAACCTAAAACTAAAATTTAGAGTAGAAATGTATATAAACTATAATTTTAGTGTCCATTTATCATTAAAATAATAGTTATGCTATAAAAATATACATATGCAAATATAATTTCTTATATAAAAAGTGTGTGGGTTAAATTGACCCACCTTGTAGTCGAATACAGTGAAATAAGAATGTAGGTTAAACAAGATTCCCCCAATTTTTTACTAGAAAATTCACTACTATTTCCAGATAATTTTTTATGTGCATAACCATTAAACAAACTTGCCAAATTAAATTTAATTAAACCACATAAAAGCAGACATTTTTAAAAGGGTGTTACTTATTTTTTCATATCCTAAATTCAATCCCAAACTGAAACTTTAAAATGATTAAACTTAATATTGCATCAGAAATTAGTTTAAATAAAATTGAAAATACTTACTTTTCAGAACATTTGATTTATATTGTGTTATATTAACGTATTACTACATTTCTAGAACCTTCCCCAACAACTGTTTATGTTAGTACAATTAATATTAAGTGATTAAATTGATAGTAGTCAGACTTTGAAGCCTACTAAAAATGTTGTAGAAATGTACACTGATGTATTCCTGCTGTTTGTAACATATCTATACTTTATTTTCCCCCTTCCCTTAAATACAACAAACAAGCTGTATCAAACACATAAGCCTACTTGAGGTAATATTGAGTTCAAGAAGACCTATTTACTCCAGTTTTTACAATTATGTCCCCTCCCCCATGAGATAATCTTAGCTGGCCAATTTCGCATTTCAGATTGTCGGTGATGTCATTAGCCTTTAACTTTCTCCATGAACGCAAGAAACTCACAATTTCCTGAGTTTTTTAAAAATCTGTTTCTCGCAAATTCAGTATCACTATGAAATAGTCTGCTAAAATGGTAATCCTTAAAAAGGGGGAGAAGGGGTCGGAGTGGTCGAGTCAGTAAAAAAAAGTCTCGGGCAGATGAGGCTAGTTAGCTAGGGACAGCCACTCTTCTAGGAGAGACATCTCCAAAATCAAACAACTGCTGCCTTATAGTTTGTTCTTGGTTGGACAAAGGCTATGGAAGCAAATCCAAAAAGAAATGGCGCATAACCAGTTGACACTTATACTTTATTCTGATGGAGGCATGGTCAGTCAGTAAAAACTCATGGTTGTTGAACTCGAAACAGTCTCGAGTTCAAACCCTCTGGCAGATAAGGCTCAATCCCTTCCAACACTAAAAATTAGGAACAAAGAAGAAGAAATGGGGGAGAGATAAAACAAGACTATTCACGCGCAATCCTAGTCATTTATTGAAATTTATTTAGGTCCACACCTAGACTATACAGTGAGTTCACAGAAAGTTCTACTAAGCTTAAAATAAATCAAGTGCACCCGTGATCAAGATGTCATGTTTGAGGAGATGAAATGTGAGATACATTCATAAATACTTAGTACAGGAAAATTGTAGCCTGCTAAAAATAACTGTCTATTGGGCAAAAACTACTGGGGTATGAAAAAAATTCCCAGCTATTATGAAAATTTCCCAACCAGGAAACTTTATCTTAAAATTCTCATTTTTCCCCCCCGCTCTGTGAGAACCCTGTATAAAATACAAGCTTGTCTTATTGCAAAAATAAAAAAATTCACATAGATTGTTTGCCTACTATCCAATTAATAAAGTACCCAATTCAGACGACCTACTTACTGTTTTTTGATTTGGCTCTTGTTTGTATGCCATGTCCTGATTGTAAAATGGGTTCACCTTGTACGACAATATCTTGAAGACGAAGATCATTGTTAGTAATGGCATGTTGAAGTAGGTGACACAAAGCCAGTGTGCTGGAAATGGGAAGATCATTGTTAGTAATGGCATGTTGAAGTAGGTGACACAAAGCCAGTGTGCTGGAAATGGGAAGATCATTGTTAGTAATGGCATGTTGAAGTAGGTGACACAAAGCCAGTGTGCTGGAAATGGGAAGATCATTGTTAGTAATGGCATGTTGAAGTAGGTGACACAAAGCCAGTGTGCTGGAAATGGGAAGATCATTGTTAGTAATGGCATGTTGAAGTAGGTGACACAAAGCCAGTGTGCTGGAAATGGGAAGATCATTGTTAGTAATGGCATGTTGAAGTAGGTGACACAAAGCCAGTGTGCTGGAAATGGGAAGATCATTGTTAGTAATGGCATGTTGAAGTAGGTGACACAAAGCCAGTGTGCTGGAAATGGGAAGATCATTGTTAGTAATGGCATGTTGAAGTAGGTGACACAAAGCCAGTGTGCTGGAAATGGGAAGATCATTGTTAGTAATGGCATGTTGAAGTAGGTGACACAAAGCCAGTGTGCTGGAAATGGGAAGATCATTGTTAGTAATGGCATGTTGAAGTAGGTGACACAAAGCCAGTGTGCTGGAAATGGGAAGATCATTGTTAGTAATGGCATGTTGAAGTAGGTGACACAAAGCCAGTGTGCTGGAAATGGGAAGATCATTGTTAGTAATGGCATGTTGAAGTAGGTGACACAAAGCCAGTGTGCTGGAAATGGGAAGATCATTGTTAGTAATGGCATGTTGAAGTAGGTGACACAAAGCCAGTGTGCTGGAAATGGGAAGATCATTGTTAGTAATGGCATGTTGAAGTAGGTGACACAAAGCCAGTGTGCTGGAAATGGGAAGATCATTGTTAGTAATGGCATGTTGAAGTAGGTGACACAAAGCCAGTGTGCTGGAAATGGGAAGATCATTGTTAGTAATGGCATGTTGAAGTAGGTGACACAAAGCCAGTGTGCTGGAAATGGGAAGATCATTGTTAGTAATGGCATGTTGAAGTAGGTGACACAAAGCCAGTGTGCTGGAAATGGGAAGATCATTGTTAGTAATGGCATGTTGAAGTAGGTGACACAAAGCCAGTGTGCTGGAAATGGGAAGATCATTGTTAGTAATGGCATGTTGAAGTAGGTGACACAAAGCCAGTGTGCTGGAAATGGGAAGATCATTGTTAGTAATGGCATGTTCAAGTAGGTGACACAAAGCCAGTGTGCTGGAATGGAAATTGATCCACTAATACCATTTCAAATAAAGCAATATTATGGAACAGACATTATCTAGGCTGGGTTTTTACCTGATTTTTCTTTCATAACTTCCATAAAAGAGATGCTGTCTGCCACACCATTCATTTAAAATAAACTCTAAAGCTGTTTTGCCAGTTGGTCCTGGTACACTAGTCAAGAAGTCCAGCACCGCTTCCATTTGAGTCAGCATGAGATTAGCAAACACCATTAGCAAGCCCTGAATTGAGTGGTAAAACATACATAATCAGCAAACACCATTAGCAAGCCCTGAATTTAGTGGTAAAACATACATAATCAGGTAACACCATTAGCAAGCCCTGAATTGAGTGGTAAAACATACATCTTCAATTACTTTTATTGGATGCTCAATTATTTGCAGTAAGAAAGTGAATGTGAAAAGATTTGACCTGCAAAACACTTAAAGTTTCAGCTTGTTGAATTTTACTTAAGACGGCTCTAAGCATCAAATCTAGATTCTCTCCAAGTTGGGTTCCACATTTTCCTATCACAGTGGACACCAGTCTACCCACAAAAGTTGCAGTGTGCTCAGAAGTCTTGGGGTCAAGCAATTTAAATATCACCTGCACAGTGTAGTGCATACCATTATTGTCTGGAAAAAGACAAATATAACCCACAATCAAGTTTATATATTTAAATATATGTATGTGTCTATATAGATATATTTATATTACACATGTGTATAAATATAATAACTGCATACTAGTGCTCCTCTACTGTAACTAAATTGACACAAAGCTCTCATGGATATCAGTCCAGATTTTTTTCAAACCCCCTTCCACCCTCCCAGTGTGTAATGTAAACTGCTGACTGTTTCCCTGGACCTCTGCACCCAGAGAGAGAGCTTCACCCAGAGAGTCAGCTGCACCCAGAGAGAGAGCTTCACCCAGAGAGCCAGCTGCACCAGAGAGCCAGCTGCACCCAGAGAGAGCTGCACCAAGAGAGAGCTTCACCCAGAGAGCCAGCTTCACCCAGAGAGAGCTTCACCCAGAGAGAGAGCTTCACCCAGAGAGAGAGCTTCACCCAGAGAGCCAGCTGCACCCAGAGAGCCAGCTGCACCCAGAGAGCCAGCTGCACCCAGAGAGCCAGCTTCACCCAGAGAGAGCTGCACCAGAGAGAGCTGCACCAGAGAGCTGCACCCAGAGAGCCAGCTGCACCCAGAGAGCCAGCTGCACCCAGAGAGCCAGCTGCACCAGAGAGAGCTGCACCCAGAGAGCCAGCTGCACCAGAGAGAGCTGCACCCAGAGAGCCAGCTTCACCCAGAGAGCCAGCTGCACCCAGAGAGCCAGCTGCACCAGAGAGAGCTTCACCCAGAGAGCCAGCTGCACCAGAGAGAGCTGCACCCAGAGAGCCAGCTGCACCCAGAGAGCCAGCTGCACCAGAGAGAGCTGCACCCAGAGAGCCAGCTGCACCAGAGAGAGCTGCACCCAGAGAGCCAGCTGCACCCAGAGAGCCAGCTGCACCAGAGAGAGCTTCACCCAGAGAGCCAGCTGCACCCAGAGAGCCAGCTGCACCCAGAGAGCCAGCTGCACCCAGAGAGAGCTGCACCAGAGAGAGCTGCACCAGAGAGAGCTGCACCAGAGAGAGCTGCACCCAGAGAGCCAGCTGCACCCAGAGAGCCAGCTGCACCCAGAGAGCCAGCTGCACCAGAGAGAGCTGCACCCAGAGAGCCAGCTGCACCAGAGAGAGCTGCACCCAGAGAGCCAGCTTCACCCAGAGAGCCAGCTGCACCCAGAGAGCCAGCTGCACCCAGAGAGCCAGCTGCACCAGAGAGAGCTGCACCCAGAGAGCCAGCTGCACCAGAGAGAGCTGCACCCAGAGAGCCAGCTGCACCCAGAGAGCCAGCTGCACCCAGAGAGCCAGCTGCACCAGAGAGAGCTTCACCCAGAGAGCCAGCTGCACCCAGAGAGCCAGCTGCACCCAGAGAGCCAGCTGCACCCAGAGAGCCAGCTGCACCCAGAGAGAGCTGCACCAGAGAGAGCTGCACCCAGAGAGCCAGCTGCACCAGAGAGAGCTGCACCCAGAGAGCCAGCTTCACCCAGAGAGCCAGCTTCACCCAGAGAGCCAGCTGCACCCAGAGAGCCAGCTGCACCAGAGAGAGCTTCACCCAGAGAGCCAGCTGCACCAGAGAGAGCTGCACCCAGAGAGCCAGCTGCACCCAGAGAGAGAGCTTTACCCAGAGAGCCAGCTGCACCAGAGAGCCAGCTGCACCCAGAGAGAGCTGCACCAAGAGAGAGCTTCACCCAGAGAGCCAGCTTCACCCAGAGAGAGCTTCGCCCAGAGAGAGAGCTTCACCCAGAGAGAGAGCTTCACCCAGAGAGCCAGCTGCACCCAGAGAGCCAGCTTCACCCAGAGAGCCAGCTGCACCCAGAGAGCCAGCTTCACCCAGAGAGAGCTGCACCAGAGAGAGCTGCACCAGAGAGAGCTGCACCAGAGAGAGCTGCACCCAGAGAGCCAGCTGCACCCAGAGAGCCAGCTGCACCCAGAGAGCCAGCTGCACCAGAGAGAGCTGCACCCAGAGAGCCAGCTGCACCAGAGAGAGCTGCACCCAGAGAGCCAGCTTCACCCAGAGAGCCAGCTGCACCCAGAGAGCCAGCTGCACCAGAGAGAGCTGCACCCAGAGAGCCAGCTGCACCAGAGAGAGCTGCACCCAGAGAGCCAGCTGCACCCAGAGAGCCAGCTACACCAGAGAGAGCTGCACCCAGAGAGCCAGCTGCACCCAGAGAGCCAGCTGCACCCAGAGAGCCAGCTTCCCCCAGAGAGCCAGCTGCACCCAGAGAGCCAGCTGCACCAGAGAGAGCTGCACCCAGAGAGCCAGCTGCACCCAGAGAGCCAGCTGCACCAGAGAGAGCTGCACCCAGAGAGCCAGCTGCACCAGAGAGAGCTGCACCCAGAGAGCCAGCTGCACCAGAGAGAGCTGCACCCAGAGAGCCAGCTGCACCAGAGAGAGCTGCACCAGAGAGAGCTGCACCCAGAGAGCCAGCTGCACCCAGAGAGCCAGCTGCACCCAGAGAGCCAGCTGCACCAGAGAGAGCTTCACCCAGAGAGCCAGCTGCACCAGAGAGAGCTTCACCCAGAGAGCCAGCTGCACCAGAGAGAGCTTCACCCAGAGAGCCAGCTGCACCCAGAGAGAGCTGCACCCAGAGAGAGCTGCACCCAGAGAGAGAGCTGCACCCAGAGAGCCAGCTGCACCAGAGAGAGCTTCACCCAGAGAGCCAGCTGCACCCAGAGAGCCAGCTGCACCCAGAGAGCCAGCTGCACCCAGAGAGAGCTGCACCCAGAGAGAGCTGCACCCAGAGAGAGCTGCACCCAGAGAGCCAGCTGCACCCAGAGAGCCAGCTGCACCCAGAGAGCCAGCTGCACCCAGAGAGCCAGCTGCACCCAGAGAGCCAGCTGCACCCAGAGAGCCAGCTTCCCCCAGAGAGCCAGCTGCACCAGATCGAGCTGCACCCAGAGAGCCAGCTGCACCAGAGAGAGCTGCACCCAGAGAGCCAGCTGCACCAGAGAGAGCTGCACCCAGAGAGCCAGCTGCACCAGAGAGAGCTGCACCCAGAGAGCCAGCTGCACCAGAGAGAGCTGCACCCAGAAAGCCAGCTGCACCAGAGAGAGCTGCACCCAGAGAGCCAGCTGCACCAGAGAGAGCTGCACCAGAGAGAGCTGCACCCAGAGAGCCAGCTGCACCCAGAGAGCCAGCTGCACCCAGAGAGCCAGCTGCACCCAGAGAGCCAGTTGCACCCAGAGAGCCAGCTTCAACCAGAGAGCCAGCTGCACCCAGAGAGCCAGCTGCACCCAGAGAGCCAGCTGCACCCAGAGAGCCAGCTGCACCCAGAGAGAGCTGCGCCCAGAGAGCCAGCTGCACCCAGAGAGCCAGCTGCACCAGAGAGCCAGCTTCACCCAGAGAGCCAGCTTCACCCAGAGAGAGCTGCACCAGAGAGCCAGCTGCACCCAGAGAGCCAGCTGCACCCAGAGAGCCAGCTTCACCCAGAGAGCCAGCTTCACCCAGAGAGCCAGCTTCACCCAGAGAGCCAGCTTCACCCAGAGAGCCAGCTTCACCCAGAGAGCCAGCTGCACCCAGAGAGCCAGCTGCACCCAGAGAGCCAGCTGCACCCAGAGAGCCAGCTTCACCCAGAGAGCCAGCTGCACCCAGAGAGCCAGCTGCACCCAGAGAGCCAGCTGCACCCAGAGAGCCAGCTGCACCCAGAGAGCCAGCTGCACCAGAGAGAGCTTCACCCAGAGAGCCAGCTGCACCCAGAGAGCCAGCTGCACCCAGAGAGAGCTGCACCCAGAGAGAGCTGCACCCAGAGAGCCAGCTGCACCAGAGAGAGCTGCACCCAGAGAGCCAGCTGCACCAGAGAGCCAGCTGCACCAGAGAGCCAGCTGCACCAGAGAGAGCTGCACCAGAGAGAGCTGCACCCAGAGAGCCAGCTGCACCAGAGAGAGCTGCACCCAGAGAGCCAGCTGCACCCAGAGAGACAGCTGCACCCAGAGAGCCAGCTGCACCCAGAGAGCCAGCTGCACCCAGAGAGAGAGCTGCACCAGAGAGCCAGCTGCACCCAGAGAGAGCTGCACCCAGAGAGCCAGCTGCACCCAGAGAGAGAGAGCTGCCAGATGAGTGACTGACACACTACCTGGCAGCTTATATTATAGATAGCTTATATATAATTAAGTATAAATGTGTGTGTGTATATGTGTGTATGTATATATAGATAGGTTATATATAATTAAGTATAAATGTGTGTGTGTATATGTGTGTATGTATATATGTGTATTTATGTGTAAATATATTTATATTAAAAGCTTAGGGCTGTAGATCTATATATTAATCTTTTAAATATTTCTTCCTTACAACTAGAACAAGACTAAATGTCATAGTATGTTCTTCATCAGAAATGGTCACTGCCAACTACATACATTTGCACTGGTTATATCACACCAAGGTGACAGATAAATAATCAGAGCAACATCATGAGGTGTTCAAGTTAGTTTTTAGTTCTTCCTGCTCCCCAGAGCAACATCATGAGGTGTTCAAGTTAGTTTTTAGTTCTTCCTGCTCCCCAGAGCAACATCATGAGGTGTTCAAGTTAGTTTTTAGTTCTTCCTGCTCCCCAGAGCAACATCATGAGGTGTTCAAGTTAGTTTTTAGTTCTTCCTGCTCAAGCTTGTTTTGCTCCAGCATAATCCGTGTCTTAAGATTCCTTGATGCCACTTATCAAATGAGTGGATTAACACAAAACTTACTTCAAGTCTTCTCACCTCAAATATTTATCTCCCTTTAAAGAATTCAACAAATAACTGCACCGAGTGCGTGAAAGTTGCATTTGCACCTTGGCTGGGTGTTTGGTTAGATGTTTGTGTAGTATGTTTGTTTAGTGTTTGGTTATGTTTAGTCTGTTTTGTTTTGTCGCCTTTAGTTGTTTTTTATTTTGTAGTGTAGAATTACTTTTTTTTTATTATAGAAAATTTGTTTCCATTTAATGAATTTTATAAACTGTTAGCTTTTATTGTTTTCTTTTAGTTTAGACTTTAGTTTAGACTAAGGTTAGGATTTTAATCAGACTTGCACTGACCCAGATAGTTTAAGCCTAGGGAAGTAGATAAGTCATCATCCTGTCACGCCTTACATTGGCAACAAATTTTAAAAAAAACTAATGTCGCTTTGTTGGGTCGTGCATAAAAGAAAAAATTTCAGAACCCTGATTGTAAAGGGTTAAACTAATAGCTGCTCAGTATAATCATTAAACTATAACTTAAAAACTAATAGCGGCTCAGTATATTCATTAAACTAATAGCTGCTTACCATAATCATCTTTAAGTTGAATAATTTGATCCAAGGCCACAGATGTGAAAGCTCTTAAACATTCACCACCACTCTTTAAAAGGAAATAATATTTAGGATAATTCATGGCACCATTTATTTACATTAAGTTAAAAAGTTGAACCTACCAAAATAATGGCTTTCATTTGATATGATACAACCTTGTATACAGTATGATTTGCACCTGACCTTGAAATGTGGATCCAACATTGTAAATGTGCAAGATTTATTTGTGCATACAGTGGTATTTCCATATTTAACATTACTGATATTAACTCTTAATGTTGAATTATATTTATTAAATTGAATTCAAAGTCTAAGGTTTGAAAATTTTTTTTCCAATATTTCCATATTTGTTATTTTTTAATGCTGCAGAGCTGCATTCAGTTACATTTGTTCATACTCTAACGAATAAAAGTAAGCTTTTGTTCTCATTCAAAGCTAATCCAAAATTTGTGAAGAAACTGAAACAAATGTGCCACGTCATCCGGTGGTTTGGACACCCTGCTAGGGGAGGTAGGCCTTAGGAGCACTGGGAATAAAAGCTTGTAATCCATGACCCCCACACAGCACCAACAAGTAAATCCACCTTATTTACCTTTGTGATAAGGGTGGATTAGACGCTGGTAGCTGACACAGTTTTTCTCTTGTTTTATAAACAAGCACAGGTCTGGGGGGGGGGGGGGGGGTGGTGGCTGTGAGACCAAAACCAAATCAAACTTCAAGACAAATGTTTTATTAGGGTGTCCAATCATAAACCCCCTGGACATAAACCCTCCGCTACATGAACCCCCTGGACAAAAACCCCCAATTGAGGTTTATATAAGGAAAAACCAAAGATGATGAGAACCAAAATTAATAATTAAATACAAAACAAACATTAGAAAAAAAACAGTATTTTATTTTTATTATAACTTTAAAAAGACAAGATTATGAGCAATGGTAAGCTCATTTAAAGTTTTGACAAGTTAAAATTCGAGCGCTGCTATCAATATATTTTTTTTCATTTTTGGTAAACAGTGACCTGAATTAATCTGTGTACAATTAACCTCTTGGAGCGATTGTTCCTTTTTAATAAAGTCAATAAATTTCCAAACATCTGGGTGGCAACATCCCAAATTTGACTGGGAACTTCTGTGCCAGCCTTCAACTGAGTTATTTGTTTTTGGCATATGGTCTTCTGCACGTGTGTGCATGTTCCAAATGTCAAGTGGAAACATAGGTTGTCTTTGACCTCGACGTTGTGGTCTGCCAATATAGTAGTCCTCGAAATAGTCTGCAATTGGCATTGCTTTTTGTTGGAAAATTTCCGATAATTTATCAAAGGCATAACTAATGTGTTCAATGGGAACAAAAGCCAATGATTGATTTGGTCCATGCGAATGTTCATTACAACGTCCAACAAGCTGTTCACCATGAATCTGTATCTTAGCTTTGCATTCTGCCTTGTTGCGTCTTTTGGCACACTCAAATGACACAACACCATTCGCCAAATCTTTTTGCTTGACATAAACATAGCCTTCAAAAATCACCTTTAAATAGCCTTTATTAGATTGAACGAACTCCATTCCAGAAATGATAAGATTTGAGGAGAAATAAATTTCATGTTATATTTATACCATGCTTCTGTGTGCCAAGGTGGATATCAACCAAGTTTCCGCCGGTGAATCCCTCACATCTTTTGAATTGTTAAGAATGTGTTGCTTTGATCCGCACGGCTCCCACATGTGGATGACCTATATCTAAGGTGTTGTCGGTGCCCCATCTTTGATCAAATACAACCAAGGTCACTCCTTGACTTTCTAATAGCATGCTTATATGTAGAAACTCTTTTCTTAGTCTTTAAAAAAATAAAACTAATTAAATGTTATTTAGTTTTTCTTGGTTCTCATCATCGTTATTATTTCCTTATATAAACCTCAGTCTGGGGTTATTATCCAGGGGGTTTGTGTCGCTGGGGGTTTGTGTCGCTGGGATTTATGTCGCAGGGGTTTATGACGGGGGTGGGGTGTTTATGTTCAGGGGGTTTTGGACCGGGAGCCTTTATTAGGATGGACCTGTGCAAGTACTGCTGCTAACATTAGGGTCCACCACGACCAATTAAGGACAATGAGACTCAATTGGTGACATATGATACATATGGGGGCCTGTACAAAAGCCTGTAAAAGACATATGGGGGCCTGTACTAAAGCCTGTAAAAGACATATGGGGGCCTGTACAAAAGCCTGTAAAAGACATATGGGGGCCTGTACAGAAGCCATAGTGGTGTGAAGGAAGTAGGGGGGGGGGGGCTCTAAAGAAGCCTGTAAAGGAAGTAGGGGGGCCTGTACAGAAGCCTGTGGTGTCAAGGATGTATGCCCTTTTGTTAGGGATGCTGGAGTCATTAATATTACCAGGTTCTGGAACATGGTTACATTTGGAGAGGGTGCTGAATGAAAACTTAATCACCCTCAGCAACTTGGAGATGCAACCCCTGGTTTGTTTACACTGAAAATGCCCATAGGGGAGCCCTGGTGCAGTGGGTCACGTGTATGCAGAAACCCATTTTTACTTTCTCGTATATATGAAGTATAGAGAAAATCTTGTGGCTGGGGGGAGGGGAATAAAAGTTACATCACAGTTCATGCAGACGTTATTACTAATGTCTAGATAACTGTGACCTCACAATGACCCCTTCACTTGTTTGGGAGAAGGGGGCAACCGCATGTGGAATGTTGTTTTCCTTAAGTATTTCCAAAAAAACTATTCTCTAGATCTAGGAACTAAATATCAAAGGGGAATAATTCTAGGCTACTCAACAAGAGTAGACCTAAATACATTACTTTATTATTATTCTTTTTAAGCAACATTAACTTTCACTATTGACTGATAGGACTACTATTTTAGTAGTAGTTTAATTGAAAACATGCAATTAGATCATGAACAGATTACACAAGCATAATGTTGGAAACAAAATAGTTTCATTTTAATCAATTATTTAGAAAAATTTAATTTTATGTGGAGCGGGTTAGGCAACCTTAGAAAAGTTTTTTTCTCTGTCAATTTGGCTAGAGAAAGTTAAATATAAACACCTATCTATATATATAATTCTCTACGTGGGGACCATAAAGACACCACCACATAAGGGCTTAGCTTAGCCGTTCCTACCCCGCTCTCTAGGCCCATAGAAATATTGAGTACCACATACGTATTTGGGGTCACTGTGGGTTGACACATACGTTTAGATATCAGTGACTAGTTGTTACAAGAAGGAGCCCGACTTTGGATTTAAAATACAGATAGACAATTTATACCTCAACTACCACTCACACACCTCCCACTTAATTTTTTGTTATGACTGCCTGCAAACTTCATAAAAAAATAGCAGGTAAAATCAAGAACTCAATATTTCTATGGGCAATCCGTATTTCATTAAACAATTTTAAATACGCGCAACACATTCACAAAGTCTGAGGTCTAACAATTCGCGAGAATTCCAGACTTTTTAAAGTCTGGAATTCACTTCCCTAAATTCCAGACTTTTTAAAGTCTGAAATTCACTTCCCTAAATTCCAGACTTTTTAAAGTCTGAAATTCACTTCCCTAAATTCCAGACTTTTTAAAGTCTGAAATTCACTTCCCTAAATTCCAGACTTTTTAAAGTCTGAAATTCACTTCCCTAAATTCCAGACTTTTTAAAGTCTGAAATTCACTTCCCTAAATTCCAGACTTTTTAAAGTCTGAAATTCACTTCCCTAAATTCCAGACTTTTTAAAGTCTGAAATTCACTTCCCTAAATTCCAGACTTTTTAAAGTCTGAAATTCACTTCCTTAAATTCCAGACTTTTTCCAGGCTTTCCAAGATTTCAAAATAAAATTGAGGTTTCAAAACTGAAATGGTAGAGTTTGTAGCTAGCAGTTTTAAAACGGAAGGTGAATTAAATACAAGTATATAATTTATAACTAGACAACTACGCTTGCGACATAAGCAGGAAATAAACCAGGTTCAGGTGATGTACATTTTCTTCATAAACCAGGTTCAGGAGATGTACATTTCCTTCATAAACCAGGTTCAGGAGATGTACATTTCCTTCATAAACCAGGTTCAGGAGATGTACATTTCCTTCATAAACCAGGTTCAGGAGATGTACATTTTCTTCATAAACCAGGTTCAGGAGATGTACATTTCCTTCATAAACCAGGTTCAGGAGATCTACATTTCCTTCATAAACCAGGCTCAGGAGATGTACATTTCCTTCATAAACCAGGTTCAGGAGATGTACATTTTCTTCATAAACCAGGCTCAGGAGATGTACATTTTCTTCATAAACCAGGTTCAGGAGATGTACATTTCCTTCATAAACCAGGCTCAGGAGATGTACATTTTCTTCATACAACTGCAACAATTAAGAATACATTTTTTCAAAATATTTTTGTCTGAAAATATTTAGAATATATAAGCAGCAATGTTCCGATTGAACATTCAAATTCTGATCAATTTAGGAAATGTGCCAAAACTTTGTTACATCCTGGTTTAAATACTGCCTATATGGCTGTTTTCATTTTGGTCTCAATAAATTCTACCAACAGAAAGATACAAATGAATATGAAATCAGCTTACCTGTAGAGTGGAGCTATCATCTGTGGTAAGCAAAGCATGAATGACAGGCATAAAACAGGATAACATTGTGTCAGACAAGGGTAGGGGCACACTGCGAATAAGGCAGGTTACCATCTCAATGGAAACCTTGGTGGAAGAGAAAAACTGTTTTTACAGGATTGACACTGATGATAAAAGGACAAATCTAAACTTGCAAACATTCAACATACCAAAACTAGGTGGAAGAGACATTTCAAAAACTGTTTTTACAGGATTGACACTGATGATAAAAGGACAAATCTAAACTTGCAAACATTCAACATACCAAAGCTAAACTTGCAAACATTCAACATACCAAAACTAAACTTGCAAACATTCAACATACCAAAACTAAACTTGCAAACATTCAACATACCAAAACTAAACTTGCAAACATTCAACATACCAAAGCAAAACTTGCAAACATTCAACATACCAAAACTAAACTTGCAAACATTCAACATACCAAAGCAAAACTTGCAAACATTCAACATACCGAGACTAAGCCAGGAGAAAGCTTTTCTGAATCTGAATTGAGAATACTGTTGAGGGTTTGAGTGAACCTGCTTTGTATTGCAGCAGTACAAGCAGGGTTGGCAGCAAGCACTCTCACAATATCCTGGACTAGTGACACAAGAAATGGATCTGAAAAAAAAATGGGTTCAGCTACATTTGACAATATCCTAGACTAGTGACACAAGAAATGGATCTGAAAAAAAAATGGGTTCAGCTACATTTGACAATATCCTAGACTAGTGACACAAGAAATGGATCTGAAAAAAAAATGGGTTCAGCTACATTTGACAATATCCTAGACTAGTGACACAAGAAATGGATCTGAAAAAAAAATGGGTTCAGCTACATTTGACAATATCCTAGACTAGTGACACAAGAAATGGATCTGAAAAAAAAATGGGTTCAGCTACATTTGACAATATCCTAGACTAGTGACACAAGAAATGGATCTGAAAAAAAAATGGGTTCAGCTACATTTGACAATATCCTAGACTAGTGACACAAGAAATGGATCTGAAAAAAAAATGGGTTCAGCTACATTTGACAATATCCTAGACTAGCGACACAAGAAATGGATCTGAAAAAAAAATGGGTTCAGCTACATTTGACAATATCCTAGACTAGTGACACAAGAAATGGATCTGAAAAAAAAATGGGTTCAGCTACATTTGACAATATCCTAGACTAGTGACACAAGAAATGGATCTGAAAAAAAAATGGGTTCAGCTACATTTGACAATATCCTAGACTAGTGACACAAGAAATGGATCTGAAAAAAAAATGGGTTCAGCTACATTTGACAATATCCTAGACTAGTGACACAAGAAATGGATCTGAAAAAAAAATGGGTTCAGCTACATTTGACAATATCCTAGACTAGTGACACAAGAAATGGATCTGAAAAAAAAATGGGTTCAGCTACATTTGACAATATCCTAGACTAGTGACACAAGAAATGGATCTGAAAAAAAAATGGGTTCAGCTACATTTGACAATATCCTAGACTAGTGACACAAGAAATGGATCTGAAAAAAAAATGGGTTCAGCTACATTTGACAATATCCTAGACTAGTGACACAAGAAATGGATCTGAAAAAAAAATGGGTTCAGCTACATTTGACAATATCCTAGACTAGTGACACAAGAAATGGATCTGAAAAAAAAATGGGTTCAGCTACATTTGACAATATCCTAGACTAGTGACACAAGAAATGGATCTGAAAAAAAAAATGGGTTCAGCTACATTTGACAATATCCTAGACTAGTGACACAAGAAATGGATCTGAAAAAAAAATGGGTTCAGCTACATTTGACAATATCCTAGACTAGTGACACAAGAAATGGATCTGAAAAAAAATGGGTTCAGCTACATTTGACAATATCCTAGACTAGTGACACAAGAAATGGATCTGAAAAAAAAATGGGTTCAGCTACATTTGACAATATCCTAGACTAGTGACACAAGAAATGGATCTGAAAAAAAAATGGGTTCAGCTACATTTGACAATATCCTAGACTAGTGACACAAGAAATGGATCTGAAAAAAAAATGGGTTCAGCTACATTTGACAATATCCTAGACTAGTGACACAAGAAATGGATCTGAAAAAAAAATGGGTTCAGCTACATTTGACAATATCCTAGACTAGTGACACAAGAAATGGATCTGAAAAAAAAATGGGTTCAGCTACATTTGACAATATCCTAGACTAGTGACACAAGAAATGGATCTGAAAAAAAAATGGGTTCAGCTACATTTGACAATATCCTAGACTAGTGACACAAGAAATGGATCTGAAAAAAAAATGGGTTCAGCTACATTTGACAATATCCTAGACTAGTGACACAAGAAATGGATCTGAAAAAAAAATGGGTTCAGCTACATTTGACAATATCCTAGACTAGTGACACAAGAAATGGATCTGAAAAAAAAATGGGTTCAGCTACATTTGACAATATCCTAGACTAGTGACACAAGAAATGGATCTGAAAAAAAAATGGGTTCAGCTACATTTGACAATATCCTAGACTAGTGACACAAGAAATGGATCTGAAAAAAAAATGGGTTCAGCTACATTTGACAATATCCTAGACTAGTGACACAAGAAATGGATCTGAAAAAAAAATGGGTTCAGCTACATTTGACAATATCCTAGACTAGTGACACAAGAAATGGATCTGAAAAAAAAATGGGTTCAGCTACATTTGACAATATCCTAGACTAGTGACACAAGAAATGGATCTGAAAAAAAAATGGGTTCAGCTACATTTGACAATATCCTAGACTAGTGACACAAGAAATGGATCTGAAAAAAAAATGGGTTCAGCTACATTTGACAATATCCTAGACTAGTGACACAAGAAATGGATCTGAAAAAAAAATGGGTTCAGCTACATTTGACAATATCCTAGACTAGTGACACAAGAAATGGATCTGAAAAAAAAATGGGTTCAGCTACATTTGACAATATCCTAGACTAGTGACACAAGAAATGGATCTGAAAAAAAAATGGGTTCAGCTACATTTGACAATATCCTAGACTAGTGACACAAGAAATGGATCTGAAAAAAAAATGGGTTCAGCTACATTTGACAATATCCTAGACTAGTGACACAAGAAATGGATCTGAAAAAAAAAATGGGTTCAGCTACATTTGACAATATCCTAGACTAGTGACACAAGAAATGGATCTGAAAAAAAAATGGGTTCAGCTACATTTGACAATATCCTAGACTAGTGACACAAGAAATGGATCTGAAAAAAAATGGGTTCAGCTACATTTGACAATATCCTAGACTAGTGACACAAGAAATGGATCTGAAAAAAAAATGGGTTCAGCTACATTTGACAATATCCTAGACTAGTGACACAAGAAATGGATCTGAAAAAAAAATGGGTTCAGCTACATTTGACAATATCCTAGACTAGTGACACAAGAAATGGATCTGAAAAAAAAATGGGTTCAGCTACATTTGACAATATCCTAGACTAGTGACACAAGAAATGGATCTGAAAAAAAAATGGGTTCAGCTACATTTGACAATATCCTAGACTAGTGACACAAGAAATGGATCTGAAAAAAAAATGGGTTCAGCTACATTTGACAATATCCTAGACTAGTGACACAAGAAATGGATCTGAAAAAAAAATGGGTTCAGCAACATTCAGATATAGATTTCTTATTTAAATCAATTAAAATTTGACAAGGATTATCAACAGGTATCATTTTTATTTTTTGAATGAATACATTTTGGTAGTCCTAGTAATGCTTGACAATCTAAACAAAAACCAGTAGGATTTGAAAACCTCTACTTGTCCCCAGTTAGGTCACAGTAGTCTAGACATCAGTAAGCCTTTTTAATACATCATAGAATGGACTGTTACGTGACTTTCATTCCACCCCCCCTAGCTAAGAGCTACCAAATATGTACTTGGGGTCACAATAAGTTTAGATATCAGTGAAGGTACATAAAGGAGGGGCAGTTAGTCAGCCCTTATTGTCAACATTGACAAATATTTCAGAAACAATTTAACGGAAAGTGAATTAAAAATACAGATAGATAAATTATACCTTAACTAATGCTCACATGCCTCCCCCAGAATTTTTTGCTATGACTGAAACTCAGATAAATTTCATGAAAAATAGTGGGTAAAAACTGAGAGATCAACATTTTTATAGGAGATCATTTTTTCATTAGATAACAATTTTACATACCTGTAATACATTCACACAACACAAAAAAAAAAACTACTGAGGTCTAACAATCTCCTCCCCCTCCTCTCCCAATGACTTTGTGACTCAGTGGTGGGGCTTCTACTGTGACCCAGCCAAAAACGTAAAACCGTGTAAGCCTGTGCGATGGGGAAAAAATTGACAGAAAAAAAAAATAGCCTTTCTGTTAGTCGGAAAAATGGACTTTGTGGAGAAGTTTTGATTCTAAAACTAGATTCCATACCAAAAACTAGGGACTGAAATTCACTTTTCAAAATTCCAGACTTTTTCTAGAACCTTGAGCTCACTAAATACTTTACACTTGCACTACGCTTTTTCAACCTGCTTTTGTTGTGGGAAAAGGTAGTGTTATTGAAAACCATTTTAGTATTTTGTCCTCCAGAGTCCAATACCCCAGTTATACTCACAGACATGCCTGCACCTGTCAGCCAAAAGTACAAACAGTCATGAGTAAAAATAGGAATTTGAAGCCAAAAAGAGGAACATATACGCAGACACTACTTTACTAAGTAGAAAATAAAAATAATTAATAAAAAATTAGTCTAATGACATTAGTGGGCTTCTAGTTATATATAACTAGTCTCTTTGACATAACATTGTTGATTTGACTTCCTGGCTTGCTATGTTCTAGGCCAAAGGTTCCCAAACTAGGGATCGCGAAGGGCTTTCTGGTACACTAAACCTTAGCAATGAGAAACAAAACATTAACATTTAGAAGAATATCTGAAACTCCGCTTTACTAACATTACTGGAAATGGAATAGAGAAGAAGCAATGCGTACTGTATATAAAGTTTTTCTCAGTCACGAGTTTATGAAATATTCAAAACTAAAACGTCATTTTGAGATGAGTCATTCGGAACACACCAAAAACAATATAAAGTTCTTTCATCAGCATGAAGCTAGTTGCAAACATCAGAGGCTTGATAGAACAGGAAGTTTTCACCAAGGAAACACAGCTTTCGTGAAAGCATCAAATGAAGTCGCGATAGAAAATGCCAAGCAAAAAGAAAACACAATAGGAGAAAATCTCATCAAACCCTGCATGTTGAAGATGGTGAAATAAATTTTGGGCATTCCAGTGCAGTAAAGATGCAACAAATATCTCTGCCTAACAATACTACTCAGCAGCTTATAGCAGACATGTCCGTAGATGTTAAATAACAAATTTTTAATGAAATCAAGCTTTCACCATTGTTTGCTTTTCAAGTTGAAAAATCAACAGACGTGAGTTCGTGTTCGCAGTTGCTGGTCTTCGTCTATATCAAGGGTCGGCAACCTTTCGAGACGGAAGAGCCAAAAGTTACAATTTATAAAATTTCCCAGTTTTTAAACAGCCACTAACATTTTATGTTAATATTTAATATGGATTAGGTGAATAAATTTTAAATAAATTTAGTTTAGGCCCCTAAGTATGAAATTATATCTATTTATTTTGCACAAAACATTAAATTATTTTAGCTATCTCTGCTTGTATAAAAAAAATAATTATATAGCTTTGGTGCTATCCCTACCCAATTTAGAAGCTAATAACTAAAATGCTACATCACTCAGGTCAAATTTATGAATGCTGACATATAAAGAAATGCAACTTCAATAAAATAACATTCACTATTGAACAATATTCGAAACAAAGTGTGGACATTGGTAGTGGAAAGCATGGAACCATTGCCACGGGACTCTCAGCTGTCCTTATACACTTTATTCCATCTATTCTCAATGTTTTTTTATTTTGTTTTAGTGTTTTATCTTGTTCGAAGGTGTTTTTTTTTTTATAGTAATATATATTAATATTATTTGTGCAAGGAACTGAAGAGCCGCATTTTGACATCAAAAGAGCTGCATGCGCCTCGCGAGATGCAGGTTACCGACACATACTCAAGCAATTTGAACTTGTCCCTTGATTTCAAGGGATCCTAATTTTCCAACTCGATCAAAAGACTAATGCTTTTATACATATTTTTAGAGCAAATTTATTCAGAAATCCAATAATTACGAAGAATGGACAAAATATTACTTAAGAACGTATTAATAGTTGTGTAAAATATAATAAATAAAACAATCATTTCAATTTATATTGTATTATTACTTTTGTTACCTTGCAAAAATTCAGGAAATTTGTTGCTTCCCCTGGTTAGTATCAATGTTTAAATGGGAAACAATTAAAAAAAATTATTCTCTAGTTCAGGGGTCGGCAACCTTTTGAGATGGAAGAGCTATAAGTTAAAATTTTGACCATTTCCCATTTTTTAAAGAGCCTCTGACATTTTTATTTCAATATTTTATTATTTGATTAGGATTAGATGAATAAATTTGATTTGTTATTTAAAATAAATAGCTTTAAATATGAAATAATATTTATTCATATAAAAACATACACTTGTTTCCATTTTGGAAGCTGTACATTTTTTATTTTTTTTATACGGTTAACACCGGCTCAGGAGGTGTCTCCCATTAGCCATGCAGGCCTCAACACCGCAAACTCCGACTAACTGGCTTGGATATAAGTTTGATTACCGTGTATCTGTCACTCCTGTCCTTTGGTTCTCACCAGGCTTATCTTCCATCCCACAGAGCCCAGGGTAAACTCGTACCCCACCGTCCAGTACCCGGCTCAACAGTAGGAAGTTAATAAAAACTACTCACTCACGTCAAACTAATGATTACTGACGGATAGGGAAATTCATTCTAAATTAACAGTCCCCATTTAACGATATTCAAAAAAGTCAGCATTTGGGCAGTGGCAAGGATGGAGTGGTTGTCACGGGGCTGGCTACAGCAGGACTGTGGGGTTGGGCCTGGTGCCCAAGCGGCAGTCAGCTGTTTACTCTATACTCCACCTATTCTCACTGTTCTCTGATGAAGTGTTTTTATCCTGTTTAAATTTAATTTTAATTTAATATAATTTTTGTTATGAGATTTGAAAATAATATAACCATTAATATTTGTGCAAGGAGCTGGAGAGCCACATCGTGACACCAAAAGAGCCGCATGCGGCTCGCAAGCCGCTGGAAATCTGGAGCCTTCAAACAACTGTGCAAAGACATTAATATAGATCACGAGGTTCTGCTTTTCTGATGTACAGTACGCTGGTGGTCAAACAAAATGTTGTGAATCATATTTTTGAATTGAAATCTGAAATCAAATTGTTCTTGGAAGTGCAAAGGAAACTAGACATTTTGATATACTTAAAACGACATAGAGTGGTTGATATATTCGAACATCAACATAAGCTTAATCTGTAGCTTCAGGGAAAATGAATGAATATTATCACTTTCCATGATAATCTCGGGGCATTTTTATCAAAATTGCAAAACTGGCAAAGAACGTGAATCTGGGAAATATTGAAAATTTGAGAAACTCTGCAGTGTGGTAGATGAATCTGATTGTGAGATCATTAAAATTTTGAAAGGAGCGATTTCTGGGCATCTAGAATCTCTTGAAAAAAAACTGTGGCGCTATTTCTCTGAGCTGAAAGAAGAAGAATCTGCATTGACGCATTACCCATTCTCTTCCCTTGATGTTGCCAGCATTCCCAATGAATTACAAGATGAATTCTTTGATTTGCTAAATGATTCCGTGTAAGATGAAAAACTGCACACACAATTTTGGTGTAGTTTTCACCATTCATACCCAAACAAAAAATTGATTGACTTTTCGAGAATAGATTTTCAACACTATTCTACGATTAAAAACAAAGTTAAATAAACCGGGAGTGATCTCCCCTAAACTTTCTCGAATATTCTTATATAAAATAACAGGGGATGGGAACTCGGGCTATAGACATGATTTTTAATCCATTTTAAATACTTAAAGTTTTAAAAATAGAATAAAATCTCGTAGACAAATTAATTGCACACCAAGTGAACGCCCAATAAAAAAGCGCATAATAGTGCGCAATATTATTAGTACTTTTAAAATTTACATTAGTTTTTTGAGAAATCGGAAGTAGCGTAAATTACTACTTCCAGTCAACGGAAATTACTCAAAATTTAACAGAAGGTAGAGGATTAGATCTTTTACTTACATGTGAAATTTCATTTATCTATCTGAAATAGTACTCAAGTTATAGGCTTTTAAAAAATTCAAAGTAGGAAAAGTACCACTTCCGGTTATCGGAAATCGCTCAAAAGTTGATACGGATCTACGATTTTGATAAAATACTTATATATGAAATTTCATCAACCTAGCTGTAACGGTACTCAAGTTATCGTGTTTACACACGGACAGACACACACACAGACAGACACACACACACACACAGACATACGGACTAGATTGCAAAATTATGTTTTTCCGTATCAGTGAGATGTAAAACGTCGAGATCTGTAAAAATCTCGATTTTTTTTTTTGCACGATTACAATACTTTCTCTATACTACGTATATACGAGAAAGTAAAAATAAATTGAATGTTGATAATGACATAGGTTGGCGTTAACAAAAACTTAACCGCGAATGTTTAGTAAAATAGCATGCAATTTTACTCATCGTATTAAAACAGTTATCAAGAGTAATTCATATTGAAAGTCTACTAGAAAATCTTATTTTAGTGCTTATTAATTTCCTTTCAAATGCAGCTTTTTGATTCTATTGGGGTCGCAGGTCACTTACTTTTATAAAATTTTCAAAATTTTTTGGGAACCACTGTTCTAGGCTATATGAACAACAAATGCTGAAGGGTAACTAGTAAAAAGTCCTAGTTACTTCTTACTAAGTTCTTCATAATAGTAGTTACTAGTTACAACTTACAAGAGATAAGTATCTAGTAGATCTACAAACACAGCATTCAGCATCACTTATTTAATTACAATTAAATAAGACTATTTACCCCAATTATAGAATCATGAACAATCTTATAGAAACTTGTTTTGGGTTTTTTTAGGGAATGTATGCTGGTTTGACACAAATATTGAAAAATATCAATCAAAATCTACCTAAAGCAGATGGTGCAAAGCCTGATACATGTACATGCTTCTCTTCAAGAATGAATCACATCATTTATTAATTCAGAAGCCCCTTTGTTTAAATCATCCCACGTTCATTAGAAACCTATTTCAAATATGTCATAAATGTTTTTGAAAGCAGATAGGAGTAGTTTATTTAGACATGATTTATCTCAGGGTCTACGGTAAAGTATTGGCTTAACCCTTAATAATTTGATAGTGACCATCTCCCCCCCCCCCCCCCCCATACGGACATGATTTTTTTAAAGCATGTACTGACCTCCTGCATGTTTCAGGAACACAGCCAGAGCCAGTGGACCAAGTCTTTGCTCATTGCTGGCACTAAAATCATCGTCTACCTGGTAGGAGAAAAATGGCTTCAAGTAGCAGAAGATAAAGAAATACCTCAACTTACACACCAAACTTTCCATTTAGTGAAGATAAAGAAATGCCTCAACTTACAGACCAAACTTTTCATTTATTGAAGATAAAGAAATACCTCAACTTACAGACCAAACTTTTCATTGATTGAAGATAAAAAAATGCCTCAACTTACAGACCAAACTTTTCATTGATTGAAGATAAAAAAAATGCCTCAACTTACAGACCAAACTTTTCATTGATTGAAGATAAAGAAATGCCTCAACTTACAGACCAAACTTTTCATTTATTGAAGATAAAGAAATGCCTCAACTTACAGACCAAACTTTTCATTTATTGAAGATAAAGAAATACCTCAACTTACAGACCAAACTTTTCATTGATTGAAGATAAAAAAATGCCTCAACTTACAGACCAAACTTTTCATTGATTGAAGATAAAAAAAATGCCTCAACTTACAGACCAAACTTTTCATTGATTGAAGATAAAGAAATGCCTCAACTTACAGACCAAACTTTTCATTTATTGAAGATAAAGAAATGCCTCAACTTACAGACCAAACTTTTCATTGATTGAAGATAAAAAAATGCCTCAACTTACAGACCAAACTTTTCATTGATTGAAGATAAAGAAATGCCTCAACTTACAGACCAAACTTTTCATTGATTGAAGATAAAGAAATGCCTCAAATTACAGACCAAACTTTTCATTGATTGAAGATAAAGAAATGCCTCAACTTACAGACCAAACTTTTCATTTATTGAAGATAAAGAAATGCCTCAACTTACAGACCAAACTTTTCATTGATTGAAGATAAAGAAATGCCTCAAATTACAGACCAAACTTTTCATTGATTGAAGATAAAGAAATGCCTCAACTTACAGACCAAACTTTTCATTGATTGAAGATAAAGAAATGCCTCAAATTACAGACCAAACTTTTCATTGATTGAAGATAAAGAAATGCCTCAACTTACAGACCAAACTTTTCATTGATTGAAGATAAAAAAATGCCTCAGCCTCAACTTACAGATCAAACTTTTCATTGATTGAAGATAAAGAAATGCCTCAACTTACAGACCAAACTTTTCATTTATTGAAGATAAAGAAATGCCTCAAATTACAGACCAAACTTTTCATTGATTGAAGATAAAGAAATGCCTCAACTTACAGACCAAACTTTTCATTGATTGAAGATAAAGAAATGCCTCAAATTACAGACCAAACTTTTCATTGATTGAAGATAAAGAAATGCCTCAACTTACAGACCAAACTTTTCATTGATTGAAGATAAAAAAATGCCTCAGCCTCAACTTACAGACACAACCACAGCCAAAGTCTCCAAACACAGGCCCATGACTTCTGTAGAGAATTGGGTGCCGATGTTCATTAAGCCTTCCAGAATGTTTTGCAAGTATGGCACAAGAAGTTGAGTATTTCCAGCAACTTTGAGGTGATCACAGAATCCAAAAACAGATCTTACAGCAGATATTCTTATACTGGCTGGCTGTGTCATGTGAAGGCCCCCAACAGTGGCTTGCAGCAACCTAAAACAATGACCAATTAAAGAGTCAACAAGAATCAATTGGGATGCCCAAGTTTGTCATTTCACTAGTTCAGAGCAGTGTTCCCAGGAAACTAGTTAGCCATATCCTGCTTGAGGCATTAGCAAAAACTGCTGCATCCCAGACCTGTACATACATAAAGTGGGGCACTTGAGCCCATCAAAAATATAGAAGCTTGTCTTTTAGACCCCCCTGTATTGAAGCTAGCAAGAGTAGAGCCCCTTCCCCACCCAGTCTATGTTGAAGCTAGCAAGAGTAGAGCCCCTTTCCTGGGTGCTGTGTCCATCACCTGATAACTTCCAGGGAAACAACTTCCTTTGGATTTTAAGTATGTTTTTTACATTTGAATGTCTTTTTCAACACAATTTTTTCTAACTGTAACTGTGTAACACATACCCAGTTACCAGCCAAGGGAAATAATCAAAATATTATTTGGTTGTGGGACTTGTGGGTCCACAGTTGTTGATAGTATGTTGTGCTCTTGTGAGCAATTGTTATTTTTCTCAAGTCTTGTGACCTCTAGGAGTCTAGGTCTGACATTACACAAGGGGAGTACTCGTAAAGTGTTGTTCAATTAAGATCCAGTGTGTTGATGGTCTTTAGTGAAAGATAATGGCCACATTAGCTCGTAAAGTGTTGTTCAATTAAGATCCAGTGTGTTGATGGTCTTTAGTGAAAGATAATGGCCACATTAGCTCATAAAGTGTTGTTGAATTAAGATCCAGTGTGTTGATGGTCTTTAGTGAAAGATAATGGCCACATTAGCTCGTAAAGTGTTGTTCAATTAAGATCCAGTGTGTTGATGGTCTTTAGTGAAAGATAATGGCCACATTAGCTAGTAAAGTGTTGTTGAATTAAGATCCAGTGTGTTGATGGTCTTTAGTGAAAGATAATGGCCACATTAGCTAGTATAAGTGTTGTTGAATTAAGATCCAGTGTGTTGATGGTCTTTAGTGAAAGATAATGGCCACATTAGCTAGTTTCGGTATAATGAAAGTAACTGCAATAAATCATTATTGTATGTATTTTGTGAGTATTTGAGTAGTCGGTTGACTAACAAACATATACCTTTATACCAGTATTTTTATTACACTGTGACTGCAGTATAATTTTGCATATTATTAGTGCTGTACTATAATGCTTTAATTATTTGAATTATGTATTGATTACCTTAGTCAAACTGGCATGGTTATAGTTGACCATATAGTGCCGCACAATGCAGGCTAGAGTTGGATGATAATTATATTTTAATCAGGCTTGTCACATTATCATTGTGGGTCTGATGTACTCACTTTTGTATTAAATCTGGTGTCATGGCTTCTGTAAATCTGCTTGCAGTCCACAGACACCTTCCCACTAGGAAGGGTGATACTGCAATTATACGTACATACCAACATCAGACCAATTCATAATACCACTTGTTATCATACGTACATACAAATGTCAGACCATATCACAATATCACTTTTTATCATACGTACATACAAATGTCAGACCATATCACAGCATCACTTGTTATCATACGTACATACCATTGTCAGACCAATTTACAATATCACTTGTTATCATACGTACATACCAATATCAGACTAATTTACAATATCACTTGTTATCATAGCATCAGTTGCTTTTGTTTAGTACATAAATGACCAAATAAACATCTAGTATCAAACCTGAAGAATTCATGTCTCCGAGCACTACAGATTGTAAGAAACCAGTCAGATGAAACTTTGCTATGCCAGATTTTATGGCTTCAAGGACCATTTCTTTTACACTTCCTAGAGCAAGCATACAGGATTCATGAAGTTTCCACCTGATAGAAAAATGCACAATGACATTATACAGTGGAAGTGGAAAATTTTTTTTTTTAAAAATCCCAAACTTTTGCAGCCACTCACCAGTGTTGATTGCCTGAAGTTTGAGCAGCCTCAGACTCCTGCAAATGTTTTGTTACAGCTTGGCACAAAGCCTCAGGGCAAACAGCTGGAAACTCTGCACCTAATGACTACAGACAACTCTGGTTAACATTTCAGACAACTCTGGTTAACACAACATTTCAGACAACTCTGGTTAACACAACATTTCAGACAACTCTGGTTAATACAACATTTCAGACAACTCTGGTTAACACAACATTTCAGACAACTCTGGTTAACACAACATTTCAGACAACTCTGGTTAATACAACATTTCAGACAACTCTGGTTAATACAACATTTCAGACAACTCTGGTTAACACAACATTTCAGACAACTCTGATTAACACAACATTTCAGACAACTCTGGTTAATACAACATTTCAGACAACTCTGGTTAATACAACATTTCAGACAACTCTGGTTAACACAACATTTCAGACAACTCTGGTTAATACAACATTTCAGACAACTCTGATTAACACAACATTTCAGACAACTCTGGTTAATACAACATTTCAGACAACTCTGGTTAATACAACATTTCAGACAACTCTGGTTAACACAACATTTCAGACAACCCTGGTTAATACACCATTTACACTCATCTGGTTAATACAACATTTACACTCATCTGGTTAATACTTATATAATTTACAATCATCTGCTCTCAAAGAATATTATACATGATACAAAACAGAAACAAGTTAAAACTAGCAAATGTTTAAGGCTCACTAGCAGTAAATCCAGAGCAGAGATCCTGACAGAATAAGAGAAACTATCATCATCTTCGTCTTCCACAAACTGATCTGGATTATTACTCCACATTCCAATCTGTTTCAAACATCATTTTTTAAATATCCAATGACAACAATCAAGTGAAACAATACAAGTCAATTTTAGAATCTAATTCACAAAGCATCTACATAAAAATAGTCTTAGTACTTTTTAATGGACGTTTAAGAAATATATTTGTATATGTGGAGGCAATAAAGCAAGAGTAAAGGTTTTTTGAAGTGAGCTACCTGATCCTCTGTCATTTGCATATAAATAATGATATAGTAGATGATCTGGTCAACTGTTTTTTTAACTGTACTACGAAATTTGCTGGATTCTATCAGACTGTGGACAAATTCAAACACGGTGTACACCAGATTCTCAAAGCCCAACACATCTCCTGAAAATTGAGAGGACAAATATAAGCAACTGACAGGACTGCAGGGTCAAGCACTAGAACCCTCAAGTCTGGTGTTAACCCTAACCCAGCTGTAATGGCTAGCTAACTCAAGTTGACTAAATAGTCAACATTTTTAACATTACTCGTACAACCTAACCCTAACCCAGCTGTAATGGCTAGCTAACTCAAGTTGACTAAATAGTCGACATTATTAACATTACTCGTACAACCTAACCCTAACCCAGCTGTAATGGCTAGCTAACTCAAGTTGACTAAATAGTCAACATTTTTAACATTACTCGTACAACCTAACCCTAACCCAGCTGTAATGGCTAGCTAACTCAAGTTGACTAAATAGTCGACATTTTTAACATTACTCGTACAACCTAACCCTAACCCAGCTGTAATGGCTAGCTAACTCAAGTTGACTAAATAGTCGACATTTTTAACATTACTCGTACAACCTAACCCTAACCCAGCTGTAATGGCTAGCTAACTCAAGTTGACTAAATAGTCGACATTTTTAACATTACTCGTACAACCTAACTCTGACAGCTTTATCACTTTATGAATTCATGAAAACTATTGGATAAAATTCAGAGGCAGTTATTGCGTCTAGGTTTTATTCAATAGAAAACACAATCCTTGGCAATGTTCAGTACTTTATTTGTTCTCATTTTACACTTTACACCACATGCCCTATTCCCTACCTGCTACCAATGAGCACAACTGACAATCATTTCACTTTTATACCTGCATTCGATCATGGGATAACAATATACAAACACCCCTGGATTAACTCAACTCACACTCTCCCCTAAGTTCTAGATTATTCAGACCTATTCTAACCTAACCTTGAAATGACCCTAACAGTAATGTCCATACGCAATGACTCTTTCAATAAATAATTATTTTAAATAGTTGAAGCACATACACAA
This sequence comes from Physella acuta, assembly GCF_028476545.2. Taxonomy (NCBI): domain Eukaryota; kingdom Metazoa; phylum Mollusca; class Gastropoda; family Physidae; genus Physella; species Physella acuta. The sequence goes on along the minus strand of NW_026731682.1, from coordinate 52,574 downwards.
AAAATTTACATTTATGAGTCGTGTAGCTATTAATTTTCATTACAAATGCAATAAATAAATGCTGGCATTAGCACATTTTTTTTTTTTCACAGTAAATAGATAAAGATTTAGACTACAATGCAAGGTCACTGCAAATTCAATAAAAATCTCAGGTTGCAGTGACAGAAATGTCAGATTCAATGCCAGTAAAAGTCAGAAATGCATTTATAAACGTTAGTTTATAAGTTTAGTCCTGCAAAATGGTAACCGGCATAAAAACGACTTCATTCAAACTTTAAATACTATACCAACTTGATTTTCTATTTGCCAAATTTCAGTGTCAGCTAAGAAAACAAAAGTAGGGGTGTAATGACTTATTCCTTTGTGGCCCACAATAATTGAGATCAAGAGAGATTACTTGGGCAGAGGGCTAAAGAAGGTTGGGTATAGAAGGTAAAGAAAAGACAGTTATTTGTCTGGATGTCTAGATCTATAGTCTACTGTGGGCTACCTCTGTAGATGCCTTGTTAGGGTCTAGTGGATATCATATTGTTCTTGTCTACTGATTGTCCCAAAAAAAAAAACACAGAGAGATAAAGGATTGAGTCAGGCTCATTGTGTCAATAGCTTTTGGTTGTACTACACTCGTGTATCTTACTTCCCTTAAAGGGCCGTTACAAAAACAAAAGACATACCATCAGAATCCACAGGATCATCTGCATCTTCCAGGTTATTCACAACTGTTCTAACGTATCTGGCAGCTGAGTCATGGCAAATAGTTCTAGGCCAAAACCACAAAACACAGTGATATCCAGTGTTAAACCAAGACAACAACTGCACCTAGACAACACCAAGAAAACAGCACCACCAAGACAACAACAGCAGCACCAATACAACAACAACAGCACCTAGACAACAACAGCAGCACCAAGACAACAACAGCAGCACCTAGACAACACCAAGAAAACAGCACCACCAAGACAACAACAGCAGCACCAATACAACAACAGCAGCACCAAGACAACAACAGCACCAAGACAACATCAGCAGCACCTAGACAACATCAGCAGCACCTAGACAACAACAGCAGCACCTAGACAACAACAGCACCTAGACAACAACAGCAGCACCTAGACAACACCAAGAAAACAGCAGCACCAAGACAACAACAGCAGCACCAAGGCAACAACAGCAGCACCAAGACAACAACAACAGCACCAAGACAACAACTGCACCAAGACAACAGCACCTAGACAAAAACAGCACCAAGACAACAACAACAGCACCAAGACAACTGCACCTAGACAACAGCACCTAGACAACAACAGCAGCACCAAGACAACAACAGCACCAAGACAACAACTGCAGCAAGACAACAACTGCAGCAAGACAACAACAGCACCTAGACAACAACAGCACCATCAAGACACCAACCGCAGCACACCAACAGCAGCACCAAGACAACAACTGCACCAAAACAACAGCACCTAGACAACAACAGGACCGAGTCAACAACAGAACTCAGACAATAACTGATATTATTCCGAGCAAGTCAAGGATACATCTCAGCACTCTGAGTAAAAATTGTCCAAATGGAGGGAAGAATCTCTGGGAGCCATTCAGACATGGTTTTAGGAAACCCTTTAATTAACGTTGTTAAAGCCTGTCCAAATCAAATCAATTAGTTTTCAGACATGATTTTAGGAAACTTTCTAAGAATTAGAATCCACCACATGCTCCTTAGTAAAAATGTACACATATCTTTTGACTGAATGACAATTAACACATAGGTACTCTTTTATGTCAGGGACTTGTTTATATTTTATTTTTTTCATTCAAAAAACATGACATGGATTATAGCAGGATGTTGATGTCCCAAAAAAAGCTTTTATCACAAGAAAATGCTTAAGCATTCAAGTGTTCTAAAAAGCAGGTATTAGGTTAAACTGATGAGAAAAGCTAGTTTATCATCTAAATGAAGACAATGTTCAGGTATAATTACTTTGATAACTTCTAGCTTCAGTCCACTGTCGCAAGTGGTAGAATTGGGCAGCTGAAGACAGTGTATAAATGCTTGAGTAAACTGAGGAAGGACAGGAAATAGAAGCTGTTTGGCAACACCCTGTAGACAAAAACAAGCAATTTAATAGGCTTTTCAAATATATTTACAAGCTTTTACTCAAGTCAAAATGTCTGTATAGTTATGTGTGGGCTAACAGTCAAATCTTGTAATCAGTTTTTACTCAAATCCAGCAGCTTGCCAGATCAATTAATTTCATATGACAACATAAACATCTGACTTTCCATCTTTTGGTCAGCAATAGCAGTGAGTGGACTTAAGATATGGGACAGCAGCTTTCTGTTGTAATAACATGTTCATTGAAGCAGAATCAGGTTTATTGATAGAGGTCATTCTTTGATACCTCAGTCCCAATAGTGACCTGGCTTCATCCATAATCATTTATAGACGACCTTCTAATGTTAACTTCTAATTTTTAGAATGAAGGAACACTTTAGTCAATAATACCTGAAATGCATTGATAGGTCCACATTACAAACTTTAGTCCAATGTAAATACATTTTTGGGTCCATATAGTTTTCTGGGCAGATGTGGTATTTAGGCTAAATAATATGATGTTATGGGCAGACATTAAAACTCAAACTGGGTGGACTATACCAACGACCTATTATGAAGGTTAAATTAGGGAGTGTCAAACTCATTTTTTAAAACGGTCCCAGAGCTTTTTTGAAAGCTGCTATGTCAAGAACTCATGATTTTAAGATAGTGGGCACTAAATTTGTTCATATATCTCATATAGTAAAATAGATATGACGTTTTAAAAAATTGGTTTTTAACTTTTTTCCAACACCCTAAAGCTAAAAAGTGTCATGTTTAAGAGGCTATATCTGAAAAAGTACATGTGACAAACAAGTTTTTTTTAACTCAACACAAACACACATACACAGAGAACAGACTCAATTTTTTTCAAAAATCAAAAAAAAGTACATCATTTAAATTAATTGCATTGAAATTGGCTTTTCTCACTTTTTAAATAAATTAAAAAAAGGAAGTAAAAAACACAAATTTTGTACATTTTTAAAACATCACAAAAAAATGTCCGATGAAAGAAAATACTTGATAAGTAGGCTATATCAAAATGTAGGGGAATAACGCTTCTTTGAATTTACGTAACATGTATGCCTATAACAAGTACGTTTGAAACACACATTTGATCAAAAAAGTGCAGGGGTTCACAATTAGTCTAAAATGCGTCTTTATAAAAAAAATTTTTTTAAATAAATTATGAGACCTACAGTTGATTTGAGTATATAGAAATAAAGAATAACCATAGCTCATAACAGGTAAACAGTCTTTGTGTCTGTGATTTATTTATATGCGATCCAATGGTGGCTGGAACAGTGCTAGGGCCACATAAAGAAAATATTTTTGTTGAAATAATTATTAGTCTCTGGAACCAGTAGTACATTTAAAAATAAACTGGGAGTGATCTCCCCTAAACTTTCTCGAATATTCTTATATAAAACAACAGGAACTCGAGCTATAGACATGATTTTTAATCCATTTTAAATACTTAAAGTTTTAAAAATAGAATAAAATCTCGTAGACAAAAGAATTGCACACCAAGGGAACGCCAAATAAAAAAGTGCATAATAGTGCGCAATATTATTAGTACTTTAAAAATTTACATTAGTTTTTTGAGAAATCGGAAGTAGCTTAAATTACTACTTCCGGTCAACGGAAATTACTCAAAATTTAACAGAAGGTAGAAAATTAGATCTTTTACTCACATGTGAAATTTCATTTATCTATCTGAAATAGTACTCAAGTTATAGGCTTTTGAAAAATTCAAAGTAGAAAAAGTACCACTTCCGGTTATCGGAAATCGCTCAAAAGTTGATACGGATCTACGATTTTGATAAAATACTTATATATGAAATTTCAACAACCTAGCTGTAACGGTACTCAAGTAATCGTGTTTACACACACACACAGACAGACACACAGACATACGGACAGGATTGCAAAGCCCAGTTTTTCAGAATGGATTACGCATAAAACCTCTTAATTTTGATAAATCTGGATTGATAATTTTTGCCCGATTAAAATAAGTCCTCTATACTTCGGATGTGATGAAGGACTGAGGTGTAATACGGTGAAAATTGTTAAAATTTCAAGAGATTTTTTTGCACGATTACAATACTTTCTCTATACTTCGTATATACAAGAAAGTAATAAGAACATTTATTTAGAATGCCTCAGTCGGTGTATCTTTATGTTATAAATATGTATTTATACATAGCTGGTTCAACAATTATTGCAATATGGTAGGGCTACACCAAAATACAATTGCTTATTAAATACAACTACGTAGGCTAAATAGATAACCATGCTAGTCTTGCATTCTCACCCTTAGTATCTTCTTCTCAACTATAACCTGAAAATTTGTAATCAATAGCCACCATAAACGGTCAACATAATTTAGGATTTTTCGTAGACAAGGGCTATATTCTTTTAAAGGAATCTAATAAGGGTTTATATCCTAGCTGATTGCAAAGTGTAAATGCATCTGCACTCGTGCACAGATCATTAATATATATGTAAAGTATTTCAAGCTAAACATCATGTACTATTTAGTCTAAAATCATCGCTAAAACCCAACCCATGCATCAAATTTGCAGAGTTTTCTACTTTAAACTATACCCATATATTGTTGACACTGGCGACGAAGTGTACAATCACGTGACCTTTTACATTTAACAGAAAAAAATATTCAGCTATTCTAAAAAGAATATGTCAGAAAAGACGAAAATATTTGAACTAAGCAATCATAAAACAAGTTAATAAAAAGTCTAGTGACAATTTAAGCGCAATTTCCTTATGTTATCCATAACAATTTTAAATCAAGATAAATCATATATTCAGCAAATAAATAATGCAACACAAGTAGTTTTAATAATTCAAAAAATTAATAAGTAAAAAAAAAACTTAGTTTTATTTTAACGAGCAGGCCTACACGATGCTCAGTTTAAAAATTCTTAATTAATTTTTTGTGACCGAACGAAAGGATATTTTTGAAAACTTTCTTTGGCAATATTGTTCTAAATTATGGCAGGAATCAATTGGTAAATGTTTCAAGTCGCTAAGTGGTCTGGTTGCCAAGGTATGGACCAAAAACTGAATTTTTTCGAGGTTTTTTGGCTTTTCCGGGAAATCCAGGAAGGATTTTCGGGAATTTTTTTGGCCCACAATCATCCTCGGAACTTGCTTAACATATTTGCTTTTGGAACTAGTCCTCGATATTGCTTCGTTGAGGAGGAGATACGACTTAAAGCTGCGGACACACACATCCATCCATCCAGAAATGACGAGTTAATAATCGCAATCCCCCAGTATGGAAATTGCGCTAAAAATTAGACTCCGATACAAAGTGAAGTGGGGTTTAGCTCATCGGACAAAGCTGTAAAATTACGTGGAAGTCTAATCATTGAATGGCATTATAGCTTTAATTATAAAAATATACTGAAGAAATCTATATATATAAAAAGCAATGTATGTTTGTGTGTGTGTGTGTGTGTCTTTTATGCATTACTACACTTCTCATCACATCGCCGTGAAACTTTGGGAAGTTGTGAATATTCCTGGGGAGGTTTCTGCGAAAAAAAAAATTCAAATTCGCAGGGGTGGCGCCCCGGCAGGGCGCAATTTGTTTTTTCTCTATATACGGTATATAAAAATAAAATTTGATTTTGGTTTGACGTGACATCATTCATCCGATAGCCATGAGACTTTGGGGAGTTCATTATAACACTCTAGGGAAGGGTTCTGTAAAAAAATAATTTTTAATTTCGCAAGGGCGGCGCCACGGGAGGGTGCAATTTTTCTCTATAACCTGTATATAAAATAATAAAAGTGAGTTGCAGTGACACCGTTTATCCGATAGGCATGATTCTTTGGGGAGTTCATTATAAAACTCTAGGGAAGGGTTCTGTAAAAAATCATTTTTAATTTCACAAGGGCGGCACCATGGGAGGGTGGGATTTTTTTTCATTAAACGGTATATAAAAATAAAAGTCGATTTTGGTTTGACACCATTCATCTAATCGCCTTCAAACTTTGGGGGGTTGATTAGAACAATTCAGGGAAGGGTTCTGTAAAAAAAAAAATCCTTTTTTAATTTCGCAAGGACGGCGCGCCAGGTGGGAGCAATTTTTTTCTCTATACACGGTATATAAAAAATAAAACTCGGATGCGGTACATCCGAGTGCCATGAAACTTTAGGGAGTTTCTTATGGGCGGCGCCATGTAGGGTACAATTTTCGTCAATACACGGTTTGGCGCCCAGAGTTTTAGAGCGACTATGTTGGCACTTGGCATCCGTTAATCGAGCTTCCTGCATAGCCAGTAAGGAGTTACAGGGGTGCCACTCATTTTTTAAGTGAATCCTGAAAATGAATCCCAAAATTTTACCAATCCTGAAACTAAAATTTGAAATTTTTGAAACCCTGAAACTTAATTCCGCGCGGAATTTCAAAATAAAATGGACTATTATTTCATTATTTTTGAGACATTTGATTCATATTATGTTCAATTTACATTCCTTTAAAATGGATTTATTTTCTTTGTACAAGCTTGAAATAAAAAATAATCTTTAAAGGATTGTGCTTACAACAAAATTAGTTTACAATGTTACTCCCATCTCTAGGCCTACCCCATAATGTGCTATTGTAGAACTCTTCCCCCCCCCCCCCCCAGCCAGCTTTTATAACATAACTATTTAATTTTTTAGAACTTCCTAGCTTGAGTTAAAGTGTCAGTCAGCCAACTGTTAAGTAACAAATATTTTGCCTACAGGCTTACATATTTTGTTTAATGATATAAAACGATGCAGTTCTAGCTTTTTTTTTTTCTTGAATCTAGAAGTAGGCCCTTATTAAAAAATAGCCACGTTAAAATTAAACAGCGCTTGTACTTGTAGAACTGCCTTGACCGAGAGACACGACTCAGACTTTGCTCGGGTGGTCTCGTGACGTAGGGCTTACGGTCAGCGCGACCTTGAAGAAGCGGGTAAGAGGTGGTAAAAAGTGACGGTAAAGTTGAGTGAAAACAGCACAATTCTATTTCATACATAAAAAAAGTCCTTCAAATCGTTTTTTTCTTTTCTTTTGGTAATACCAAATACACATTTTTTTTTTTTTTTAGATCGGAGCAAAATCTTTCGTTTTTTTTTTAAAAAAGACGATCGGCTAGATCTAGTAATTGTAGGATTTAGTTGTTTTTATTACACAGCCTAGCGGTATCCCATTGAAGACATCACGTAAATAATGCGAGTTTTACCCCAACCCATATCGTCATAAATAGCCACACCACGATTGACATCAAAAAGTTTCGTCTACAGCCTCACCCATCTGATACAGCCGATTTGTATTTGGTCCTTGGCGCACGCGTGAGATTGTTGCTGACATCATTTACTATTCATTTTTTTTTTTCGGAAAAGGCCATTAGTGGGAGTGTTGACGATAAAAACGATTTTTACAATGCCAAACTTTTCAAGCTTAAAACGATCTAAAAAAAATTTTAAACTGCAAACCCGGAAATTTTCAAACTCACATCTTGCGAATCCGGAAAGGGAAAAAAATATGATTCTCGAATCCGGAAATCCGGGATATCCCGGAAAAGTGGCACCCCTGGGAGTACTACTATATTCAGGCTTCTAAAAATAACTTTGTAACGCGAGGAAATCCTTCTGTACAGTTTCGTCACCTTGCAAAAGATGAAAAATAACTTTTTGAATACGAGGAGCTTACTGTAGAGTTTCGTCACTTTGCGAATGATGCAATAAGCATATATTATTAGACGATCCAGTCAGAAATTGAGATCGAGCATCTAATAATAGACCATTAGTAACGCTAGCATAGTGCATCAGCCACACTGATGTTTAAATCACGTCCAATAATTTTTTTTACGTGTTAAAGAAAAAAATCCTGTTCATTTGTGTCACTTTAGCGAATGAGGAAATCTGCATCATTGTTAACAGGATGCTATTTGGCACTCTGGGTTATCCTATGAGCACGATAACGCCTGTTAGTTTTAAGGAGCCAGAGGCCGTACGCTGCGCCTATGCGGTAGTGTAATGGGTTGTGGGCTCCTGAGAGCGCCCCTCTACGTCCCTGACACATAGGTGGTCACCGAAGTGTGTTCTACCTCATTATTTCGGTGAGTGATTAATGTACACTCAAGGTTTTCACGCGGTAGTGTAGGAAAACCCGTGCCCCGATATTTATGATCCAAGCACAGGCAGTCTTTACATTTAAATAACTCACTTTTAGAAAACAAGGTCACGAGTCTAAGAATATAGGATTGGTAACACATGGATGAAACCCTTCTTATATATTTCGTCGGACTTTCTTCTATTCCCTCGGCAACGCGCGGGGACGGGTACGCTAGTAAACTATAAAAACTAAACTCACAAACTTGTTTATTAAGTAGCTGCATGTTTTTATTTATTTTAATGAACTACCAAGCCTCTAAAACTTGCTAACATCAATTTAGAAAAGCTTGGTCGTGCGATGTTAACGAAGAAAACTGCCATTTTCTTCTACCGGGCCTAGAGTTATTTTAGTAATCGCTATAGTGTGTTTTGTCGAGCTTTGCCTTTTTTTTTACCATGCTAAGAAATGATAAACAAAATAAGTGTTTTAACAGGAAAAAGGACCACCTTTCTGAATATGCTAATAAAAAATTTATATGATGATAGAATCACATGGTAATTTTCAAATTTCTTAGTTTTTTAAACATTTAAATATTAAGTCTATTATGCATTTTTTTTTGTTTAGTATCCCACTAAAGGCTATTCAATTCTGCACATTTTACAGGTATTTGTAAAGAAAAACATTGAACGGTCAAAAAAGGCCTGTGAGTTGAATGAGGGAGGGGTCAAAATCTGTTACTCGACTGCCGTTGAAAAATCATCTTGGTGATAGTTTTCTATCGGTATAATGAGATATATAGTTTAACATCAACAACTATAAAAATTACACATAATTAGAGGGCTTAAAATCTACTTTTTAATGGTACCAAGGTTATTACTATACGAGCCCTTTTTATTAACAAAACTATAAAGTGAAAAGCTACTATATTTGGGCGATGCTGGCGAAAAAAGCGTTTTACTCGGCAGTTTGACATACCTAGTTAAATTAGTCATGATTTAGTTAAAGATTTCTATAATCAAAAGGGGAGATGAAGGTAGTCTGGCAGCAATTAATCCCCTGGTGATTTTGTATTATGATGAATATTTACAAACCTGTTGCGATGAGTCAAGTTACTAGGGTTTAGTTCACAGAGCAACTGTTGTCATTTTTTCACAGGAATCTTAGTGCTAGTCAATGACTGCCAAACTTTTTCAGCTCTCTATTTCAAACAATTTGGGTGTCAACTCAAGAATGATAGTAAGGAGTTGCGCAGCTTTCACCATAACCTTTGTTGCCATGGTAATCATGGCAATTGCCTTTAACTAGCTTCAGGTTGACCCTAACCCTTTAGGGCCTTAAAAATTAAGACCAGTAACAGTACACCTGTGCAGTGCTTCAGACCTTGCAAATTACCAACACACAATCAAGATGTTAAAATATCAAACGGTACTTTAATTTTGTATGATGTTTTCTATTTTACCTGGAAATAGTGTGCTCAAAGGCAAGAGTTCATTTTTTAATGTACCTAAAACATTGAGTCATATAGAAAAAAGTATCACACCTTGAGGTCGCGTAGAATTAACATATCCTAAAATTGCAGCTTAGTCTAGAATGATAAACAAAGACAAATAGCAGACCAAGACATAAAAAGCCATAAGAACATGTATAAAATTCTGCTCTGTCCCTCCAGAGCACTATGAGAATCTACAAAGAAAAGTTTAGGCAGTACTAGCATATGGCTCAGAGACCTTAAGGGTTGTGAAATCACAGGCTACAGCCCTTCATAAATAAATGCCTACAAAACTTGCTTGAGATTTATAATAGCCTGAAAAATCTCTATCGCCCATCTGTGGAAAACACAAGGCAGCAGCAAAAGTATGGATGGATTGGACATGCCCAGAGGAGAACAGATGAAAATGTTGCAAAGCGTTGTACTGGAATGATGAAAATAGCTGCAGGGCCTACATCCAACAGAAGAGTCTGTTATAACTGCAGCCCTTTGTTCCTCAGAGTCTTCCCAGAAATAACAATATAGATACAAAGTGACATTTCAATGCTAAGGGTAGACAAAGGTACAGAATATAGTCCAAGTAAAGACAGAACAGTTAGAACCCAACGGGATCCGAACCTACCATTCCGCGCGGCACCAAATCGCCTCGCCTTCCATGCATCAAGTCAGACGTGTAAACACTTCTGCCAATCAGCTCTACAAAAAGAGATTTTTTTTTATGACAGACCACTATAGTAGATTGTGCACGAGAGCAGAAGTAAGAAAGTTTTAACAGAAAAAAAAACCCAGCTGTCTTGGGCGCTTAGTCTTCAATGCGTTTTGCAAATTAGCGCTTTTATTTTTTTCCTATTACAGCCAATTTAATTTTATGTGTACTTCCTTAATTAAAGTGCGTTTTTATTATAAAGATTTTTATTCTAGTTTCAGTAGAAAATTAAAAAATCCCTCAGTGAACTTACCTTTTGTAGCTCCTGCATTGTGCAAACCATCCCTGCGACAACATTAAATATATGAATGGCTCGAGAACGTGTACGAATGCCAAAAGTCTGTAAATTAAAACAAATTATGCATTTTTAACAGACAAGGTTAAATAAAGTGAAAATTTTGAATTAAAAACCATTAAATTTCAATGGTTGATCGTTAAACTGCTACCCAGAGGGTCCCAAGTTCGGATCTTGGTCCATACTTGAGATTGCAGGATGTCCATGAAAACACCCAGCTCTGATGGATTCCTGAATCAAATGAGGGAAAGAAAAGGCTGAGCATAATGCTGACCACACCATCCCTTCATATGCAAAGGTCAAGAAACATATGGACTCATCTGCCCTATTAATCGTTAGGGTCTAAAAGGGAAACTTTACTTTTTTTAAAGCACTACCGCGTGTTCTTACACACCAGAGTAATGCCACATTTTGTAATGGTTTTATCATACTGTTATAATCTTGTACTTTTTGGAGGTGTGACCTTGTTTTGTAAAGATAAATAATTCAAATGTTAACAACCCTGCACTATATTTCTTCTAAATTGTTGGGGCTCGGGTTTGACCACATGACCACCCAGACTCTTATGGTTGAATTTTAGCCTTGAGTGTATGTTGGATCCAACCTCTGGTTAGGTATATTCATCCAACATAGTGACCCACCATGCCCCAAGTGTTGGGTGCTCTTTAAAATGAAAATAGGCGTCTGTTTTCCCGACTGTCGCCCTTCAAAAAATTTGAATTTTTCTTATTGAAGAAACCTTCCAAGAAGTACTCTTTAACAACTTCACAGAAGTTTCATGGTAATCACATGAAAGGTGTAGTAATGCATAAAAAACCAACAGACAGACAGATATACTTTTATTATAAAATATATAGACGACTCAGAATTTTGAAGTAAGACATTCTACACTGCCGAAAAACAGATTTCTATGCTCAATTTCAGTAATTAGTTAACAATGTTATGGTGAAAGATTGAAGTCTGCCACTTTGGGAACTGGAGGGGTGCCAATCCATCCAAGTTTCCATTGCCTGAAGCTTAATACCGCGTTTACACTTATGACATGTATACTATACATTTCTAGAACACAAAGCCCGCCAAAAGTTATTTTTATCTGGAACAATTTTCTCCACAGAACATGTATACTTTAGCGTTCACACTTACGGAACATGTTATAGAACATTTTATAAAACAAGAATGACCTTTGACCCGGAGCGTCTGCTATAAAGGCCTAGACAAATAAAATAAAGAGTAATCAAAGTAAAAAAAAACATAGATAATGGGCACACAGCTTTATTTTTTTTTTTTAAAAAGGAAAATGGTGTAGCCACCATGCTTGCGATTCAACAATAAATTATCTAAAAATTAGATAACATGAAAGATTTTATAAATTTTATTGGAGTGCCAGCAAATGGAGTTATTTTTTTATAAATATAATGCTGGGTATAGCACAGGTCATAAGACATTACCCACATGTTAATACCCCTCCCTCCCATCACCCAGTAGAATCACCCCTTCCCACCCCATCACCATGGTAGCCATTTCCCCAGCTTCTTTGCTTGTCTATATCCTTCAGAAACAGCTTCGGATCAACAGGGCTAAATATTTGTTTGCTAAAAGGCTCGATTTCTTCGAAAACTTGCATCTGCCAAGTTCATTTAACGTATTGAGATCACGTTACAACTATACTGAGTCTATTATTAAGAAAAAAGTAGATCTAGTTTATAGAGTAGGGCCTATGTGACACTCATTCCCCCCCCCCCTTCCTTTCTATATGTTAATTATGTCCCATTCTAAACCTAAATAATTAGCCTATGACTTTTTTATCTGCCTGTTTATATAGTCAGTTGATTATTTATGATCTCACGAGCACATTCTGGTGGGCCTAAAGATTTATTCATGTCAGAGGGAAACTGAAATATGTTGATACACTTAAAACAAAATATTGGTGAAGGAAAAATTGGAGATACGTTTGGTTAAATTATATTTTTTAATTAATTATTATTTTCGAAATTAATACCTAAACTTGTGTTAATGCCTTGGACATTACATTTTTTTTAAAAATTAAAACATGTTTGGGATTTAATTAAAGAAATAAGTAATTATAAAAATGTAATTTTTAGCAGGTCCTAGAGAAGTTATAAATTATGAAATCGTGGGTTCAAAAACTCAAGATCAGTATAGCCTATTTAATTTTGCAATCAGCTGAGCCTCTGGGGCTAAGATGCGCTTACTACTTTTCGACGCATGCGCACTCATCTGAAAATTCAGAACATGTCCTAAGTTTTTGCTCAGCGAGCGAAGACAAAAACATGACCCAGAACATAAAAAGGGGCGTGGTTTTGTGCCCTGCGACTCAGAAGATGTTCCATATACTCGTAACATGTTTAGTATACACTTTAAAAGGTCAAGTCTAGTATACATGTCGTAAGTGTTAACGCGGTGTAACAAGGATGAAAGACATTGAAAGATTACACAACAAACTAGACACATGTGTGTGATGTTCTACAGCTGAGTATAACAACTACAGACTTAATTTTGTTTACAAGGAATAGATGTAAGGACATCAAGTAGTGAGTATTTCAATATCCATTAAACCATTTTAATTTAAATATTAATTAGTAGGCTTACATATTTTTTGTTTGAACATCTTATTTAGGTAAGTAAATATGTTTGTCATTAGACTCATTAGTGGTTCAGATACTAGTTCAAAAGATTTTTATCTCCTCAAATTAATGAATCAAATTCTATTCAGTGATTCTCCTAATCTTATATTCATACAATATATCATTATAGTTTTATGATTACTTTTCTTTTTACATTGTATATTTTATTAATAAATTCATTTCCCCAATGATTTAGGCCTACAGTGTGTGTTGAAAACCCTGCAAGTTGTTCTCGGTTCAATGTAACTTTCCCTACACATAATACTGTTTCACATAACAATATCTGGAGAAAATGTTTGAAGAGCTAGTGACCAAGTGAACTCAGTGAAAGAATATGGCAACATTTAATTCTGCAAAAAGGAGAATGACTGAATCATCTATCCGAATGACTGCAAACCGCTTTTCAAAATCTTGTTCTGGACCCAAAACGTTTGTAGAATATATTTATAGCTTATACCTTACAATGACTTTGCAACTTAGTTTAGGATTCAATAAATATTCAATGCAAAATGTGTTAGTGGTAAAGTGTGGGGTTTTTTGTCCACTAAAATAACTTATGTTCTACTTTCCTTTATAGAATTCACCTTTGGCAAGAGAAAGCCTGAGCAATATGAAACCAGACAATAACTTGGAAACAGAGCATTTATTTTGGTCAGTGCACAAGTATTAACAGGAAGAGATAAAAAGAGCTGAAAATGAAAGTAGCTGTGTAATAATGATGATTAGAACTCTAGGTTGACACAGCCGTGGATATTATACCATCTATGCATATGCAAATGGCAAAAAGCTCTAAAAATGCACTAGTCTTGATGGTAAATCGATTTCTAGAATGACAAACTTTCTGAAGCGGACTTAATTTTTTTTTTAATAACTGCAGACTCAGAACTTTTAAAACTCAAATCCTGCAAATCCGCAAAGTAAAAAAAAATATCTAACAGCAGAGAGAGAAAATGGATTGAGCACCACTAACCTCAGCTCCAATGAAGACTTTGTACAGCTCAGGTAGGATGATGGGTGCCACATGACTCATCTGGGTATCAGTTACATCCTGACAAAATTCTAAGAGAACAAAAAACTTATTTAAGCATTTTTAAAGAAGGTATTTAAAATCTGTTTATAAATAGCTTTCTATCAACAATAAAAAAAAAAGGAACCTGAAAGCACTCTCATAGCACCATGGACTGTGTTTGGTTGCCCACTTATAAGAGCTTGCATTAACAAAGGAAATAAATCTGGCCATACTTCTGGCCAGTCCCAATGAGCGATAGCTGAGATAGCATATGCTATGCTGGAACGAACTTTACTAATAGACTCTGACAAACCCTGTGGTAGAAGCTGACGTATGTGTGCTTTCGCCTGAAATTAATATGAATACAATATTTAGCATTGTATGCAAATTAAGTCTAAAATTATATTTCTAACATGGAATTTAAACTTATTGTTAAGCAGTTAAAAACCAAATTAGTTAACCATTAATTTAATACCACGTTCAATTATGACATGTTTTTTGTAATTAAAGCATTTGTTTTTAAATTTAAATCATAAAATGTAAAAATCCTATTAAAACTTACAGCATCTGTTGTTTCTGGTGAGATATATTTGTCAGATTGTTGTGACCAGTGACACTGCACATATTGTTTCAATAGCACTGATGCCAACTGGCGAATTGCCAATGGGCCTTGAGCATCAACTGTAATTTCCGCTAAATAAACACCAAATTCTATAAAGAAATTAAATAGTACATGTAAGACAAATATTTGAAAGTACATTTTTTTAAAATTTCCGCTAAATAAACACCAAATTCTATAAAGAAATATTAAATTGTACATGTAAGACAAATATTTGAAAGTACATTTTTTAAAATCACACATTTCCAACACCTCATTAGGTTAAAGATAACTCTGAAAAAAGCAAGTTTAAAGTTGTTTGAGTTGGAAGGGCTTGAAAGTTATATTGAACCCATGTTGTTTTTATTGGGTTTATCTTCATGAAAGTCAATGTTCCAAACATAACACAAAAGCCAATGGACCCCAATGTGACACATTCCATGTACACTGGTCTGGATCTCAAAAATTCTACTGCTGCTTTTCTCTCATCTGTGTTCTATTATTTTCTGCATTCAATAGCTTTTAAGTGAACATGGTCACCATTCTCTCATGGGCATTACAGTCCAGGCTAACACCAGTGTTTATCTTCTATCCCCACTCTCTCATCTCCATCCTCACATGATCTCTGCATTCTATTCTTCTCTACCTCTCTCTGCAGCTTTTTTTTTTTGCAAGTTGGGCTCCACAAATACCTTGATGTACTGCATGTTTTATATTACATTGGTCCATCTGAGTTTACTATGTTGGTTAGGTACTTCCTAGTGTTGTCAAAAAATTTTGTCTAAATATTTTTGGCAGCTACTTAATATCAATACTAGTGTCTGTAACTATTCACTAGTTTGAAATAGATCAACATGTCTATATACTACTAAAAGTCAGAAGTTTGTATGTTTTTATTTATTGATTCTTTTGTTTGTCCACTTGATTAGAGTATCTGCACTATGTGTACAACTGTAAAATATGCATTTATGTACAGAATAATTTCTTTTTTCCTATGATGACGTTGTTGGAGAATGCAGTTAAACATTTTTTTTTTCAAACAAGAACAAAGAATTACAAGGATGTAATGAAAATCAATGTCAAGGACTGATATAGTCACGATGTTGAATTCGACGAGTGATGCTTGTTAGGTCTATCATGGCACAACTGCTTGCTGATGCGAGTCTTGTCAAGCTAAGATTACAGCAGTTAACTATTGGAATGGATTTTTTGGCTCTGTATGCATGTGGCGGACCCATGGTGGATATATGCGTATAGTAAAAACTTGACTTGATCGCTAATGTAGTATTTTTAAAGCGTTTGTCTAACTTAGTGATTTAAAAAATTAATATTGGTGGTTATGTAAAACGAATTTCAATTTTCCAAAATCATCATTTGATGTAAAATGAACAAAATCAAAGGAAAAAATTACCAATAGTAGTTAACACTAGTAAACTAAGTCAATTTAGCATATATTAACTTTCTGTGCAAAGTCATTATAACTGAAAAAATTTTTCCAAAGTCAGGTTCAGCCTATTATGAGCTAATGAAGAAAAAACTACTAGTACTGTGACCTGATTTCACTGGTGAATTTCTTGATTATTTTTAAATAAATTTTTAATAAAACTGCACAGAAGCATAATAAAATATCTTAGAAATGAATTTAGATTATATTTTTAGATATGACGCGACATGACTAATAAATCTAACCAAATTATTGGATTTTGGCGCTGCACAAATTTTTTCCCACGCTTTGTTTTTGGCAAAAAAATTATATAATAAAATGGCTTTATGGGGGAGGGTGTGTGTGTGTGTGTGTGCGTGTGTGATATAACTGACATCTTACCACAAGTACGGATTTGAGAATTAATTCCAGGCGTTGTCATTTATAGAAAGGCTCTGAGCATGCGGCTTTCTTTGATATTTAATGTACATTGCGTAGTTTAGAAGTTATATGATTTTAAGTTTACATTAACACAAGAATAAATAGAGCAACTTTCACTAAAGCGCCGCTTGTGAGATAAAGAAATTAGGTCAAAAGTACACCTAACTATTTTTATTAAAAAACCGGTAATTCAGATTACTAAAATTGATGATGGCTTCAAAATCAATGGTTTTATCCCTCTACCACATAATGAAAAAACTAAACCACGCCGCCAACTTCGTAAATGGCTTCGAGAGCTTGCGCCGCAAGATAATATAGACAAACCCAGAAGCTGTGAACTGAATGGCCTATATCGAATTTAGTCTACTGTTGAGTGTTTCATAATTTAGGAAATAAACTGGGAGTGATCTTGCAAAACATTCTCGAATATCCTTATATAAAATAACAGGGGATGGGAACTCGGGCTACAGACATGATTTTTAATCCATTTTAAATACTTAAAGTTTTAAAAATAGAATAAAATCTCATAGACAAAAGAATTGCACACCAAGTGAACGCCAAATAAAAAAGTGCATAATAGTGCGCAATATTTAGTACTTTTAAAATTTTTATTAGTTTTTTGAGAAATCGGAAGTAGCGTAAATTACTACTTCCGGTCAACGGAAATTACTCAAAATTGAACAGAAGGTAGAGAATTAGATCTTTTACTTACATGTGAAATTTCATTTATCTAACTGAAATAGTACTCAAGTTATAGGCTTTTGAAAAATTCAAAGTAGGAAAGTACCACTTCCGGTTATCGGAAATCGCTCAAAAGTTGATGCGGATCTACGATTTTCATAAAATACTTATATATGAAATTTCATCAACCTAGCTGTAACGGTACTCAAGTAATAGTGTTTACACACGGACAGACACACACACACAGACAGACAGACACACAGACAAGATTGCAAAATTGTGTTTTTCCATATCAGTGAGGTGTAAAACGTCGAGATTTGTAAAAATCTTGATTTTTTTTTTGCACGATTACAATACTTTCGCTATACTTCGTATATACGAGAAAGTAAAAAAGGCGCTAATATATGTTTGTATCAAGTATTTGCTTAGATCTATAGATTTGTATTAAAACATAGCTAAACTACGCCCCAACACTACCCCCTCTTCATTTCCGTTTCGACAAAGTGATATTTAATAATGGCGTCCTTGATGCCGTCCTAAGTGTTGAGTTAATACGGCTTTAGACACGATAAGACAGTCTAGTTAGTAAATAAATGTATTATATTTTGAACAATAAGAGGTTGAAGTGAAGGAGATTTCAATTTTGCTAGGGCGAATGTTACCTTTTTTAAGTTGAGCTCGAAACACACACTAATTAGGATCGAGATTCACTCTAATACCTCGGGTAAGACAAAGAACATAATTAGGTCACATGCACATTTTATAAGCCATCATTAACATATTTCAATTAAATTTCGTTTGTTCAATTAATGATGCAAGGCCTAATGTCTTAAACTGTACGTAGAATTTATAATAAATATATCTGATATTTCCTTAATAAACATATTGAATATACAGTTTATAACAAGATGTTTTGGTTTTTTGGTAAGTAATATAGCCAATGTTGTCATAATTGCCATGACATCATGCTAAGAATAGAGAACACAACCCAACGTAACTTTTTACCTTTTTTGGTGAAAAAAGTTTCGCATTTTAAGAAGTTAATAGGTCATTTTGTTTTTGTTTGTTTTCTCGGCCCCTAATTAAGCTAGACCATTAAATTTGGTCTCAAATTAACCAGTAGGTCTAAGGGATATGGTTTGTAATGATATATGATTAGTGACAGAAAATTTTAATTAAAAAATTTAATAGAAAATCTATCAATCATATAGGTCTATTAATCTAGTGTTATTTGGGCCGTTTTCCTCTAGAAATCCTCTCATTATTTACAACCACAAATCTCGCGATTTTTTCTGGCATTCTAATACCGCGTTTACACTTGCGACATGTATACTATACATGTCTAGAAAAAAAAACTTCGCAATAAGTTAGGCATGTTGGGATATTTTTCCTAATTATCATAGAATGATAAAATGTACACAGATTAATCCTATAATATACCCCATTGATAAAAATACCAAATTTATTATTCTAGGCCTAATAGTTTTTTTATATGAATTTTTAAAGTTATGTATTAAACCTGTTATATATCACTGTAACATCGGATTTAATTGTGTGATTGGCTTTAGGCTTGTATACCACTGCTGCTATTTGAGATATAATTATAAAACTTTGCACATTAGTGCTAGAGAGTGGGCAAAAGAAATATGAAAGTAAAATCTAAATTTGATGAAGGATAATTAGAACTAATCAAATCAAATTAATTTGGTGTGCTGTTCTATATTCGTCAATATGCAGACTGAAAGTCTATGTTGTTTTTTTAAATATTAAAATTGAAACTTTGCTAGAGGGTGGGGGCAATAGAAATATAGAAAAAAATAAGATTAAGTATGACTGCATATAATTAAATTAAATCGGCTATCTGAAGAAGCCTCCAAAGTTGGACTAAAAATCAATAAAAATAAAACAGAGGTCATCAGAATCAATAACAGCCAGGACCTGCCCATACAGCTAAATGGAGAAGATTTACGTGAAACGAACACATTCACATATCTGTGAAGCGTGATCAATAAGGACGGGGGAGCTGACGAGGACCATAAAATGTCTTATCAACAAGGCTAGGTGGGCCTTCAACTCACTGCACCCGATGTGGAGGTCCACGGCCCTGTCACTCCGGAGCAAAATTGAGATTTTCAACACAAATGTCAAGGCAGTGCTGCTCTATGGCTCAGACACTTGGAGGGTTACGAAGACAAATACTGATAAGCTACAGGCATTCGTAAACAAATGCTTACGGCATATACTTAAAATAAGATGGCCAGACAAAATATCAAACAAAGACCTATGGAGAACTTTAAAGCAACAGCCAATAGAGACAGATATAAAGACCTGTAAATGGGGATGGATCGGACACATATTAAGAAAAGAAAAAGGAAACAAAATCGCAAAACACGCTTTGGACTGGAATCCCCAGGGAAAAAGGAGGGTGGGCCGGTCAAGGAAGACATGGAGAAGAAAGGGTGAAGAAGAGGCGAAAACAGCTGGGCTCACATGGGCACAGATAAAGGGAGCAGCCCAAAACCGAGTCCGATGGAGATCTGTGGTTGCAGCCCTTTGCTCCCCAGGGGCCACAAAGGAATGATGACGATGACTGCATATAATTAAAAAGTCCAACGAAAGGGTGTTGCACCCTTTTATCTATATATATAATTCTCTTCTGGGAGCCGTTAGAAAACAAGCTGCAAGCGCCTCCTTGCAGTCCCCTCTCTTTCTCTCTATCACTATCACTACCACCCCCACATTTTCTGGTGAGCTGTGGTCACGCTAAATGTTTACAAAGCTAAATGTTTACAAATCGTAGAGCCGTGTTTCTATTAGGGGCAGATAATTTAGTTCGATTTTAAACTTACTGGAGGTAACTAAGAAATAACTAAGAGGAGGCTGCTTTCACGGGGGGGGGGGGGGGGGGGGGGGTAGGGTCGGGGTAAGGGGAAAGGGGGGGGGGGGGGTAGTGTTTTAAAGCAAATATTTTCAGTGGCAGCATTGGTACTGTCGAATTCACAAATTATGAATTACTGAAAAGTAGATAAAAAGACAACTAAATAGCGGCATATGATATGCCGCGGGTCGGCTCGTAGTAATTATAGTGACTGCAACAGATGTATGTCCAGAATGTTACTATAATAGATAGGATAAATTTGGTGATTGATACTGAAGCATGTAATAAGAAGAATGCTGAAAAATAAAACTAGTGATGGTGTGGTAAAGCACTCAACTACTAACATGCAAGTCTTAAGCTCAGATCTCAGACGAGTCTGTCTGTGCAGCGTGCAGCATCCACCAAGCTCAGATGAGGGAAAGTAAAGATAGCTTGGCAGAGAGCTAACCACACCATCACTTCATGTGCAATGGTCAAGAAACAGATAAACTCTACTTCAGCTGCTCTATGGATGATGGATTGACAGGTCCAAAAGGGAAACTACTTCAATATACTAGGGCAGGGGTTGGCAACCTGCGGCTCGCGAGCCGCATGCGGCTCTTTTGATATCAAAATGCGGCTCTCCAGCACCTTGAAAAAATACTAATAATCTTAATAAAAAATAAAACATTTCAAATAAAAAAAATGTTAGTGGCTCTTTAAAACCAGGGAAATTTTGAAAATTGTAACTTTTGGCTCTTCCGCTTCAAAAGGTTGCCGACCCCTGTACTAGGGTCTTTATCAGGACCTATTGATATTTTGGTACAACTAATCAATAGAAAAACCTTAAATTCTTGTAAAAGTTTATTAAGCTAAGTGTTAAGTTGTACCACATCAGAAGTTACAGCTTCCCTGTCTATCTGCTTATATGAATATATCGGCAATATGCTGTATTGTTTGTTATTTGTTTTTTATTATTAAATGTAAAAATTGTATCCTAAATTATTATGAATAATAATTATCATGCCTTTTTTGTGTCTTTCTAAATTCACTGCCTTATTAATTAGTACCCCCCCCCCCCCTGTCAATTACTGCGCCTTTTGTTTATTATTTACTAATGTCATAGGCATAATTATTACAAATAATTAAATAAGTTTATCACCAAGCTTCTTTACTTATCATCTATATATATAATTCTCTTCTGGGATCAGTTAGAAAACAAGCTGCAAGCGCCTCCTTGCAGTCCCCTCTCTTTCTCTCTATCACTATCACTACCACCCCCACCCCACCCCCACATTGTCTGGTGAGCTGTGATCACGCTGTTTACATTTTACAATCATAGAGACGGGTTTGGTGACGGCTATTAGGGGCAGATAATTTAGTTTGAAACGATTTTAAACTTAGAGGAGGTAACCAAGAGGAGGCTGCTTTCACGGGGGGGGGGGGGGGGGGGGGGGGTAGTGTTTTTAAGCAAATATTTTCAGTGGCAGCATTGGTACTGTCGAATTCACAAATTATAAATTACTGAAAAGTAGAAAGAAAAAAAAACAACTAAATAGCGGCGTATGATACGCAGCGGGTCGGCTCGTAACCAATAATAGGCCCAGACTTTATCAATCGATACATATAGCATTAGTTATACTAAGAAATATGCCCAGGGCCTAGATCTACAACTTATTTATAGATTTATAAAGTATAATTTAGTATAAGCCTTAAATCTAAGTGTAGATATGTGTGAAATGCTTGACACTAGTTACTGTAAGCCTAAGCTTCTTGCCTGTCGTTTTTAATAGATAACTTGATCAATGTATTTTATCTAGTTTTAACAGTGCCACACACAATTTAAATTCTTTCCAACTTCGAAAACTACACCATTGAAAGTTTTATTTTTATAGACTTATAGCGGGAGATTCAGGGGGAAGTCACTCTATTTTACAAATGGCTGCTGTTTATATAGCATATCTTACTTGCAGACACTGCTGTTTATTTCTGGCCTATATTGATATATTTAGCCATTGATTTAGGTTTATTATTCATTTATCTATAATATTTGACACAAACATATCACAATATACTTCTATTACAGCCTTTACAATGAGGTAACGTTTTCGTACATTAATAGCCGCGGGCAATTTTACTAAAGATTTTGGTATAAAAACACTAATCATCATATAAAAATAAAAATTACATATTCTTGTAGAGCTCAACTATATGAAAACAAAAAAGATTTTCTTTCTAGCTCAAATAGTTTTCTTTTAGCGAATTTTTTTGTGAGGGGTGGAATCCCCTTGTTTTTGCATTGGCCAATTGTGACAATTCATGGTATACCTGAATAAATTGAGCATAGTTATTTTGCTTGCAGTTGTATTTTGTTCATATTTGCAGAGTTTAGCTAGAAAGATATATAGAACTTGTATATGCTGTTGAAATGAATAAAAATAATACAGAAGTATATTTTTGTGTTGGCTTCCTTCCATAACCCCAAAAAAACTGTGCTGCGCAAATATGAAAATGTTTCTAAAGCAATGTTTTACAGTGAATGAAAGAACTACATAGTTAGCAATCTAAAGTACATGACTTGAACACTGTGTAATGTGCATATAACTGCCCCATTATTTTGGGCAGGTGAAGTAGAGTCCATCTTTAAGCCATTTTGTTATAAGTGAACTGAAGTTATCAGATCAATGTTTTTATATGTGTATTGTGTATGAATTTGGATTTTCAGCATATAAATATAACTATAAGTAAGGGTAAGTAGAACTTGAATACTTAAAATTACAGTTAGCACATAGCTAGTGTACTAAGTGTAGTGTATTCTAAGTGTAGCAACAGACAGGTAGCCTATGTCTGACTCGGCAAAATTTTACTTCAAGCAAAACTAGAACCAGAGTTTAAAAAATGAAAGACAGGTATATTTAAATATTTTTAAAACAACAAGTAGGAGATTTGTGTGTACATTACATAAGAATTTTGTTGTTAGTGTATCAAAACTAAAACCCGGCAGATCGGGATGAAGAAATATAACATTGGCGTCAATGGGGCAACGTGACCTACTTGCGGTGACTACTAATGTCAAAGTCAAAATATCCAAAAATAAATATTTCTATAAAAATGGGATGTAGGCCTATCTGCTTTGGAAACTTTCATTATCTAAATGGAAACTTTTCAAAAATCGCGTTTTTAACGCATTTGAAGTTAACCTTCATACAGCGGTAAGACCAAAGCAGAGACAGCATGCAATCAGATCACTAAGCCATCAAAACAACTGGAAAACCATTCTACTTTTCATTTAACATTAGCAAATGACCTTTTAAACATAATTAATTACCATAAATTAAAAACTTATTAGTATGCAAAACCAAATCTCGTGTCCGGTATCAGAAAATAATGGGAGAATTCGGGTCATGTTTTTACAGTGAACTCGGTCGATACCGACAACCCTAATTTTTAGATTTTCTTACTAAATCTAGAATTTACCCAAATTTCAAATCAAGCATGACTACTGAATGATAGACATCAATTAGGCACTAATTTAGAAGTTTTTAGTTTGTTTTAAACTAAATTACTTAATTTAATATTTATTGACACTCACAAAAATGCACAACACACCTCTCCATGACAACTCTTCTTACGCTTGAAGCTAAAGAAAACCACAAATAGGTTAGACTTTTTAAGTGGCCATGTACCCAGAGTTCCCCACTAGTGATCATCAAATAGCGGTCTCGTGGTTTAAAAAAATAAATAAATTTGGTTGTCATTCAAAAGTCGTGTCTTATTTTAAAAAGCGCATGCAATATTTGATTTATTTCTTCATATAATGATAAACCTAATACTTCTACAACCTCCAATTCATTTTTGTGACCTCCTGGCTGATATTTTAGAAGTTCTATTAATTTTAATGAGACCGACTTTTAAATGTAGTAGCGAGGCTCACTAAATCTTAATTTTAATTATTTATTTTTTTAACCAATACCAATAAAAGCTAGAGATATTTCTCTAACTAACCAGGCACTACATTTGATGATTTTAGCTCATTATGAACTAAAATACATGATTTTAATTATTGGTGCCATACAGCTTAGCTGTGAAAGATTTTTCCATGACAACCAGTCAAAGATCTGGTTCCTAAAGTTGACCTGAAAACAACCAAGGAGGTTCGTAAGGATCTTGTGTGGGGAGGGGGAAGTGGAGGTATGCTGCAATAAAACAAAATCGAAAGGATACTCGTAACTTGGTTATGTAATCTATTTACTGTATTTCTAGTAAACGCCAAATGAATGAACCAAAAATAATCACGTATAAATGTTTAAAAATATATAGATCTAAACTTTTTAAAGGTATTCATTTTCACTTTTATTCAGTCTTGAGTGTAAATAGGAATGTTTAATTAGGACAATTAGGCCTAATAATAATAGATTGAGTTAACGGCGGAATCTAACCCTCCTCCCTTATCCAGCATGGAAGCTTTGTCCAGGCTGAGTTTTAAATATTAAAAAAAAAGTAGATCTATATAGACATAATAAAATATCTGTTTTTATTTTTAAAACTGTCGTTGCATTAAATTTCATCACATGTGAGCGAGAAATGCATTCCAAACATCGCCACTCATAGGCTGTGCGTAGTGACGGCTCGCTCGCGTTGTTTTGTCAACGAGAGAAACATCGCCCGTCCGAAGCTAGACATATCCAGGCGGAGTTTTAATACTTAAATTTGTATCTAGAGCTGGTGTCTAGATCTATTTAAAGATTGTTAGGCTACGCCTATCACATTAACGTTGATCACTTGTGAGTGAAAAATTATGCAAATTCGTCACGAGCCCGCTTGCGTTCTTTCGTCACGCGAGCGTGTGCGCAAGTCCAAGTACTGTGTCAACTAGATCTAGATCTAAGAATGCAAACTTTTGTTTATGCAGGCTGTCCTCTAATATGATTATTATAATTTATTAGCCTAGTCCTTCTGGATCTAAATCATAATAATCAATTATATAAAAAATGAAAGCAAATGAAAATAATATTAACTATAATTCGATCAAGTCATAATTAGTAATAATAAAATCAAGTAAATAATTTAGCACCTAGACTTTACTAGACGTATCGAGATCGCGTTTCACCACGAGATCACCGGTTTACGGGCTTTTACAGAAATACCAACTAATTCCTATCTTCCCATGTTCAGATCGAAATACTTAATTAATTTGTCCAGCAATGTAAAAATCAAAATTGGAAAATATTCACTTAACGATTGTCAACATAAATAACAACACAAACGTAGTAAAGAGTCGATAGAGCCACCTAGGCAAACGTCTCCCCCCCAATAGCGGTCACGTGGGTTATGGAATTTTTACTTTTGGTTTTGGAGAATTTTTTTAAAAATTAGCGCATGTAATATTCGATTTATTTTTACACAGACTGCTAAATCTAATATTGATGTACTTTCGGTTTCCGATCTACATCGTAGTAGCTAATATTTAAAAAGATCTACGAATGTTTGTCGGCACCACTTTTTGAGCTTCGGTCTTCATTATCCAAAGCAATTTATAGCGTTTCTCTGGCATATTTAGCACTGCCATTTATAGTTTGTTTACATTATGTGAAAAAACCGCCATTTTTCACGGGGTAAACATTTTAAAAACGAATTCCTAGAAAGTCACTTGGGCAGACAAGACAAATGTCCGAAACTAAGCGTCCTGTATAGGACGCCATGTTGTTGTTAGCAACCAGAGACGCTTTCAAGTTAGTGAGCCTCGCTAAAATGTAGCCTTCATTCTCCAAAGCAAATTTAAAAATGCTTTTCTGGCATATTTAGCCTTGCCACCTATAGCATGTTTTTATAACGTGAAAACCCGCCATTTTACTCGTGATAAACATTTTTAAAAGTAATTCTAAGAAGGTCTCTGGAACTAAGATGGAAAATTGTCGGAAGTCATGCATCCGGTCTGTACACCATATTGTTGTTAGCAACAGGCCACGCCTCCGAGTTAGCGAGAAATACTACTAATTTTACGTACCCAAAACGATAGATTACCATTTTTTCATTTGCCGTGGATAGGACCCCTAAAATTATTAAAAACCGTCAGAAAACGACGCGTGACGTTTCAGGGTCAGAGGTCAATCCAGCCATCTAAGCAACGAGCCGGCCTATAATATTAGCTTTTCTTACTAGGTTTAATTATGGATTTTTTTTAAATAAAATATTCTGTTATTTCAAATACACTATTAAGTTCCTTACCCCTTAAGAGAACATTTGACACCACATTTAAATATCTAGCTTACTCAGTTGACAAGAAAAGAGAGAATTTTAAAATTAGTCTAGAATGGAAAATGAATGACAAAACCCACGTTCTCGATCCCTGCCGGCATGACATGACGTCGTGAACTGGTGTGCACAAGTTTTTTAAGGGGTGTGTCAACTTAGGTTATTTACTCACCGGAAAATAACAAAAAAAACCAACTGATTGATAATAAAACTAGATCTAGTTATTTATTAAATTGGTAAAGGAAAATGTACATTACAAATTCTACTCTACATGTTATTCATACCATTTTTTATGAAATAATGAACACTTGCATAACTCAAATTACCATAAAAAATATTTTTATTTCAAATTCTAATTTTATTAAATATGCTTAAAATAATATGATTGTTATGATAGTCTATAAATACAAGAAATAGGCCTACATTTTACACTCAATTCACATTATATTGAGTCAACAGTGTGGAAGCTGAAGTTCATACACGGTATTAGTGTCTTTTTTTTTACATTACATTTTTTTTTCATATTGAAAACGTGACGTGTAATTTTTTTTAATAAAATCTCCAAACATCGTCACTCGCGTGATTGCTTGCTTATGTTTACTATCCCGCGGGTGAAAAATCCCACCACGGTCGAGGGGTCACTGTGCGGTCAGCAGGCCTGTAGTACACGTCATAGAATGAACACGCGTACACGAGATCGTCGGTGTCTTCACTTCTCTCTCTCTCTTCCCCCCCCCCCCTTCTTCAAGCAAATTATAATAGAGTAGAGCCGAATGGATACAAAACTAAGACTAATTTTAAAACTTAGCTTAATTTTTCTTTGTCTACTCTCTTAAAAGATAAAGCAAATGTAGTTTAATGTAGTAAGGTAAAGTAATTTAAATATTCAATATCAACTTGAAGTCGATCTATCTTGATAAAATCTGTCAAGAAAAAAAAAACGATAAAAGATCTCCATCCTGAACTTAAACCAATTGTAATTTTAACAGACGAAAATGATGCTCGCGCACATTTTTTTTTAACTAGATCTACGTCTAGCTTTAAAAATAATAAACACATAAACGCTTAAAATGCCCGTAAACAGATTATTTAGCGCCAAAAAAAAAAAAAAAAGGCCGCTGAACAAGCATTGTTTAAAATACGCAGAAATGAAAAAGGCTAACGGCCTATCAAATAAGTCTAAAAATCGCCCGAAATTAGGCCTCGCTCTGAAAAAGGCCACAGAGCATCACTGATTATATAAACGAATAGGCCACGCAGCGTTGACGAGGTTAACCACCGGTCACGAATTAAATTCAATGCAGCTACTGTCGGCCCACAGTGAAGAAAAAAAATCAATAATAGGCCCTACTAATATTTTAATAAAATTACTAATACAATAATAATTTCCACAATTTTACTTTTTCTGCACACGCTACAGTTGAATTATAATTAAAATACTAGACTTAAAGGTTCATTCCGCAAAAAACAAAAACTAGTTGTTTCTGTGAGGTAACTAGCGTAACAATGACGTCACGATAGTAAACAAAGCGGACAGAAATTTCTGCATGGGTACCTCATCCTCATATTCGATTTTTAAAAAATGTATCAACAGATCTGTAATTAATCATTATAAATATCTCAATTATATATTTCTGCATTTGTACCAGGGGGTTTCGACCATGTACTGGGCCGTTTAAGGCGGCAGTTCAGTTTTTCCCAAGAGTACTCGACAAAAATAGCGTGTATTAATTAAAACCACGTATCTCGTGAATATTTCGAACATTTTAAGCCATGGCGTCCATTTAGTTAGCATCTCACATTAAAATAATGATGAGATTTTGCGATATTAGCAGTTTTTTCATTTGTCGTGTAACGGACCCCTAAAAAAAAACGCAAAAAAACGCAAAAAACGACGAGTGACGTTTCAGGGTCAGAGGTCATCCCGCCATCTCAGCCAGGAGACGATCTATTTCTTACTAAATCTAGAATTTACCCAAATTTCAAATTAAACATGACTACTGAATGATAGACATCCATATTTAATCCATTAGGGACTAATTTTGAAGTTTTTAGTTTGTTTTAAACTAAATTACTTAATTTAATATTTATTGACACTCACTGCCATGGACAACACATCTCAGACATCTCTCCATGACAACTCTTCTTATACCTGAAGGCACTTGAAGCTAAAGAGAACCACAAATGCGGTCCGGTCCGGGCACCATATTGTTGTTAGCAACCGGCCACGCCTCCGGGTTAGCGAGAAATACTATATAATAGTCTGGCGCGTTGCTTAGATGGCTGGATTGACCTCTGACCCTGAAACGTCACGCGTCGTTTTTAGACGGTTTTTACGTTTATTTTAGGGGTCCTATCCACGACAAATGAAAAACCTGTTAATCTCGCAATTTTTCATCATTATTTTAATGCAAAATGCTAATAAAATGGATAATATGCCTTAGAATGCCAGAAAAAATCGAGATATTTGTTGTTGTAAATAATGAGAGGATTTCTAGTGGAGCGCTCTCCGTAAAAACTGAACCGCCGCTAAAAACGACCGACCTCCGGGGAAAACGGCCCGACAGACTCTAAGTTATTATATAATTGAGATATTTACCTTGTATATTTACATTATTATTGATTCTGGTTTCCAAAATCTTATCCCAAAATGAGGTACCCACGCTGACATTTCTATCCACTATTTTTAGTATCATGACGTCATTGCTACGCTAGTTGCCAGACTGAAACAACTAGTTTTTGTTTTTTACGGAATGAACTGTTAAGTCTAGTATTTTAATTATAATTCAATTGTAGCATGTGCGGAAAAAGTAAAATTATGGACATTATTATTGTATTAGTAATTTTATTAGTATATTGATTTTTTCTTCACTGTGGGCCGACAGTTGCTGCATTCGTGACCGGTGGTTAACCTCGTCAACGCCGCGTGGCCTATTCGCTTATATAATCAGTGATGCTCGTTCAGTGGCCTTTTTCAGAGCTAGGCCTAATTACGGGCGATTTTTAGACTTCATTGAGCCTTTTTCATTGCTGCATATTTTAAAAAATGCTCGTTCAGCTGCCTTTTTTTTTTTTGCGCTAAATAATCTGTTTACGGGCATTTTAAGCGTTTATTTATTTATTTTTTTAAGCTAGACGTAGATCTAATTAAAAAAAATTTTTTGTATACAGCTGGCTGTCTAGCATGTCTGATATGTGAACTTTAAAAAAAATGACCGAACTTTAAAAAAAAATTTACCAGAAGTAGGAAAGTAGGTCTGTTTTTTAATTTGCTTGAAGAAGGGGGGGGGGGGGGGGAGGGGGGAGAGAAGTGAAGACACCGACCATCTAGTGTACGCGTGTTCATTCTATGACGTGTACTGAACTCACGGTGAACCCGCGACCGTAGTGGGATTTTTCATCCACAGGATAGTAAACATAAGCAAGCAATCACGCGAGTGACGATGTTTGGAGATTTTTAAAAGAAAAAAAAATAACATACGTCATGTCTTCAAAATGAAAAAAAAAATGTAATGTAAGAAAAAAAAAAGACACTAATACCATGTATGAACCTCAGCTGCCACACTGTTGACTCAATATAATCATCCCCATAATGTGAATTGAGTGTAAAATATGTATTTGTATTTATAAACTATCTTAACTATTAACTATTACTATCATATTATTTTAAGCATATTTATTATTTAAAATTAGAATTTGAAATAAAAATATTTATTATGGCCATTTGATTTTTGCAGGTGTTCATTACTTCATAAAATGGTATGAATAACATGTAGAATAGAATTTAATAAATAATAAAATAACTACATCTAGTTTTAATTATTAGGGAGGCTCACTAACTTAAAAGCGTCCTTGGTTGCTAACCAGAACATGGCGTAAGGATCGGACCATGACTTCCGGCGAGTTTTTCGACTTAGTTCCAGAGACCTTCTTAGAATTACTTTTAAAAATGTTTATCACGAGTAAAATGGCGGGTTTTCACGTTATAAAAACATGCTATAGGTGGCAAGGTTAAATATGCCAGAAAAGCATTTTCAGAAATTGCTTTGGGGAATGTAGGCTAAATTTAAAGTCGGTGTCATTCAAAATAATATAACTTTTTAAATATAGATCTCCATATCACAAAATTGATTTCCAAAGTAAAGCATTATTAGTTTTATCATTCTATGAAAAAATAAATCAAATATCTTCAACACTTTTTTTTATAAGATGTGTCCAAAAAATGACAACCAATTTTTTTTATTTTTTTTGACCACGTGACCGCTATTTGAATGGATACGTTTACCTGGCATGGTTTTTTATTTTGCTCTATTGTACAATAAAAAATGTTATAAAATTAAAGAAATAAAAGAATTCAAACATCACTTCTGTCTTGTCTTTTTTAAAATTCTTTTCTGATGACATTCTCTTAAATTTTTTTCCTCTATAAATATATCCCGACGATAGACGGGCCAATTCTACTTTTAGGAACTCTCTTGTGAAAAAAAATTAGATCTATTTCACGGTCACTTAAAAAGTTAAACCTTTCAACTTTTAACCAGGTTGTCATGGATGATCCGTCATATCATAGCTGTGAGTGACAAATAAATTTAAAATTCAATAATTTAGTCTAAACTCGCTACAACCCCCAAATTTAGTGCCTAGAGGATAAAGTATGGACGTTTTTTATTCAGTTGTCATGTTTAAATTGAGAATTAAGTAGATTTCACAAATAGTAAGAAAAACTAATTATCAACCAGTTGCTTTTTGTTATTTTCCGGTGAGTAAATAACCTAAGCTGACGCAATTACCATGGCGGGAATTAAAAGCTCGTGGACACAAGTCCACGACGTCATGTTATGCCGGTCGAGGAGTAAGAACGCTGTTTTGTAGTTCATTTTCCATTCTCGGATAATTTTCAAATTCTCTCTTTTCTCGTCAACCGAGTAAGCTAGATATTTAAATGTGGTGTCAAATGTTCTCTTAAGGGGTAAGGAACTTAATGGTGTATTTGAAATAACATAATGTTTTATTTTAAAAAATCCATAATTCAACCTACTATATAATATAAACATTGAAATCGAAAGTAGACGAACCAAACGGCCTACATTTTTAACTCGCCATGGCCATTGCATTGTCCATCTCGCATTTAACCAAGAAACACGAGATAAATTGTTTGGGTTTGAAAGGTTATTTGAAACCCACCTTCAGTGACTTCCAAAGCTTTAATTTGATCTTCGCCCCCAGATCTCGTAAGTAGATCAGGCGATAGTATTGCGTTCAGACTATCGTATATTATTTCCTTTAGAGAACGGTTTCTCTCCCCGTCAGCTCCCGCCATTTTAAATAAAATTGCAAACTTCCGTTTCGCCGTCCGTTTAAAAAATCCAAAAACAAACTTGACCTAAATCAGTATCTAGCAGAGGCGTAGCGAAGGGGCGGGGGCGGACCGCACCGGGTGACACCATTTAGGGGGGGGGTGACACCAGGGCAAAAAAAATAGCAAAATTTATAGAGAAAAATGATAATTCCACTTAATTAAGTGATTAATTCGAATTTTAATAAGTGTATAATATAGTGTTTTAAGAGGTGCAAATCAAAAGTTTGAGGGGGAGGGGGGGGTGCAAATCGAAAATTGAAAGTTTGTCCCCGGGAAGGGTCGCTACGCCTCTTATGACATTTTGTACTAATACGCTGCTATTTAAATGACTATAAAATTGTTTTTAAAAATGCGTGGGTCACTATATCTATTAGATACCTGAACTTTAGGAAGAGATTCACTTACTAGATAAATGGCCCGTTGAGGGAGAAATAATACGGGCTAGGTTGATAGTGTTATCTTTTTTTCTAAACCGAGACTAAAATCACCACCTTAACTTCAAATTTAACAGGAAATGAAAAATGTATTTGAAAATGGATGTTTATCAAGAATTGGCATTTTAACCGAATTCAACCTAGAACTACACGTAGGTATGTTAGGTTAGGTTTGACCGTCGTCCCTACTGGGACATAGGCCGCTGACAAGAGTTTTCCAGACGTCTCTGTCCTGGGCTAGTCTCTCCAACTGTCCCCATGTGTATCCAATCTTCTTGGTGTCTTCCTCCAGGTCACGTCTCCAGTTACTGCACAATAATGCTAAATCAAGTCGTAGTCATACTCCTAAACCTTGCATCTAAGCTCAAACTTGACAAAAGTCGTATTTTGAGTTTGTTTCAGCCAACTCTTCGGAGGGGGGGGGTGTTGCTTCTCGGTGTACGTCTAGCGCCTTCTATAAAGAAATAGAATTTATATAGAAAATTCCTCCCCGGAAATTTTAAGTGCTCTCCAGTAAGCGCGATATACTACGTGCTTTTTAAAAAAGTGCGATTTGCCCCGAGCTATCCTCGGACTTTCATCCCCATGGCAGGGGTCGGCGTGGTCGAGTCGGTAATCAGTGTTTCTTCCAGACTTTTTTCTCCGGGGGAGCACTTGATATTTTCGGGGGGGGGGGGGGGGGGCGTACACCGGTAAAAGTATATGTTTTCTATATAAATTCCATCTCGTTCGGGGGGGCCGAGGGGGGGGGGGGCGTTAGACTTTCTTTGAGATGCCTGGAAGATACTCTGGTCGGTAATGCTCATGGTTGCTAAACCGAAAAGTCTCGAGTTCGAACCCTAGGGCAGATGAGGCTCGTTAGCTGGGGACAGCTACTTTTCTAAGAGAGACAACTCCAAAACTCAAACAACTGCTGCCTTGTAGTTTGTTCTTGGTTGGACAAAGGCTATGGAAGCAAATCCAAAAAGAAAAGCAGGCCGAAATCGGGGTCAATGGCCTCAAAGGCGCATAACCAGTTGACACCTATCCTTAGTTGTGATAGAGGCGTGGTCGAGTCGGCAAAAGCTCATGGTTGATAAATTCGAAAACTATCGAGTTCAAACGGTGACAGGACAAATGATCTCAGGACAAATGATCTCAGACAAAATATCTCAGACAAAATATCTCACGGACAAATGATCTCAAGACAAATGATCTCAAGACAAATGATCTCAAGGACAAATGATCTCACGGACAAAAGATACCAGGACAAAATATATCAGGACAAATGATACCATGGACAATTGATCTCAGACAAAATACCTCAGACAAAATATCTCACAGCAAAATTTTAATACTGTATTGGATGATTTTAGTTGATCTGAACATGTATTTATTGACTGTCATATTATATTTGTTTTCTATGTTTAATATTGTTTATAGGCCTATATAAAAATTGTGAGAAATGTTTACCTTATAAATTTGTCATATTGCACTAAACATTTTAAAATTAACATTACTAATATAGTATGCAAAGATAAAAGATTTTTTTTCGATAGACAGAGTCGGTGGGCTTGACAAACATGAGACAATCCTACCAAGTCAGGTGGATTAAACTAGATAAAAGCGGATGAAATAACAATATAGGCACACAATCGTATCAAGGTGGCCGCCCGCTTTGATGGCAGAGACATGCCTTAAGGGAAAGACAACCGACCTCCATGGACAATACAACTAACATCTAAAGTCCATAGTTATGCGTCAGTCACACCTTAGTGATCAGGTGACAAATGCTTATTTAAACGACAGTGGTCATCTCGGAGCGAAGTTTGTCGTAGTGTGCATGCAAACAAAGCAGTATTAGTTGTGCTTACTCAGCTATGGCCTCATTAGTTACCTAGCAGAAAGGTTTTAGAATATTAGTTTCTGGTGAATTTATGTTTATTAAAGCCATAAGTGGTGTAGCAGGCAAAGAGATTTGGAAAGCGAGAGTTCAAACAATAGATGATCACATGGTATTGGAGAGGTGTGATCATAACCATGCACCTTCCAGCAAAAAAAACAAAAACAAAATACAAAAAAAATAAGCGTTATGTTTGAGTTGATGCTGAAATAAAAACAATTGTATTACGTTACGAACCTGATGACCCCTTCAAATTTTTCAAAAAATAGAGAGTTTTGAACATTAATGTTACTTTATTTTTTATTTTTTAACCATTGTCATTTATTATACCTTTCAAGCTAAAGGGGTACGTTTGTTTTAATTTTTACTTTATCAAATCAAAAGCTGTTACAAAGATTAAGTTTGATAAATATTTTGATGCTTTGTTAATTAAGTTTAACACATTCATTTTATTCACAATTATAATGCGTAAAAAAGTAAACAAAACCATATTGACAGTCAATAAAAAATGTTCAAATCAACTAAAATCAACCAATACACTATTAAAATTTTGCTGTGAGATATTTTGTCTGAGATATTTTGTCTGAGATCAATTGTCCATGGTATCATTTGTCCTGATATATTTTGTCCTGGTATCTTTTGTCCGTGAGATCATTTGTCCTTGAGATCATTTGTCTCGAGATCATTTGTCTTGAGATCATTTGTCCGTGAGATATTTTGTCTGAGATATTTTGTCTGAGATCATTTGTCCTGAGATCATTTGTCATGGAACCGTTCAAACCCTCTGGCAGATAAGGCTCGATCACTTCCAACACTAGAATTTAATTTGGTTCTATATTTTTTTCACGTTGCACATATTGCAATAAAGTATGTATGTATGTATATCTTACAAATACCACCAGAATTAATTTCTAATTGTTTTCTTAACTTCTCAAAATAAATTTTAAAGTATTTCTTGCCAACTAGGCAAGGCCTTTCAACTTCCGGCTATTGCTCGTGGAAGAAGACGATTCGCCGGTATTGTAGTAACCGGTTAATGAAATAGCTGTACACTTTTTCTGGATTCATCATGAAATTTAGGATAGCTATTGTCGTGCTTATGCACGTTTTCATTTCTGCATTATGTAAACAAAATCAGGATACTATCGACAAAAATATAATTATTTCGAAAGTAGAGAGGAAAATTGACATAGCCACCCATTTGGTAAAAACAACGTCAACAATCACTTTTGAAAACAAAGGGACATCAGCTCTGAGATCAGTACTACTTGCAATCGACCCTACTCTTAAAGATAACCTTTCCTACATAAGTGCAGTTGTAAGTAAATCAATATCAAGTTGTATGAGGTAACAATAGCGGCTCAATAGCCTCAGTGGGTTTTTTTTTGGGTAATCTCAGGGGTAATCTATCATTTCTCAAATAAATTAAATTTTAGTTTTTCTTACTAAATCTAGAATTTACTCAAATTTCAAATTAAACATGACTACTGAATGATAGACATCCATATTTAATCCATTAGGCACTAATTTTGAAGTTTTTAGTTCATTTTAAACTAAATTACTTAATTTAATATTTATTGACACTCACTGCCATGGCCAACACACCTCTCCATGACAACTCTACTTAAGCTTGAACGTAAAGAAAACCACAAATAGGTTAGACTTTTTAAGTGGCCATGTACCCAGAGTTCCCCACTAGTGATCATCAAATAGCGGTCACGTGGTTTAAAAAAATAAATAAATTTGGTTGTCATTCAAAAGTCGTGTCTTATTTTAAAAAGTGCATGCAACATTTGATTTATTTCTTCATATAATGATAAAACTAATAATTCTACAACCTCCAATTCATTTTTGTGACCTCCGGGCTGATATTTTAGAAGTTCTATTAATTTGAATGAGACCGACTTTTGAATTTAGCCTCCGTTCTCCAAACCAAATTTTAAAATGCTTTTCTGGCATATCTAACCCTGCCACTTATGGTTTGTTGTTATGACACGGAAATCCCGCCATTTTGGGCGTGGTAAACATTTTTAAATGTAATTAGTTGAAGGTCTCTGGAATTTGGCCGTAAAATCACCGGAAATCAAACGTCCGGTCCGGGCGCCATATTGTTGTTAGCAACCGACCACGCCTCCAAGTTAGCGAGAAATACTATTAAATTTTCTTCAAATTATAAAAAGAATAGCATATAATTGTAGTAGCGAGGCTCACTAACTTATAAATTTCGTTATTTTTCGACTTATACATTACTAATGAAAACTAAAGATTAGGTTGAATTATGGATTTTTGGTAAAATCTTAGTTTAGCGTCGTAAATTCGGCCAAAACTAGTAATGGGGGAGAGAGTGAATTAATGGATATGTCATTAAATATTAGTATATTTTCGTATATTTTGATAAAGTATTATAGATAATTGAATAATAGATCACCATTGATGGTTAAATCAATTTAAATATCCTGAAATTTTTATCAACCCTGTTCGAGATAGTAAATTTGCTATTAAAAACAGCAGCCATCTTAAGAAAATGTTATTGAGAGTAGCTTCCCTTTAATTTCTATTCATATGAAAATGTATTTAAATATGATCGTCTTGTTGTGTATTCCTTTTTTCAAAGCATTTTTTTTTAAATGTGAATTTCCTAACAAACAACTTTATTAATTCTAGAAGCATTGTGAGATGCAACTTGTATCCATGTATTAAATCACGTTTTTTTTTTACTAATGTTTATTTGATCTTACTATTACTAAATAGTTGTGAGTTTTTTCTTATTGTTTGAATGTTCACTATTTTCATTTCAGGTTTTTCTTTTCATCAATTAGTAATTCTATCGTAACTTATGACATTTTTTTTTTACTTCTCTTTACCTTTATTAAACCCCAACCTCCGTCATATTTTTGTCGTCAATGTCACAACAAGTCATAATGTAAAAAATTACGCTTCACTCAGCCTTATCTAAGATCTCTAACCATAATTTTGACAACATTAAATGTTTGTCATCATTTATATTTATATATACAGAGAGACAAAATGTATTATCCACCAGCTTCCCTCGTAAAACATCATCTAAAACAATGAGCCAGTCCACCCCTTAAGTGCGTGTTGTCATTATTGTCGATCGCAAGTCTCCACCTGCCAGACACATTTTGGTTATCCTTTGTTGTCAAATTGTCAATATCAAGTACACAAGTGAGTGATATGGGGTTGTCCATAATATGATGTCACATATGATTTGCTACGGGAGTGAGTGAAGATTTGTGACGTCAACTCAGGCGGCTTTGCAATTTATGACGTGTCGGTCTCATGAAGGGAGGTGAACGGGGAAAAATACCTAGGTGATTGGTGGAGAACCTCTATAATGCTTTGTTCAATCAAAATAACGATTAATAAGCATTAGTATACGTATACCTTGCTTAAAACGAATCATCACAAATGTTGCAAGCCTGCTAGTTTAAGACATTCGGCAAAACGGCCGCAACACATTATCCCCGTCAAAAAGGCTTGCCACCAAATGCCTGCCGACGCATAAGCCACGTCTTATGCGGGGGTGTTAGGAATACGGCCATTAGCATGGGCCGCGTTGGAGCACCAGTAGGCTATCGCGCTTTGTAAGATGACGTAAATACTTGAATTCAATTTCGCTAAACTGCGCGAAAATTTAGTAATGTTCCATCGTTTGAGGAAATTTATTTTCTTGGACTTAAATTGAAATATCATGTTGACTGTCTGGCTCTTAATTTCCGAATATCACTTTTAATGTATCAAGATTCAGAACTATAATTTACTTTAATAAGTGTCATCTTATCGTTTATTGTGGTTTTTATAAAGCGCAGAGCAGCTTCAAAATCGGACGGCCATCAAGTTTTCACCAAGCTTCTTTTGGAGCTTAATATGGGTAGTCTAGTTCTATACGGTAAGAGCTTAATACATTTTTAAAGGGCCGAAAGTTTCAAGACAGCAAGCTTGCAGAAATAACTACGTACGTTTAAATGGACGAGTGATAGATGTGTTAGGGGCCGTTTATTAATGAACACCAACTTATGTAATCAAATTAAACGTCGCAAAAGCGTAAAAAAGGCAGTGCTTGTTGTTTTTTTCTATAAAATTAGCCTAACGGTCGGCGGTACCGCTACATGACGTCACGTGCGAGCGTTAACTCGGTGACGATGTGCTAAGTGGGGGAATGAAAAAGGTGGGGTTCAAGAAATGCGACTCGGCAAGCTTTTTACATTCCTTGACCCTTCTTAATAGTTCTTTCGTCCCCACTGAGAAAATGGATCACCAATGAATGACGCGTCATACTTCTACAGCTGGTCTTTCTCCCACAACCATCCCATTTTCACGGGGAAAAAAAACCTGACCCGTCTCCAAAATCACATCGCTGAGTTCTATTCAACCTCTCCCCACCACAAATCACAATTTCTATATGAAACAATATGTTTATGTTTGCTCTGTAATAATGCACGCTGTCATTACTATCTTAAGAGCGACGTCATTTATGAGCGATCTAATATTGATTTGCTTACTGCAAATAAAGTGTTCAAAAGTTCGACCTCCCAACAATTGTTGTGGTCTTGGATGCACACTATTAAGTCTGATAAGGTCTATTAGTCATTCATGTCAACTATATTAAAAAAAAAAAGAAAAATTACTATACAGGGGGTCATTCATAAATGATGTCACGCTTTGTTTGACGATTTTTACCTCCTCCCCCTCCCCTCCGTCACACGTCACAAAAAGCCAGACCCCCCCCCTAAAATGACGTCACACCTAAGCCTACAACCCCCCTCAAAATTGCAGTTGAATTGTTTTTAAACAGCTAAATTTTTCCAAAATCTTGTCTGAACTCTGTCAAAATAGAGTATTTTAATCAATTGTTATTACAATTTATTAAAACAGTTTTTTAAAACGCAAAATAACGTCTAAAATTCGTTTTCTAACATTGCTTTTTTAAAAGGCAAAAGTGTGACGTCGCACCATCTGACCCCCCTCATCACACGTCACAAAATTACGGACCCCCCTCCCCCCTACGAGTGTGACGTCATTTATGGACGACCCCCGGCATATATTAAAGCAATACAAAACAATCATATTAAACCACAAAATCAACACAAAAGACATGCGAATAGACAATTTATTGTTTTTAAAACATGGCCGCTGCTTGTATTTACTCATTGTTGTCTCGAACGGAGTAGTTTAAAGTTTATTCCAGGATATTTATGACTGGTTTGGTCTTGGATTGTGATTTGTTATTCAATTATCTGTAGTGTTATATAAATATATTATGTAAAATATGACATAAATATGGCCAAATGAAAGAAATATTCATTAGTTACCTTCATCGCACTTTACTAGCTACGTTGGAATTTACGACGCTAAACTAAGATTTTACCGGATTTTTTAAAATAAAATATTCTGTTATTTCAAATACACCATTAATTCCTTACCCCTTAAGAGAACATTTGACACTACATTTAAATATCTAGCTTACTCGGTTGACGAGAAAAGACAGAATTTGAAAATTTATCTAGATCTAGAATGGAAAATGAATGACAAAACAGCATTCTTGCTCCTCAACCGGCATGACATTACGTCGTGGACTTGTGTACATGAGCTTTTCATTCCCGTCATGGTAATTGCGTCAGCTTAGGTTATTTACTCACCGGAAAATAACAAAAAGCAACTGGTTGATAATACTCGGAAGAAGATTTTTCTCCCCAACGTCTCCACTTAGTCGGCAAAAGATAGCTCTGCGCATGCGCAGTGACCTATGGCTAGGGTTAGGGCTAGAATGAGGGCTAGGGATAGGATTAGGGCTGGTGTTAGGGTTCTGCGGTTGTAAACACACGCATGCGCAGTACCATCGAAAACATCGCCGCGAAGGCAAGTCGTAGTTTCTCTCCATTGCGCATGCGTTTTGCATGTGTATCTTATTCCGGCTAGCATCGGCCATTTATTAAATTCTACTCTACATGTTATTCATACCATTTTACGAAATAATGAACACCTGCATAAATCAAATGACCCTAATAAATATAATTATTTCAAATTCTAATTTTCTAATTTTAAATAATAAATATGCTTAAAATGATATGATAGTAATAGTTATGATAGTTTATAAATACAAATACATTTTACACTCAATCACATTATATTGAGTCAACAGTGTGGCAGCTGAGGTTCATACATGGTATTAGTGTCTTTTTTTTTTTACATTACATTTTTTTTCATCTTGAAAACATGACGTATGTGATTTTTAAAAAAATAAAATCTCCAAACATCATTCGCGTGATTGCTTGCTTATGTTTACTATCCTGTGGATGAAAAATCCCACCACGGTCGCGGGTCACCGTGAGTTCAGCAGGCCTATAGTACACGTCATAGAATGAACACGCGTACACGAGATGGCCGGTGTCTTCACTTCTCTCTCTCTCTCCCTCCCCCCCCCCCCTTCTTCAAGCAAATTGAAAAACAGACCTACTTCCCTACTTCTGGACATTTTTTTAAAAGTTCGGTCATTTTTTTAAAAGTTCACATATCATTATCATGCATGCTAGACAGCCAGCTGTATAAAAATTATTTTTTTAAACCAGATCTACGTCTAGCTTAAAAAAATAAATAAATAAACGCTTAAAATGCCAGTAAACAGATTATTTAGCGCCCAAAAAAAAGGCCACTGAACGAGCATCACTGATTATATAAACAAATAGGCCACGCAGCATTGACGAGGTTAACCACCGGTCACGAATGCAGCAACTGTCGGCCCACAGTGAAGAAAAAATCAATATAACAATAAAATTACTAATACAATAATAATGTCCATAATTTTACTTTTTCCGCACATGCTACAATTGTATTGTAATTAAAATACTAGACTTAACAGTTCATTCCGTAAAAAACAAAAACTAGTTGTTTCAGTCTGGCAACTAGCGTAGCAATGACGTCATGATAATAAAAATAGCGGATAGAAATGTCAGCGTGGGTACCACATTTTGGGATAAGATTTTGGAAACCAGAATCAATAATAATGTAAATATACAAGGTAGGCCTAAATATCTCAATTATATATTAATTTAGAGTCTGTCGGGCCGTTTTTCCAGGAGGCCGGTCGTTTTTAGCGGCGGTTCAGTTTTTACGGAGAGCGCTCCACTAGAAATCCTCTCATTACTTACAACAACAAATATCTCGATTTTTTTCTGGCATTCTAAGGCATATTATCCATTTTATTAGCATTTTGCATTAAAATAATGATGAGAATTTGCGAGATTAACAGGTTTTTCATTTGTCGTGGATAGGACCCCTAAAATAAATGAAAAAACCGTCAGAAAACGACGCGTGACGTTTTAGGGTCATAGGTCAATCCAGCCACCTAAGCAACGAAACGGCCTACTAAAGATCAATCTTAAATCTATCAAATACTTAATTTGTTGATGATAGACTCATTTGGAGTCATTTGATTTTTATTAATTGGCCACTCCCAGCTTTGCAAATCAAAATAATCCGTGACAACCATGTGTCTATCTGAAGAGAACTCTGCAGGATGGACCTTGCAGCTGATTTGATTTTAGCAGAATATGCACAGTACATTTGATTTTATTACCACATTTCTATTCGTATGGACACTGTCTTCGTCAGAATAAAAATCACATAATGGAATTAGATCTAGATCTAGTTCTAGAATTTTTAAATATTTTTGTTTTTAAATGGTTGTTTAAAAAAGAAAACTAAACCCAAATTATTGAAAAACATGTTTAAGGATATATAGTATAGATCTAATCTTTTTAAAGATATTCAATCCCATGCATGTTTTATTAACTAGTGTAAGTGTTTTAGCAATGCTTAATTAGGGCAATTCATAAAATATGGCGATGTCATAATAAAAATAATCTAACCCTCTTCTCTCACTTGACTTGGGACAGGTGTGTTATTTACTAAGTTTTGTGTATGCTCAGTTTAAAATGTAAAGATTTGTAAGTATTTGTTTTATTTTAAAAAACACTGCAATAGCATTCAAATTCATCAAGTTAGCGAGAAATACATTCTAACCAGCGTCACGGGCAGTGCGCGTGACAGACATCTCGCTCGCTTAGTTTTGTCAACCAGAAAAGTTAGCCTATCAAATACAATTAACCATTAATGTCCCATTCATTCTACCAAAACTCCACCCATGACGGCCCAATGTAAGGAGCATAACTCTGTATGATCAAGTGAATAGTTTCACAAAATATTTGTTTTTGTCTAAATGAAATTGAAAATTAAGATAAAAACTACTGCTTAATGTTGGGAATAAACCTGGCTTTCCAACAGTATTAAATAGAATATATTATATTCGGTACAAGTACAGAATAAAAATAAAAAATGTCGGAGAAAATTCAAAACAGGTCATTTTCGGTAGTCAACTTTATTTATTTTTGTCTAAACAACTATGCATCGAATTTAACAGTTGAATATCAATTTGGTTATGTTTAAGATATATAATTCATAAAATACATGCCTAGATACGTTTAGAGGCATTATTTTATTTTTAATATTGAATCTACTAAAAATAGGACAGATGAGTCTAAAATTTCGAGATAGAAAGAAACTTTTATTTT
Organism: Physella acuta; assembly: GCF_028476545.2. Taxonomy (NCBI): domain Eukaryota; kingdom Metazoa; phylum Mollusca; class Gastropoda; family Physidae; genus Physella; species Physella acuta. The sequence continues at coordinate 9,698 of NW_026731682.1, read as the reverse complement.
TTATCTTTCAAAAGCGCCATTGAAATTAGAAGACCGGAAAAGGATGCTGAAACTATTCGACTTCCTGTTTAGTTAAAAATTAGGATTTGTAGGCCAAATTTTAATGAAACAAATTTAATTTTTCTATGCGTATTGTAAGCGGGCGGCAGCGGGCGTTACGGGACATTAACGGTGTTGGGCGGCAGCGGGCGTTACGGGACATTAATGGTTAATTAGGCCTATAAAATAAAAAGAGGCCAATCGCATTAAAATGAACGCCTGTGAGGAAGATATATGCAAATTACAAACTTCAAGCTATGATTTCCCCGTATTCTTCTACTAGAAATATAGCTCCGTTGTTTAAATGACCTCACCCTCCTCCTCTCACCTAGTTCAATTTAAAGTTACACTTTTAACCCCGTTAGGATGCGTGAACTACTGATGACCTAACTATTGAAAAAAAACTGTTCTGGTGTTAAATTGCCCTCCCCTACTCGCAGCACTTAACTTGGGGCCATACACATCAGGAAGGTCTTGGTCGGTGTTGTATCTCGTGCAAATTTACTCACAACACGACTACACACTATTGTTGTATCCAGGACTAAAGCTGCGACACTCGCATAGAGTTGGATTTATTCATTAGATCAAAGTGCTTCAAATTCTGTTTCAATATTGGGATTAGCTGGACATAATGTTGGAATTCAGTTAGTTTGTTATATTATATTTATCTAAATGTCGTGTACCATCAGAAACTAAATTGGTTGACAAGACACATGTGTAGGCTAAAGAGTTTATATTTAACTCAATGCAACAAGCTCGCCGGCAGGTTGAGGCCACGCCGGGGGGGGGGGGGGGGGGGGGCTATAAGCTTACAAAAAAAAACTTAAACAAGATGGCTGCTAAAGTAAATGAGCTTGGTTAACTAAAGAAAAACCAAGTAAAATACATGTCAAATTTGTATTCTTAGGGCAAAGATAACAAAGATGAAAAGCTTGCTGTGATTGAGACATCAGTCAATGGACACAGGTATTTTCAGAATTCTTCAATAATGAATCTTAAATACTTTTCCCTTTAATACAGCTTACTTTTTGTGTGAGTGGGGTTGACAAAAAATAATAATTTTTACTTGTATACTTTAGTGACAAGAGATTCTTTCGTGTGACTTTGCCATCTGCTTTGGATGTTAGTAAATCTGTCACAGTTGATGTTGAAGCTGTGTTCTCCCATATTTTACGACCATATCCTTCTGAAATCACTCAGGTAAATAAAAATATATAAACTGAATAACTTGTAATTTAAAAGTGGTAATCTTAAAGCCATTCATAATATTCTTATTTGTTTTTTTAGGCAGAGAAACAGCTGGTTGTTTTAGACACAAACTTGTATTTTTACTCTCCCTACACAACTGTTAGTCAGACTACTGTTGTTCATACAGCTAACTCAAATATCGAATCCTATACCAAGACTAAACCTGTCACCCAAAGTGATTCAACTATTACTTATGGACCTTTTGATGAGAAAGCTCCTTTTTCAGAGGTATGAAATAAAATTTAGCTCTCTAGTTAATTTGTGGACCTATTTCTATTTAGTGGCATGAAATTTTTTTTTTTTTTTTTTTTGCAGGCTCAGCTGAAAGTTCATGAAGAAAACAACAGCCCATTCCTTTCAGTAACTACTATGGAAAGAATCGTAGAGGTGTCTCATTGGGGAAACATAGCTGTAGAAGAACATATTGATATGAGACACTCAGGGGCTACCCTTAAAGGTCCCTTCTCTCGCTTTGATTATCAAAGACAGCAAGATGGATATGCTTCTATTAAGAATTTTAAGGTACAATTTTTATTGAGATTTTTCTGTGTTGCTCATTTCTATTTGATTTTGTTAAAACATGTTTCTTTTCAAATTTCAATCTAGACCTCACTACCAGCTTCAGCTAGAGATGTGTACTATAGAGATGAGATAGGTAACATTTCAACCTCCAACATGAAGGAATTAGATGAGTCTGTTGATGTGGAACTTAGACCAAGATTTCCTTTATTTGGTGGTTGGAAAACCAGATACATTTTGGGATACAATGTGCCCAGCTATGAATATCTTTACTACAAAGGTACAAATCTGATAGAGATATTTTTTCTATAACATTTTTAGAATACAATTAACTAATAATTCTAAAGGGAATTAATCAAATACTTTTATTTATGATTTGTAGGAGACAACTATGCTCTGAAAATGCGCTTTGTTGATCACATTTATGATGACATGGTAATTGATGAATTACACCTAAAAATTATTTTGCCAGAAGGAGCAAAGTAAGTAACTACTACAAATTTTATTTTGAAAAGACTTAATTTCCCTTCTACTGAACTGATTTTTTTCAAATAGTGATTAACTCCAAAAGTCCAGAGTTTTGGCTCCAGGCATAAAAAAAATAAAAAAAGGTTTTTATCGTTATTCATATTCACAAATCACAAAATAAAATTTAAAAAGCACAAATGAAAAATGCATTAAAAATTAAAAAGAAATTTAATTTGGTGTAACCTTAAGGGTGCTCAAGGATGAAAATTGAACATAGGTCTTATGTTATGGAGCGCAGACATGCCTAACCCTAGCAACCAAAAGTAGGAACACTTGTAACTATAAAGAGGAATTTGAAGCCTAAAAGAAGAACAGAGGTGTAAATGCTACTTTACTCAGTCAAAAATTTAAAAAATAATTAAAATAAGTCTAATGAAATTATACACAGTAGCATAGATGGGTATAGTGGTTAGTTGGACTCTAGTTATATATAGCTTTAGTAGTCTCAAGGCTACATCTAAATACTGCTTAATGTCAGCTTACATAAAAATAAAAGTTAACCAGTAACCTAAGAACCCCACTACCCCATAATAAAAACCGTAACTTTGACATAACATTATTGATTTGATTATTCCTACCTTGCTATGTTAAAGATAAGGACATAAATGATAGTAACTAGTCAGAGTAGTAGTAAGATAAGTTATCTAGATCTAGAAATCAGCATGGCAGTCATAATAATTTTATTGTATTTTTCTCCCTACATGTTATTGAAAGCATAATTTAAATCTACAATTCAATTGCCTAAACCAAAAAGAACATTCAGAAGCTAGCTTGTCCACATTATCTATTAGATCTAGTATTAGATTATACTTAAACATATTGTAAGGAAACAGGAAACGTGTGCCAAATCTTGTTTCCCTGCTCTTTTTTTTTTCAATTCGATTTATTATTACTATTTATACTTTTCTAGGTCTGTAAAGGGTCATTTGAGTTGGAGGAAACTCCCTCCCTTATCATAATAAAGAACAAAGATGAAATATCGGTTTAGCACCAGTGACAATATATTGTTTTAAACATAACTAGTTTGATTTTTTAAAACTTATCAAGTGGCTTCATGAATTAGTGGAAATAAGTATTATAGAAATAGTTTGGTGCAGAGCTTTTCTCACAGCACAGATGTTTTGACAACATAATGCAGTGGTTCCATTATTCAGGGTTATCACGGATTGCAAAATTTGAATTTTAAAATTTCCTGGTTCTCAAGACCATCAAAACAAAACTTGGCATTCTAAAAAGCATATTATCAAGACTTCAGAGCATTTTCACAGATTTACACAATTCGCACATGTGTAGATGGTACTACATACTAGTAAACCATAAGCGGTTGTTTTATATCATGGTTTATGTGCATTGGGTGAGGTTCTAAAATAAACAATTATGGGGTAAAGATATGTGTAAAATTTAAAACTAATTTTGTTCTATGCACAATCCTTTGAATACTAACTTTTGTTTGAGGTCTTTACAAAAATAAAAAGTTCCTAAGAGACAGTATAGTGAACAAAATATGAATCTGTTATCTCAAATAGTAATGAAATTGTATAGTTTATGAAAAATTTCTGTTCATCATCAAGTTTCAGGGTTTAAAATTTCATGATTGGTAAAATTTGCAGATTTATTTTCAGGATTCACTTAAAAAATAGCATCCCTGACAATGTTGTTAAGCAGTTTATCAGCCACAGATCAGTTAATCATTGAGTCAAGTTTTTAAATGTTTATAAGTACCTGATTTTTTCAGTTCAATCGCATAATGATGGGGTTGATTTTCATGCTTGAACTAATGATTTAATAATTTCAAGTGATGTACTTTGAGAAATAGTCTATCAAAATGGGTCTTCAGTAAGTGAAACAAAGAGCGCTGCTATTTTAAAACATTGAGAGCTTTTTACAAATAAACCTACAAAATAAACAGTGGTGTCCACATAGTATAGTTCAGTGGTTCCCAAACTTTTCCGAGTGGCGACCCCCTTTTATAAAAAGTAAGTGACCCGCGACCCCCATAGAATTATAAAGTCGATATTAGTAGGAAATTAATAAGCAATAAAATAAGATTTTCTAGTACACTTTCAATATCAATTATTCTTGATAAATGTTTTAATACAATGAGTGAAATTGCATGCTGTTAACTACCCTCAACATTTGTGGTTGAGTTTTTGTTAACGCCAACCTAATGTCATTCTCAGCCTTTACTTATTTCTTTGTTTTGTTTTTAATTGGAGAAGTTTTGAAAATCTATTCTCACGAAGATATGTAGACACAAAATGAACTTAAACTCATAAGGCAATCGATTTCACGTTGCGGTATGAATGGTGCATATTTCATCAAAATTGTGTGTAACACGGTATGTGACGCGGATGCATTTTGCAAATCCAAGATTTCATCTTTTAATTCATTTGGAATGCTGACAACCTCAAGGGATGCAGAGAGTGGGTCAGTGCAGATATTTCTTCTTTCAGCTCAGAGGAAAATGTCGCAGTTCGTTTTCAAGAGATTCAAATAATGCCCAGAATTCTCTCTCAATTTTTTATTTATTTCACATTCTGATTTATCTATCACACTGCAGAGTCACTCAAACATGGCAGTATTTCCTAGATTTATTTTCTTCACCAATTTAGCAACTTTGATAAAAATGCATCGGGCTTATCATGGAAAGAGATAATATCCGTTCATTTTCCCTGAAGCTTCAGGTTAAGCTTATGTTGATGTTCAAATATATCTGCTAGGTATGATACTCTCTCCAATCAATAAATGTAACAAGCCTTAGGGTCCTGTTTCCATTGCACTTCCATGAACATCTTGATTTTCATCTTTCAATTTCAAAAAACGTATTTATTTTTGCCATTAAATCTTCACAAAATAGCAACTCTTCTTTGCTAACATCTGAATGAGTATATTTCACACAGACAAGCAACTGTGAACACGAACTCACGTCTGTTTGATTCATCAACTTGAAAAGCAAACAATGGTGAAAACTTGATTTCATTCAAAATTTGTTCTTTAACATCTACGGACAAGCCTGCTATAACCCGCTGAATATTATTATTAGGCAGATATATTTGTTGCATCTTTACTGCACTGGAATCCCCAATAATTAATTTCACCATCTTTATCAAGCGGAGTTTGGTGAGATTTTATTCTACTGTGTGTGTTTGTTTTTTTTTTTTGGTTTTTTTTTTTTTTGTGCTTGGCTATTTCTAATGCGACAACAAATGATGCTTGTACTAATGCTGTGTTTCCTTGGTGAAAACTTCCTGTTGATCAAGTCTTTGACGTTTGCAACTAGTTTCATACCGACGAAAGAACTCCATATCTTTGTAGGTGTGTTCCGAATGACTCATTTCAAAATGACGTTTTAGGTTTGAAGGTTTTATAGACTCATGAGTAAGAACAACTTTGCACAGTATGCCTTGTTTCTTCTTTATTCCATCTCCAGTAATGTTAGTAAAGCCGAATTTCAGATATCCTTCTAAATATTTGTTTCAATGCTAGGGTTTAGTCTACCAGTTGGCGAACCCCCAGAAAGCCCATCGCGACCCCCAGGGGGGTCGCGTCCCCAGTTTGGGAACCCATGATATAATTGTTACTTTGCATGTTTAAAAAATAACACATTTTGGAATAGGCCTACTGGTGCTTATGACCTTTCTTATTCAACTTATTGCTTTTTTTTTAGTTTTATTCATTGCTTTTTAATTTTTCTTTAAAGAAATGTTGAACTTAAAACCCCTTTCGATGTTCAACGCAAGGGTGATGAGATTCATTATACATATCTTGATACTCTTGGACGTCCTGTTGTTGTTTTGAGTAAAACAAACCTTGTAGAGCAGCACATTCAAGATTTTGAGGTTTGATTCTTTATTAAATGATATTGAAGCCCTTTTCTTAAATGAATGGAGTTATTTGAAGATAATCATTAATTTTTATGTATATGTTAGGATTGACATTGCTACCTAAAAGTAACAAGCCTTAGGCATCTGAGTAAGAACAGCAAGGCAATGCTATAATTTAATCAGCCCACAAATAGCAAGATATATGATTCTCAATTTATAACCAATTTTACTATGGTATATGCAGATGTGCCACTTCCTGAGATATCCCAGAATTCTGTAATTCGATATTTTTTCACCAAAATTTTTTTTATAAAATTTGAGTTACAAGTTTTCTGGACTTCCTAATTTAATATAAAAAAAAAAAAAATCAAGACAGAGAATCAGATTTGCATAAAAGACTGCATCAGTCTTTGTCCTTAAGACAATAACTTTTAACAGGCTATTATTTTGCAGGACTAAATATTTATAAATGCTTCTCTGACCATAAGTCTGGCCTTTGTCAACACCCCCCCCCCCCCCATCACATGCAATTCCGCTAATTGTTTTTTTCTATACCAAAGTAATGCTGACCTTGCTGTGTAGAGGTAGATTTAAATAGAATAAATTAAATTACTAGGATAGAGCATAAATTCAGTTTAGTATTTATTTCTCTTTCATTTAAGGATAACTAGTAGTCTATAACATAAAGCATTAACTTTGCAAGTACTCCAGATTAGCCATTAACTGGCCTGGGCATCAAAACTATTTTACTTCCCCTGCGGCCAGGTGAAAAGACGACACATTTTTCAACCACAGCAGTTTTAAAAAATAATTTTTAAAAAACACCCACTTACGTTAAAAAAATAAAATAAAATGCAATATACACTAAACTGATCAAAGTTTATTATGCAAGAGGTTCTATTGCTTAATATTTACTTATAATTTATAAAAATAATTTATAAAAATAAAAAATAATCCCAGAAAAACATAAACAAAACACTACTTCTAATATTATTTCTATAAACAATATATTTAAAATGCTGGAACTACTTTCTTTTTCAATAGTTACATTTTAAAGCCAGATAAAGTTACATTATAAAGCCAGATTTAACGACAGAGGCATTTTAATTAGATTTAATTTCACTAATTATATTGCCCATAATTTTGAGAGCAAAATTTCTTACCTTTAGAAAAATTGTAGATTCTATTTAGTGATAAACTTATTACTTCCTGCTTCCATGATATCTTCAAAATCTACTTATCAACACGACTTATGCTACTGCATGTAAAAAAAAAACCTTCCTATACACAGTAGGGCGGGTGCATATGCCTGTAAAGGGTTAATAAAACATGAAATTTGCTAGTGGGCAGCATCTCTTGTGTTCACAAAGAAAATAAACTGTTTATGAGGTCACTGCCTATCTCAAAAGCATTACTTGTATACTAAAAAGCACATTCAGTGTTATCATACAATTGTTACTAGCAATATTACTTGTTTGCTAAAAGCACATTCTATTATTACAGACCACATGTGTACTAAAAAGCACATTCAATTGTATCATAGGGTAATCAATACAATTTATGTAGTCATTAAACGTATTGTGTTACAATACAATACTTCTGTAATCAAAAGAATATTTATTGGAGGTAGGGTTTCAAACTTGATAACAATAAATGATAGTAAATATGTGTCAGATAAGTTACCTTTCTAGCAAGTTATCTTTTTTATAGCATAAATAAAGATAATAGTATTATTTAGATTGTTTTCTTCTTTCAGCTCCACTACACATTCCAGAAAGTTCTGTTATTACAAGAACCCTTTCTGGTTGTTGCAGTCTTTTACTTCTTATTTGTAGTTGTCATCATCTATGTCCGCCTGGATTTTGCCATAACAAAGGTAGTATCCTTGATTTGAGATTTTAAGATCTTATTTGAGGTTACATTTGCTATGTAATAGACTTTAAACGTTTGAATTTATTAAGGATGAGGCAAAGGAAAGTCGAATGAGAGTTTCAAGTTTGATTGATGAGGTCCAGAGTGCTCATGACCGCCGCAGTGCTCTCTATCAAAGCTTTGATGATGCTATCAACAAGTTAAAATTGAATAAAGATAGCAATGCCTTTTCTGCCAGTCGCAAGAAGATTGAAGCAGATTATAAACAGTTAACCCAGCAAATAAGCAACCTGCAAGCCCAACTTAAAACTGAAGGATCAGAAGCTGCAGAAAAGGTATGTTGCCACTGTATGGCTGTGTATAGCCTGTTTACATTATATATATATAAATAAAAGTATATTTGTGGGTTTGTTCATCCTTTATTCATTACTGCACCTTTCGCCATAAAACTTTGGTGAGTAGATTATTGATGGGAGGGTTTCTGCAAGAGAAAAATTTCAATTTCAGCCCCAAAATAAAAATAAAGGAATATTATTGATTTTTGAATACTGAACATGGTTGATTCCCTTTGTCCATAAATAAATTCTGTACTGTAAAAAACAAAAAACTTGTTCTGCAAATAATGACAATACTACCTTGAAAGTTTCTGCAAAAAAAAAAAAATGGCAACTTGGATCTAAATATATATATATATATATATATATATATATATATATATATATATATATATTATATTATAAATATATATAAATATATATATTATATTATAAATATATATATATTATATTATAAATATATATAAATATATATATTATATTATAAATATATATAAATATATATATTATATTATAAATATATATAAATATATATATTATATTATAAATATATATAAAAATATATATTATATTATAAATATATATATAAATATATATATTATATTATAAATATATATAAATATATATATTATATTATAAATATATATAAATATATATATTATATTATAAATATATATAAATATATATATTATATTATAAATATATATAAATATATATATTATATTATAAATATATATAAATATATATATTATATTATAAATATATATAAATATATATATTATATTATAAATATATATAAATATATATATTATATTATAAATATATATAAATATATATATTATATTATAAATATATATAAATATATATATTATATTATAAATATATATAAATATATATTATATTATATAAATATATATAAATATATATATTATATTATAAATATATATAAATATATATATTATATTATAAATATATATAAATATATATATTATATTATAAATATATATAAATATATATATTATATTATAAATATATATAAATATATATTATATTATAATATATATAATATATATATATATATAAATATATATATTATATTATACATATATATAAATATATATATTATATTATACATATATATAAATATATATATTATATTATACATATATATAAATATATATATTATATTATAATATATATAAATATATATATTATATTATACATATATATAAATATATATATTATATTATACATATATATAAATATATATATTATATTATACATATATATAAAATATATATATTATATTATACATATATATAAATATATATAT